>NW_027071805.1:2440318-2498459 GCF_002906115.3 Quercus suber | reverse complement strand
TGTTACAAACCTTATTGGAAAGAAAAGTTTATTGACGGTCTGCCTCCTATCTTTGCTCATAAGGTAAAACAAGAATTAATTGGTAAAAATGATTCTATTGATTATGATAATTTAACCTATGGTGATATTTTAAGCACTATTAAAAAACTTGGTATTAATATGTGCAATGATGAAAAACTGTTAAAATACCAATTAAAAAATAAAAGAAAAGCTAAATATGAAATGGGTAATTTTTGTGAACAATATGGTTTGCCCCCGATTGCTCCTTCTTGGCAAAAGGGCAAAAGGCATGATAAAAGTCACAAAAAATACAAAAATAATTTTAATGATTTTTATGCTAAAAAGAAAAATGTTTCGAAAAAATATGTTAACCAAAAACCTGGAAAAGGTAAATGTTTCAACTGTGGAAAACCTGGTCATTTTAGTAAAGACTGTAAACAAAAACCTGGTAAGTTGAAAAACAAGTTTAACATGCTAAACATTGGAAATAATGATCAAGAAGAATTATTCAGAATCCTTGAATCAAACAATTCGTCTGATTCCTTGGAAGATGATTTTTCTTCTTCAACTAATTCTTGCTATCAATCTGCTGATGAATCTTCTGATTCTCCTAATATTAAACTTGGTTGTAGAGATTCATGTTGTAATGTTATTAACTCTGTTAACACTCTCACTAAAGGTGAAGAGAATGAAAATTTGTTGATTAAATTGATAAGTCAAATTGAAAACCCTGATTTACAAAAAGAATATTTGGATAAATTTAAGAAAAACTTGTTAAAGGAAGAAACTGGTAAAAAACTTAAATCAACTATAAGTTTTGAAGAAACTTTGGAAAGATTTAATAAAAAGAAATCCAAAGATTTAACTATTAACGATCTCCAACATGAAATTAATATTGTTAAACAAGAGATAAGTGAATTAAAACATGAATTTACAAATATGAAAAGTGATAACCATAATCTTAAACAAGAAATGTTGATGTTAAGAATTGATCAAAATATTGATCAAAATAAGTCTGATAATGAACAAGATGAGCACTTAGATGGGGATGAATCCAGTTAACAGACTCTTCTTTCTGATAAAGGTAATATTGATGATTCTCAACTTGCTCTTGTTAATGACATACTTCCTCCAAAATGGTTCACAAAAGTGAAAATTGTTGTTTCAAATGATTATTGTTTCACTGTTATTGCTATGATTGATTCTGGTGCTGATAAGAATTGTATTTAGGAAGGATTGATTCCTCCTAAATATTTTGAAAAATCGACTGAAAGAATGGTTTCTGCTAATGGTTCTCAAATGAAGATAAAATATGAACTGAATGATGCTCATATTTGTCATAATAATGTTTGTTTCAATATTCCTTCTGTTCTCGTCAAAAATATGACTGACAAAGTGACTCTTGGTTTGCCATTTATAAATGCTTTGTATCCCTTTCTTGTTGAACATGATGGAATTACTGCTGATCCTTTTGGACAGAAAGTAAAATTTGTATTTGCTTCAAAACTTGAAATTAACATTAATAATACTTTAGATTTGTCTTGTGATTTTCCTATTAATAATTCTGTTCATGAACCACAGATGAGTTTGTATTTTCAAGGTAATGCTAGTAGTACTAAATTGTCAACTATTACTAATATTCCTAATATTCTTAATGACTCTTTGCAGGAATCTGACAATGATGCAAGGATAAATACCACTAATAAGTGGGATAATAATAATATTTATATTTATACCACTAGTAAGTGGATTATTATGGCTCTCTCTTTCTCCGAAAGGAAAAACAAGGGAAAAACTCCTGTACAGGACTATTCTCAAAATGAAAGGCTCCTAGTGGGAAGACCTTTTAAAATGCATGAAGGCGCATCTTCTGAGATAAAACCCAGTGGATCAACATCCCTTCAGGGATTTGTCCCGGCAACGGTGACTTATTCCAGTTGTGATATGATGATTGCTTTACAGGAAGTCTTATCCAGATCCTTACAATTTCATAATGGTGTATATAGTGAATTACCAGATTCCATTAAATTTATTCTTGATAATCTCTATGCCGCCTTTACCAAAGACCACTATTCCCTGTTTGAAAAAACCCTCCAAGCTCTCGAAATCCACCTTGTTAACCTTACTGCTCAAAATGAGGTTTATATGAACCTCTATGCCAACCTTATTTCCGAAACTAACCCTATTTCAGAAAATGATCTTGTTCCAAAAAATGCGGCTCTTAGAGTTCGCCTTGATAACTACATTAGTCAACTCTTTGGCAAAGAGGATATCCATTCAAAGGATAAAATGACTTTAATGGGCACTGATTTTGCTAGACTGAGTCTTAAGACCCAATCTCAGCTAAGAAGTGCTGTTGCCAACTTGCCTATAGACATACAATCTCGTATTCTAGAAAGCAAGGCTATGTTTGGGTCTTTTGATCTATGGTTCACATGTTTCAAGAAACTTGTTACAGCCACTATTCCTGATCCTGATGAATTGGATGAAGGTGATAATGTGTTCATCCAGTTGGAATGGGAGGAACACTTTGGAAGTACTCTTAGGGTGTATGAAAAGAAACACCCATTTCCTGGTCTTTTAATTAATTATGATAATAGTCCATTTATAATTGATGGTCCATTTGCTGATGCTCCCGAAGATGATGATAATACTGATCCTGATCCTAACTGGCTTTCTCATATGTTTGAATATGGCTTTATCAGGTTCTTAAAATTAACAAGCCATCATCAAGCCAGCCAGCTTCCACAAATAATTCAGGATGCTATTAAAAGATTTTCTAGTCCTTTTGTTTCTATCAAATGCTGGGGTACTTTGCCAAAATGGGAAAGAAATAATTGGATGAATGTCCAGCCTTCAAAGCATCTTATTCTCATAAATGGACATACTCACCAAGGACAATGGTTTGAAGGAAATTCTCATTTGTCCTTTAATAATCCTTATGCTCTAGCCGAATGTTGGAGTGATTATTTTAATAACCAGATTATTGAGGTGGCTCAGAGTCTATGGAAGAATTATCATTTCATAGGAAGTACTGATAGAATTTCTATTTTTAGTCCCAGGCCATATGCTGATGCTATTGCTCGATTACGGATAACTAATCACTGTAACCCAAGGAGCCTACTCATCCCAGGAAAAAGACCAGTATTTGAGCCAATATTATATTGTGGATTCTGCAATAGATATGTTATTTACCATGACCATCCATGTAATTCTCCACAAGGCCCTTTTGATCCATTTGATGGATACCCATCCGATGCTCCCTCCACTGATTGATAGGGAGAAACCCCAGTTTACTATTATTATTATTGCACTACTATTCTGAGATTCTTGTCAGTCTCATAAAGATATTCTCTCATACTGTTGAAATGTTACAATATTCAAGTGCGCCTGCTGAGAAATTATTGTATATTCCCATGTGTTTGCGGCAATTCATTGTGTATTCCCATGCACCTGTGTAAAGCCACATGTGTACCATATGCCATGCTCCTTCCGACAAGGTCTACTCCCTTAAATCTTCACAATATTCTTGGAGGATTCTTTATGTACCTTTTTGGACTAAAGTTTCAAGTGCTTCAAGACTAGTTTGGACTAAAGTCTAAAGTGTTTCAAAGCTATTTTCTGCATGATTTGGACAAGCAAAGGACAAGCTCCATGCTACGGAAGTTTGGAAGACAATAATGAGAATTTCACTATTCACCTGTCACTATTCATCTGTCACTATTCACCTGTCACTATTCATCTGTCACTATTCACCTGTCACTATTCACCTGTTACTGTTCACGACACTGTTCACTCCGAATTTTGCCTATCTAAGGGGGTTGTCCCTTAAGTTAAAATCAGAATTTTCTTGAGAGAACTTCTTCTAGAGAGAGTTTTCTTCCTTAGAAGCCTTCCTTGAGAGAATTCCTTGTTATCTACTACTACCTTGTTCACCTTGTTCCTACTACTACCTTGTTCCTACAAACCTTGTAACTAGGACTAGTTCAAGCTTTGTAACTGTTAATCTGTTCTGAGATCTTGTATTCACTACTACTACTGTAAGTATTTAACTCTACTTTCAATAAAGAAGTATTTTCAGTTAATTTTATGTTCATTAAACTACTTGTTGCTACCGCCACCTTGGACGGATTACCGCCATACCGAACGGTTCTAAATTGCTTTCATTTACTTTGAATTATCTTGTTATATACTGCTTGGCTGGTTCTACCACCTTATTATTGCTTTCTCTTATTTTGCTTACATTAATTTCAACATATATATTACTATGCTTCCATCTCCATATATATATATATATATATATATATTATATTGTGCTTGTTTATTATAATTTTATATATAAATAAGTAGGGTTGTAATTTTTTTTTCATTATCAAAATTCTATTTATAATTCTCGTGTAATGATATTTACTTACTAAATAAAAAGTAAAGGAAAACTCAAATTAAGTAACATACATTAGTAGGGTAATAAAAATGATTTATTAATTAAGAAAGTAACATAGAGTATAACATTAGATACAATAAAATGGAAGAAAAGAGTATAATATATATGATCGACCTTAATTAATATGTTAAAGATCTTAGTCAACCCTAAAATTTAAGATGAAGACTTATTCTTTTTATTGTTGTGAATAAACCGTAAGTATAAGTTATATTAAATTTAGGGCCACTAGACTTATAGTGGCGTTTTTATTTTTAGTGAAAATGTTTGAATAAACCATGATGAAAGATATGTAATCTATCAGCTTAAGTTATTCATTAAAAAAGAAAAATCAACTTAAGTTCCTACATACTGTTGAATTTAATAAGTAGACCCTATCATGAATGTGAAAGGAGTGAGTACCATTCTCTATGCTCCGAGAGTACCTAAGTATTGCTCATAAATTGGATAGGTGGCCAATTTAGGCTGAATAACTTGGATAGTGTTTAATTTCAGCATTTTGTTATGTTGCGGCCTTCACCGGCCATTTTTTCCAGCCTTCAATTACTTCAACATCTTCCAATCAAATTGTATAACTTCATCTCAGCCAAAAAAAAAAAAAAAAAATTTTGTATCACTTCACCTGTTTCCTTCAGACTGACTGACTTGATATTGTTATATATACATGAAGTTATTGCAAAGAATGGACATACCATTTGTATCAAATATATCACTTGCATGTATTTCGGCAATAATAAAAGAAGTAGATGACTACTTAAATATTAAGTCCTTTTTTTCTCAACAAAAAAAAATATATATATATATATATATATTAAGTCCTTGTTGGGGGCAGTTTTTTGCACATAGCCACGTGTTTTCTGCTGGAGGTGTGACTTTGCTAGGCCCAGATTTGTTTTGGGGAGTCCAATCCGAAACTTGATATTAGGCCGCATAGACCAATGGCTTCCGGTGCATTTTAAGCCTACAAAATAGATAAAGCTCAAAGTCTTAGAATCATGATAATGGTTGAAATATAATATATTTAGCATAATAGCTTTAATTAAATGGTGAGTTGAACATTATTATCATGTGCGTTAAGTGATGTCCATTATAATGTAAATAATTAAGTGTCATATGTCTAGTAATGAGATGAGTTCAAAATAGTCCATATCCAACTACGGTTCATGGTTCATGTTCAATATAATAAGGTATGTCCAGCAATGGTCTATGTTCAAATAAGGTATGCCCAACAATGTTTTATGTCCAAATAATATATGTCCATCGATGGTGTATGTCCAAATAATATATGTTCAACGGTGGTTTATGTCCGAATAATATATGTCCAGTAATGGTTTATGTCTAAATAATATATGTCAACGGTGGTAGATCAATTTATTAATATGTATATTCATTAATGAAGTATTAGTGAGACCATGTTTATTAAATAGTGAGATAATATTAAAGTATTTTGCATTCAGCGATACAATAATAATGAGTTAACATATACTTAATAATGTAATTTCAAAGATGGAGAAAACATTGACTTATCTTTTATGTTTCTGACTCCAGTGGTATAGCATCATTTTGTTCCTTATATGATTTGTGGCTCCAACCATATAGCATTAATAAGCTGATAACATTTCAGCGGCATAATAATATGAGTACAGCGGTACAATGATAATAAAATAAAATATATTCAATAATGTAAATATAGAAATAAAGATACAATGATTATCTTCATAATTTGTGGCTCAAGCTGTATAACATCAATGGACTTATAATATTTCAGCAGCATGATAAAATGAGTCTAGCGGTACACTATGATATTATAAGTCCTTTCATTGTGACTTCATGATTGAAGGGGAAAAATGGATGCAACTAAAGGGAGACAGAATATGTCTAGCCATGTGCATAGGTCGGTGAAGTTTATCTTTTTTATCATACACTTAAATGATTTTCCCTATGTAATGCTCTTTTAGTTATTAGTCAAATATGAGTGATATTGTTTTCCATGAGAAGGGCTTTTGTAATATGTTCTTAGAAGAGTGTTTGGTATATGTATGAAGATGGTAAAATATATATATATGTGTTTTGTGAGATATGGTGTTTGTAATACATATAGGAATTATATGTAAATACTTTGTTGAATATGGATCTTGTATATAATTACTTTGTGAGACATGGAGTTCAAAGATACATGAGAAGTATGTATGGATATTTTGTGAGGGAAGTGTTTGTAAAATAAAGGGAAGTATGAAAGATATTGAGATTAAATATAGTAAATACATGAGATTATAGTTGCTACTGGAGTGGTTTTTGTGTTATGTCATGGGTTACGTTGCTTTCTAAGAAGGAGATTCTGTATGAGAAATAAAGAAGGAGATGGAGATGTGTTTTTGTTCAGCCAAATGATGAAATTTTAGAATATTAAAGTATGGGAGAGATGGGTAGTAGTGTGTGTAATAGGTGTTATCTAAGAAGGATTTTGTAAGAGAGATGAAGAAAGATATGGAGATGTTTAGAGATATGACAGCAAAATGAATGGAGTTTCAGAATATTGAGGATGAGAGAGAGATGGATGGTGGTTGTGTTAGTGTGTAGCTTGGTCCTCTTTATATAGAGCAAAGTATGTAACTAGATTAGAATTAGTTGAAGGGAAATTTAGTAAATAAGGAAAAATCTTTGACAAAATAAGTGGTTTCATTGGTGGGTTTTTGTTTTTTAGCCAAAAGAAGAAAGTTTGAGACTTTAATGCTGTTGGAGCTGTTGTTACAGCTGTTAGCTCTACAGCAGTAGCTACTGGATGATGTCATCTAAATGACATCTTCTGCTGGAAGAAAATATTTGGCATTAAATTCATGTTTTGGCTGAAAATGGTAAGATAACCTTTATGGGACCTTCCTATTTTTGGTACTGTAGCGGGAGGTTAAGAATATTAGCTCAAAATGGTAGGATTTCTTTTATGGGATCCTTATTTCTTTTGGTATAGTAGGTAGTTGCTGGGATTGACTATTAATTGACATGTGATGTCATTTTAGGACATGTGTTAACTACCTAAGTTGCTGCTGGAGCTACTGCAGCTTTTACTAGAGGCTGGAGCTACTGCAGCTCTATTGCAGCTTCTGCTGGAGTTGTTGCTAGTATTTTTGGCTAAGTTTCCTCTTTTGAAAAGTTATACGTTTAGTTTATGGTTTTATTACAATATAATTTTGGTAAGTAATAAACTAGTTGGTTGATATTTGATGAAGTTTTAGAAATGTAATTATGATTCTTTGTGTTTTAACCAAATCTTAGAGAGCAAAGAGAGCATTTAATGCTAGATATGAGATATTAATATAAATTTAGCCATGTGCTTGGGATTGATTTAAATGAAAATCATAATATAATTTATATGAAATAATATAATTACATTTTTAAACTTATATTGTATGATGAACATTAATTTTTATGTAAAGAGCATGGGGAGTTTTATCATTTTAAGTGTTATATGATATAAGTGGCTTACCAAATGTTACCTATTGCACACTGACTTGTCAGAGTTCAAGAAATTGGGGAAGACATGTCAAGCAATTATTTTCCTTTATCAACTTTGAACCACTTGAGCTTTACTAAACATACTTCTTGGCCCTCCAAACCACAACTCCCAAAATTCCCCCAATGAGACTCATGAGCTTGGATCATAAGCTGAAAATGAGACGTTGTGCCACGAGATTGAACCATGGGCTTCGATGAGATAATATCACTGTGGGTTTTGGACCATGAACTTTGACGTTTTTTATGTAAATATGGGCTCCATTGGGCTTTAAAAGAGATTTTCCCAAAATCTATAATAACGTTGATGTGGTGCGGGTTGCCAATGAAATAAAGGCTTGTGGTGTGAAAATTTTTTCCTCAACAGTCCTATACAAAATCACTTATAGTTTTCTCTGTCTACTACTTTCTTTTTTTTATAAATGTCTACTACTTCCTTTTATTTTATAACATATGCACTTTTTTTATCCTTCATTTTTCTACTTGTTTTTCCTTCAAATTATGATGAAAATATTGGATGAAATACATTTTTCAGGAGTAGAGATGTTTAGATAAATCCTATTTATAATGAAGAGGGCAAAATAGTAAATATCTTATAGATATTTAGTTCAACTTTCTTTAGGTGTCCCAAGACTAGTTTAATACAATTTGAGGAATAAGAAGATTATTTTAAATTTTGCATTTTTTGTATTTAAAATCCTACATCTTAATGCAATATTAAAACGCTTCTCGCATCTTGAGATAATATATATATATATATAAATTAAGTCTTTGTATTTAAAATTTTCTAACATATTATTTTCAATTGATAAAGTGACTAATTCAATCGATATATTAATTAAGTCTTTGTATTTTAAATTTTCTATCATACTATTTTCAATTGATAATATGAATAATTCAATCGATTTAAAATATCATTTTATCAATTTTAATTAAAAAAATCATTTATGCTAAAACAATTATTTGGGATGGGGACTTTTTATTAGTATGTGATTTTTTTGGAAAATGTTTAGACTTTATTTCATCATATCAAGCTCTTGTATACCTAGTGGAAGGTGATAGATATGGGATCTTAAATAAAACACTCTTACTCTTAATTTTAACGTGGAGAGTGATCCTAAAACTTTAGAGAATGAATGGCTTTTAGAAATGTAGCTTTTTTTGGAAGAATCTATAAATGATGAAATGGAATTAGTATTATCGAATTATATACTTTGGTTTTAGTGGATCTACCTCTAAGTTTAAAATCAATTGATAGTAAATGGTTATTTGGAAGAAAATATAATATGGATAGGTTTGTTCAAACCTTTGAAGCAAGGTTAATGTAAAAAGACTTTAAACAAAGGGAATGACTTAACTATTTTAATAACTATGCACCAATATGGCTAGGATCATGTCAATTAAAGTATTGTTAGCTCTTGCATCTATATACAAATCAGACTAATTAGTTGTACACCAAATGGATGTGAAGACGACTTTTTAAAATGATGATCTTGATGAGGATGTTTACATAGAACAATCCAATGGGGTCATACTTTTTGGAAATGAAAAGAAAATTTGTAAGCAAATCAATTCTTTATATAGCTTGATACAAGCCTCAAAACAATGGCATGGAGAATTTGTGATAATTTGTGTTCTTATTGGATAATTTTAAATCTGTGAAAGAATATGGTGTTATGTATGTCTTATATATGTTTATGATATACTTATACTTAATACAGAATGTGTAAAAGTATTTGACTTCTATGTATAAGATAAAAGGTCGAAATGAAGTGGATTTTTTTTGGGAATTAAGGTGGATGTGTGATGCTTCGTTATACAAGCTTAACCATATCACTACGGTATAATTTTTCCGGTTGTTGTGTTGTTGTCCTGAATGATTAAATCATATCGATTATTGCATTGGATATATGACATGTTTTTGCACCCACATTGATTTCATTTTTTTTTTTTTTTCTCTTTTCGTGTATGTGTGCACTCATTGATCATTTCTTTTAGATTTATGTGGATAATTCATGAAGTCGTCAAAATCCTTAATATGAAATTTTGGATTCATGAAAGTAAAGATCTAATAGTAGTCTTATTTTTGTTTTTTTTTGGCTAAGAGGTCTGATAGTAGTCATTTTGAGGAGAAGCTCCCCACAAACATAAATATATAATAAGAAATCATATTCATAACCACAGTACATAAGAACCAGTACAAGAATAATAACACTCACATATCCATGACCCTATAATGTACTAATAAAACTTAAAAATATCTTACATGAAGAATTTCAAATGGACACACTCAAGCCTGTAAAAAAAGACAGATATATAGAACATTAGAACCCATATAGGTTCTAATGTATACAAAAAGTAATACAAGTACTGGTGAAAAGAATAATCCAAACAAAGCTAGAATAAAGAATGGAAACGTAGCATCTCAAGCAATAGTGCTTCACTTTGAGGGGGGTGGAGAGAGGAAAGGAATTGTTGGGATTGTGGTCGGAATGGTGGGGATCGAAGGAATTGTGGTTGGGATGGTAGGCAATGGATTAGCTGGGAGAGGAGGTAGTGTCACCTTGGGAATTGTGGGCATGGTTGGCAATGTTGGGACTTGGGTGCTTGGCAATGGTGGCAATGTGGACTTTGGAAGAGTTGGTTGATTTGGCAGTGTTGGCAATGGGTTGGAAGGCAATGGTGGCAATGTGGTGGTTGGTAATGTTGGCTGAGATGATGGGACTTGGATGCTCGGAAGTGATGACAATGTGGGCTTTGGCAGAGTTGGTTGAGTCGGCAGTGTTGGCAATGGAGTGCTAGGCAGTGGTGGCAATGTGGCTTTAGGCAGTGTGGGCACTGATGGCAGGGGAGGCAATGTGGCCTTTGGCAGAGATGGGATTATAGGCAATGTTAATGCTGGAGGTGGAGCAGCTGGTGTGTCCAAAAGGTAACGAGTCGCGAGGCTCACATCGATGCTACAGAGTGACAATGCTATGATCATAGACAAAAGGAAACAATACTTAGAAACGGCCATGTTTTAAATGATAGGAACTGCAAGTTGTGGGAATTGATTCACTTCCAAGTATTGTATTGGCAAGTGGTGTTGATTGAAAAAAAACTTGTACTTGGTGGTATTTATAGAGACCAAATCTAACAGGATTTTGAGGACTAGGAAGAGCTAATGTGAGTTTGATGAAATGTAGTTGTAGGAAATCAAGCCAACCTGTTTTATGGCTCATCAACATATGTCAATGAGTTACGTACAAATTTCGGACTGACACATGTAGTTGCCTCCACAGGGCAGCTTACTTGTCCAAATGGACCATGACTTCTTGCGACACAAATAGTCTTCAAATTTAATTATATATAATAAAAAAAATTAAAAAATCCAGAATTTTCTGCTTTATGGTTGGATTATATTACATGTTGTTGGATAATTCCCAACCAAGAAAATATGGTCACCTAAACAGGGAGGTCAACCAAAGATATGTGAACCAAAGGCATCTATATAATTATAACAATATACAATATATAAAAGCATGAGTTGCTTAATTTTTATTTTTATTTTTTTCGGTTGAATAACAATTTAAATGAACAAACCAAAAGGTTATTGGGGGTCTAAGCCCAATTTTCTTGTACAAGGATCCAAATGGTATAGAGGAAATGAAAGAAGGTCCCGGGCCTAAGAAGAACCCCAAATTATGGGCCATTGGGCTGCTACGTTATGGGCCATTTCTTTGGAAACACCTTTAAAATAGCCTATTGCAAGCCCAATGTAGTTGTTTTTTTCAATTGCCGAAGCTCTCACCTGTTATGCATTCTCAAGACAGGAATAGGGAACACATTGAAGAAATATTCTTCAACTGGCTTGAAATTTACATATTCTCACGTATGGGACAACAGAACATGACTTTCTCCAATATGAAGACACACTTTACAAACTTAGAATCGTACAAACATGGCAGGATATCAGGTTCACCTCATTACTAACTTGGCCAATTTTGAAGGCTCCATAAGTGCTCTGCCATAGGCTATGGGAAGTGATATTAGTTTCTTTGCTTTTCCTACATAAGCACGCTTTGTGAAGTTGTTGTAATCATTAGCTTCAATGGCATCTAAAATCTGTCGGTACAATAACAATGATGCCCATACCGGCCACCTACTAGCTGAGTTGAGCTCTGCAACCCCCTTCTCTGCTTCATCAAAAAACATCCTCGCTCGCTTTATCTGGCCCTTCATGAAACTACGCCATTTATCAGTTACTTTACCACGAAATATATCTTCATCTGACAGGCCAGCTTGTGCTAGTTCATCTTGTGGGAGATAAACTCTTCCTCTGCTAGCACTGCAAGATCACATACAGGTGTAAGTATCCAAGACTAAAAAAATAAAATGTCAATCCACCTCTCTCTAAATTACATGAAGCCAATCTCAAGAGTTGGAATTATCATCAAAAGTGATAAACTTAAATCAAAGTATCTATTGAAAGGGGTGCAAAAAAAAAGGTTTTATAATAACCACTTAGAATAAAGTCAAATAAATGTGCTTTATAGACACGATATATAGCTGTAAAATGAATCAAGTTATTCCTGAACAGCTCAACTTCAATTTGTGAAGCTTGTTTAAATTCTAACTCAAGTTAAAAGCTCGAGTACATAAGAATTAAGCTTAAACAAACCCAATCCTCTCCAAAAAAATATTGGATGTAAGGCTGCACGTTATGAGTCTATGACCTCTCCCAGACCCCGTAAAAGTAGAAGCTTTGTGCATTGGGTACAGTCATCATTAACATGTACAACTAAAAAGAAAAAAATTTAAAACTGCATTTTCATTTCATGTTTAATAAAATCATTACTATTGAAGCGTAAATGGAATAATTAGATAATCATTAGATTATAGTTTGGGCGAATGCAACATCAAAGGCATGCTTTTAAGTTTATTAAGTAAATTGTATTAATTTACATAACCAAATTTGTATTACATGTTTACTTGACTATGAAAACGGATAGATATGGAAAAAACTCATATCAAATTTGTATGGTATATATGCAATTGTGCATTCTAAGAAACTTACTCTTCTCCAACGTCTCTCAGTATGTTGGTGAGTTGATTAGCAATTCCAAGGGCCAATGCAGCATTGTAAACACTCTCTGTTGAAGCCTTTGATTCTGGTGCTATCCCCATTACTGGAACACTCATAAGCCCCACAGTCCCGGCAACATAGTAGCAGTAAAGGTAGAGTTCATCGAAGTTCTCATATCTTGATTTTCTCAAGTCTAACCTCATTCCTTCTATCATGTCTTTGAAGGGCTGTCCAAAGAGACAAGTTATGGTGAATTGATCAATCTTAACGACAATAGACATTTTGTCTAATATACAAGTGATGAAGCCAGTTTGTTTAGCCATTTGGAATTTACCTGTATATCAACAGGGTACTTTGAGACGGTATCAGATAGGGCAGCATCATACATATCATATGGTCGGCCTTCAAAAAGATCATTTAACCTTGTCTCCCATCTTTCCAGAGCCTTGGGTGTGATGTGTGTAGCATTAGGCCCATCCACAAGCTCATCAGTCCTCCGGCACCACACTACACAGCAGAAGAAATGCATCCTTCAATCAGTTATTATAATTATCTAACTCTAGCTAAGCACAAGAAATATCCACGGCAAAGTAAAACATGTAAAATGAGAAAAACATTTTTGTTGGCAATCTTGGCTATGTTTGAGAGTCAACATACAATCTCAAAAAAGAAATGTTAGATATATAACAATAATCAAGAGAAATGATTATTGATTTCCCAAATGGATATGGAAAAAAGGGGGGATAGTGAGAATTATGAATTTGGCCTTGAACAATCCATAAGAGTTCATTTTGTGTCTAACCTATCAATTGTATCAGATTAAATGTTTAATCCCTTAAGTTTTGAAAATGATTCCATATTACCCTCGCACCCATTTTCATTCTAAAAATCAATAGATTTTGTAAAATTGTTCTACAAATAGAATTTTCTTTCAACTAATCATAACTTTCATTCTTAGTAATACGAGATCAAAGAGTTCAGAGAAGGCATAATTTTAACTGTGAATGAGGCAAGAGTAACATTGAACCGATTTAAACATTTCAAGAATTACATTTACAAATCAATAATTTCAAGAGTAATTGTCATTTCAAAAAGAAAAACTAAAAGGGCAATGCTAGAGACACAAAAAAGTTGACAACTTAAGATTGTGTAACATCATTTTCTCATGGATATACCATTAACACAACTTTTAATATATTTTTGATAAGTAATAAAGATGTATAATCAAGAACACTACATCATGCAAAAAGACATAAGGCAGAGATAAAAGAGTACAAGGAACGAAGAAAAAAAAACAGAAAGAAAAGATACTAATTACAAAGGAGAGAGCTAAGAAACATAAGTAGAGAATCACTAGAGGTGAGTCCCCAAACTCTAGACCAGTCAAAAAGGGTGCCACTGAACAAAGCCAAAAGTTGGTCGTCAGAACTTTCCATGTCCTCAAATGTCCTCCATTTTCGTTCCCTCCGAAGACACCACATTAAGCACAGTGGAGCTAAATTCCAAATACTAGACGAATGCTTTCCAAGCCAATTCCACCAACCAAAGAGAGTATCCGCCACTGATCTTGGTAAGACCCATGCAATCCCAAATGATCTAAACACGAAACTCCACAACCAGTAAGCCTTACCACAATGCAATAGCATATGATTGGGAGTTTGAGGGGATCAAGTCTCAGAACAGTTTCGTGGGCGATAGACAAATACTTGATTCAGTTCTTATTGCCAATGAGTGTGTTGATAGTAGGATGAAGAGCAGGATGAAGAGGGTTATTTGTAAGCTGGACATTGAAAAAGCCTATGATCATATGAATTGGGAGGCTCTTCTAAATTTGTTAAGGAGAATGGGATTTGGGGTGAGGTGGTGTAGGTGGATCCGTACATGTATATCTACAGTCCAATTCTTTGACTTGGTTAATGGGTCTCCAGCTAAGTTTTTTGGGAGTTTAAGGGGATTGAGACAAGGGGACCCGCTATCTCCTATGTTGTTTCTAGTTATGAAGGAGGATTTTAGTAAGATGATAAAAAGAGCTGAAGGTGCTGGTTTACTTCGAGGTTTCAGGGCTGATGGTAGACAGGGTGGAGGGGTTTGTGTCTCGCATCTTTTGTTTGCGAATGATACGATTCTATTTTGTGATGCAGATGTGGAGCAAATTCTACATGTTCGGATGCTCCTTCTTTATTTCTAGGCTATGACAGGTTTAAAGGTTAATGTCTTGAAGAGTGAAATGGTTCCCATTGGGGAGGTTCCTAATATCCATGTCTTGGCAGAGATTTTGGGTTGCCAGATTGGGTCTTTGCCTATGACCTATCTTGGTATACCTCTAGGGGCGCCCCACATATCCCCTACTATTTGGAATCCTATCTTGGAGAAAATTGAGCGTAAGTTGGCTAGGTGGAAAATGATGTATATGTCAATAGGTGGAAGACTGACATTGCTTAAAAGCAAATTATCTAGTCTACCAACTTACTTTTTATCTCTTTTTACTATCCCTACGTATGTGGCCAATAAAATTGAGAGATTGCAAAGGGATTTCTTATGGGGGGAATCCAAGACACATTTGGTGGGATGGGATAAGGTGTGTGCATCTCTAAAAAATGGTGGGTTAGGAGTAAGGAAATTAACTAATTTTAATAAAACCTTACTAGGGAAATGGCTATGGCGGTTTAGGGTTGAGAAGACAAGGCTTTGGAGAAAGGTTGCAGCTCCAAAGTTTGGGAAAGAATGGGGGGATGGACCTCCAAGCTAGATAGAAGAGTACATGGATGTGGTTTATGGAGAAGCATCCGAATGGGTTGGGAGGTTTTTAGTAAATATATACAACTTTTAATATATACTAACCACAATATGAAATCTCAACAATTGTTAAATAAAAATTTGTGAAAATCTTTTGTGTCACTGCTTATTAAATCAGAAAAAAAGAAACCGTGCATACCATAAATTGCCCAAACAGCTCTTCGCCGTTCTGGCGTCATGAGTAATGTACCTGAAAATTGCACCAGAAGAAGCTCAACTAAACTGTATTTTGCCAATTGTACAAGAAATTAAGATTCAAAAAGAAAAATGCACAAGTTTAAAATTACTGAGTTAAGTCAATTTTAAAGAATGTACTCATAGTTGAAAGAGATTGCTTACACTGGTTGGTCTAAGTATTCTAATCATAGTAAAATGACTTGTGTGGGCATCAGTATAAGACAATAAAGGGGTGGGTGAAGACTGAAGACTCAGCTCGAAACCTCCCCACCTATCTTTACCAGAATATGTAAATAAATAAATAAAATATAAAAAATGCTCCAAGCTTTTTTTATGTTGCATGCATTTGTTTTTAACAAATCTGGCGTCAGAATATAACTAGACAATTCTAAAATTTCATATCTTCTCTCCCAGTTTTCTAACAACCAAAAAGATGAACACTATGTAATTTACTGTGTTGTAGTGTTTATCAATTAATAAAATTGCCATATTTTCTTCACACAAAAGGAAAAAGTGTCACAGGAAACAGAAAAAGAAAAATAAACTTATATAGTGGGAGAAAAAAAAAAACATATATTATAAGTCTTTAGGGCCATAGAAAAGTGAATATATGAAACCAAAGACTAATTCTTCTGTAGATCCAAAACCTTTTTGCTTAAAAAATATAGAATTAATGGACCCCAGATGAATTTTTTTTTTCTTTTTAAAGCAACAACTTTATGTAGATAGAAAGTTAAAAACAGAATAGATAACGGCCACACAGAGAGAGAGAGGAGCTGAAAGAGCAAGTACCCAAGTAAAATGTCTTTGCATACTCAGCACAGACCTCTCCACACCTTTCATAAGCATCATTCAACAGGTTCCAATCGGTGGTACAATCAGTCTCAATTGGTTTTTTCAAACCCAGTGCACTCTCTCTTCTCTGCTCTCTCACCAGAGCTGCTTGCTTCAGCACCACTTCATACACCCTTTCCTCCGAGGATCTTGATGGGTGTGCAACTGCACTCGAATATGCAGCAACCCCAGATGAAAAACTAAGCTTAGAGCTCAGCAGCTTATTACTACTACTACTGCTGCACCTCCTTTGTGTGCAACAATTTCTGGGCACGAGACTGAGCAAAGAGTGAGCATTCTCCTTGGGACAAACCACCCAAAGAAGAACAGCGGACATCTCAAAGCTAGCGCAGAGAATCTGAATCTTCTGAATATTTTATCTAGCTTCGATTTTAGTGTAGCTTTGAGGCTTTTTCAATGGCCCTCACCTCTAGTGTAGCTTCTTTGAAAAAAGTGCTCTAGTTTATGACAAATGAGTGGACTCGTAGTAGTTTAGATTAGTTTTTTTTTTTTTTTTTTTTTTTTTTGAGTCTATAAAATAAAAAAATGTTACAAATTTTCTTAATTGGCTGAGAATATAAAAAAAGTTCAACTTTCTAGTTTGTACTGCGATGTATCTAAAGATGAGGCTATATATGAATTATGAAGAGACAAGTCAGAAAAGACAACAAGTATTTCAGGCCATTGTGGTTTGTGAGGATTGAGGAATATGCTGTCTATTATATCCTTTAGTTGATACAAGGAATTGAAATGTGTGGACTATGTTTGGCAAAATCCAGTGATCCACACTGAGGTTTTTAACTCGATGGGATTGGGTGGTTATCTATCTACAAACGTAGACACAAGCAGCTGCCACTAGGTACATAAAGTATTAGATAGGTAGTTTTTAATTTGGTATAAAACTGAACAAGCCGTCTTAGCTCAGTGGTAGAGCGCGTGGCTTTTAACCACGTGGTCGTGGGTTCGATCCCCACAGACGGCGCTCAGGATCTTTTGATTTTTAGCAAAAAAATAATATGAATAAATTCATGATAAAAAAAAAAAAAAAATCAATTAATCTCCACTTAAGCTATTCATTAAAAAAAATCAACTTAAGTTCCTACACATATTTTGGAAAAACTTTTTTTTTTCATCTTTGTTCAAGTTCATCCCTAATAATTTTGATGATCATCAATATAGTTCTTATATATGGTCCAAATTGATCTTTTTTTTTGAGAAAGATCCAAATTGATCTTGATGATGCTTTGAAAGAAATCTATGACATGGCAAACCTTGAGACAAATAACATTATTAATTATTATAAAGGCATCGCCAATCTTAAGGATGGAAGAATTACATTGATTAAAACTAAAGTTTTTTGTAATTAAGGAACCAAATTATTAGAAAGTATCCTTTATTTTAAAAACTAAAAGTATATTTTGGCCATAGACTAAAGTGGCTACCAAAAACGAGATAACTTATCTGTAAATTTTCTTTTTTTTGATACATCGCCTGTAGGGGTTGTTGATGTTCTTAATTATGATTTTGGTAGTCTGTACTCTAACAAGCTTTGTTCTGGTACTCTTGTTGTTCCTTCATTAGCCTCGCTTAATGAATTTTGTTTTTCCACTAAAAAAAAGAGATCACCAAATAGCTACAAGGCTCTAAGCTAGTATTTGGATTTTTTTTTTTTCCTTAGTTTATTAACATATTTACTTATGTATAGTATTTTAAAATCTCATTTACTTAAGAAAATGATTGTATAAACTAATCCAAGTACACATCTCCATTAACGTAAAACAGAAGCTAAAAGATCTAAATTAGAAACATTCTAATGAATCCAATCAAACTAATTGAGTTTAAGCCTACAAATCGATGCATGTAGGAAAATGAGTCATTTTACAATCAAAATAAAAATTTTAAAAAAAAAAAGTTATTATGATAAATGAGGTTCAACTATGAAAACCCAGTTTTTTTTTTAACAAATTAATAATTATTAAAAGTGAGAGGATTTAAACTCTGAATGTCTTTATTATATGATATTTTTTTAGTAACGCGAAGAAAAGAGAGTTAGATCCAAATTAGGTAAATGAAAATTTGTGTTGCTTCCTTTTGTGAGGTCTGACTAAGATAAAAACAAAGAAATTGAAAAGGATAAATAGTTTTCTATTAATTATCCCAAATATCTTTTAGAGTAAATTCAAAGAATCTCGTATGTTTTAAAATTTATCAATTGTAAAACACTTTGTTCTTCTTGGCCGATCTAGGGGGCTTTTAACTTATGGCAGATCTCTTATTCAATTATTAGAGATTTTATTACTAGAATTAACTGGAATCTACAAAATATCTAATGCCCGATCTATAACATATAGAAAATTTAAAGAAAAATCGCGTTCCCTTCCTCTAATTTTCTTTGATTTTGGCAAATCTTTTTGATAAGAAAGGTGCTATACGTGATTATATAAATAATAATAAATGTCATTACTGGATAATACTACAAAAACTGATCGGGTATTTCAAATCCCATACTCTACGCCAAATATACAAAGATACGTACTCACTTTGTCATACACCATAAGGTCCATAACGTTACACGTGAATCATCCCATTCCCAAACAACTATGTTACATTATAGAATTCCTTATAGGGCTGTGTCTATATATTGGAAACAAAGTTTGACCAAAATAATAATAATAATAATATAACACTCAGCTGCCATTGTGAATGACATTAATTAGACTAGGTAACTAGGTATAACCATGCATACTCATGAATGCATTTAAAATTAAATAAATATTAAAATTATTGTCTAAATTTAATACTACTTGTGGTCCCCAAACCTGTAAGAGATGATGTCCTCGACAAAGTATTTGGGCCCCCAATTTATTTACTACTAGGTTTCCAAACAATCCTAGGGAAATGGCTTCAAATACAAACTAAATAGTCCAATTTCTATTATTTTTGTGAGTTTTTGGACCAACGCCCCATTTCACCTCTAATCGTTCTTCTCCCTTCTTTACTCACACTCTCTCTGTTTTCTCTCTTTCCCCCTTTTTTGCCAATTTTTCCAACCACCCCCATTGTCTGTCTTCAATCTCCTTATATAGTTTCTCTTTAGTGGGGTTCAAATCATTATTGATTCACCAATTTCCATGCAATCCCACTTTCACCCAGAATCCCAAGAAACCATCATGTCTTCTAAGGATTCTATTGAAACTTGTTCCAAACGCCAAATAGCATTCAACAGCGAACTCCCCAAAGATACTAACAACTCTCGATAACCGACTTGAATTTAATCATTAATATTCACCGTTGATTTCCCACCGCTTCATCAGTCGATAGTGGGCCGAACACTTTAGGATTCCCCCGAACTATAATTTCTAAGTCCCAACATACGTACCGTTGGGCTGGGCTCACTCCAACTGGATTTGGGTCCATTTCCATCTTATGGGCTACCTTTGGCTACTCAGGGCGATCTTGGGCCTTAGTTAAGTAGACCGGTACTGATCATTTGGGCCCAAACCCCCCACACTAATTATAATTTTTTTTTTCTAATTTTTAATAAGATAAAATAAGTGGCGATCTTTGTTATGTGGTGATTTTATTTTATTTTATTTTATTTTTTTGAGAAGATTGTGGGGTGATTTTTATTTTATTTTTGATGGAATGTGGTGATTTTTATTAAGTAGCTGTGATCGGTTTTTATTTTTATTTTATAATTTATTAATATTAGACTCTTAGTATTTTGCACTCATTAACTTATTTGGCACAAAGATTAAAAAAAATATTAAATGGACACATGGCACAAAATTAGCCCACAATTGAATTTTAATTTGAAATCTAATTGAATTTTCTCTATTTTTGACTTTAATTATATAAATAGATTATTATTAAAAAAAATTTAGAAGAATACAGATTATTATTAAGAAATACATTTTCTATCTTTTAAATTTTAATGGCCATACCTAAAAAGATTCTAAATGGGGATAATAGATTAAGTTAGTACTTCAAATTTATATATTTTTCATATCTAATTCTCTCATCATTGTTTCTCACCCAAAAAACAAATAAATAAATAAGAACAAAGTTTTTCTCCAAACTAGTTTGGAAAGAAATTTTTCAAACTTCTCATATATCTCTTTTTTTTGTATGAATTTTGAAATCTAACCGTTGAATTTCATGTTCCTTATGTTCTTAACATGCATATCAAATTTCATCCAAATTGAATATTATTTACTATTTGATCATTAAATTTATTTTTTATACACAATTTTAGATCATAAAAAATTGAAATTTTAACATTTGTTTGATGAGATAGCAATTGATCTTTGATCTTCTTGAAAATTTACATGCATGAAGAATATAATAAGAACATACAATCTAATGATTAGATTTTTAAAATTTACACTCAATATAAAGATATATGAGGAGTTTATAGAGTTTCTCTCTAAACTAGTTTGGAGAAAAACTTTGTTCAATAAATAAAAACTCTTATCATTAAATAACAAATTTGTAGTTTGATTTTTACCTATACTAAAAATTAATTGATATCTTGGCTTAATAAAGAATAATCATCATAGAACAGACACCATAAAATAAAATCTTATTATATCTGTTAAAATTAATACACAATATATATATATATATATATAAGTTAAGAATGCGTCACTTTTATCTTACATAACTTGCGGCCACACGTGGGATCCATGTGTTTAGGTAGGAAAGGCACGTAAGTGAAATCGCAACCTTGATGTTAGATGAGGTTGAAGAAAAAAAGGGTGTGATTGTGAATAGACTCAAACTCAATAGAATAGTTCAAAACACATGCCCCTCCTTAGGACGTTGGTCCTACACAGCGTGTCAATTGCCGATATGTATTATATACATGTCTTTGTATTTGAGTCAACAATTACGTTAGCAAAAAAAAAAATATTTGAGTCAACAATTCTGACTCCGAAAGCATTTGGTGCTCTGTATGCAGCCCATGTTTTTGAAAGTTCCAAATGCCTTGTTCACAAGGTGAAGACTACGAATCCTTTTGTGTATCTTTTGTGGATATCATGAATCAAATAAATCTATGCACCAAAACTTTTTTACATAATTTTAAGAGAAATGATATGTTCATAATATTTTCACAACATTTTTACAATAAATTCTAAGTGGTAGGTTATTATTGATTGTTATTATTGGGATAAAATAATAATCTTAGTGTTAGATTCAAATTTGAACCAATAATAACTAACTACCTATGATTTGTTATGAAAATATTGTAAAAATGTTCTAGAGGTAGCATCTCTCTAATTTTAAATTCCTTCAACACTTTATGAATAAAAATATAATTTACACCATATAAATTTGGGAAATTGTTGTTTTAGTTCATTAAATTTAAATTTTGTTATTTAGTCTATTAACTTTGGTAATATTTTTATTTTAGACATTATGTTCTATTGTCGTTTGAAAAATGTCACTAAAGACTATTTGAATACTGAAAACTGTTGTCAAAAAAAAAAACCAATACGTTTGGTAGAATGGGTTTTTTAAGGGTGTTAGAAAAACGTTGCTCAAATTAAGGTGTTTAAAAACTATATGCTATCGTTTTTAGGTTTTAAACAATGTATTTCATTGGCACGTTCATAAATATACGCTATGCGGATTAGACAACACACCACAAAGCCATCCCTCTCTCCCACGTCAGCTGTCCTCTCTTTCCTCTCTCTTCGAATAAAAAAGAGATGGTTTCAAGTTACACCTGGTGTAACTCTTATAGTGTTACACCTTTTTTAAACCATTGATTTTCATTAGATCTAATGGTTAAAAAAAACACTAGTGACATGCCATATCTAATATCATTAAGTCATTAAATTCTCTTCTAAAAATAAACAAAAAGTCAATAAATACTTTCACCCTCCATGGTTTTCTTCTTCTTCTATCCTTCTCTCTTTCTCTCTCATCTACCAGTTACTCCATAAACTCGTCCAATGAACCGAATAAATCAACTAGGGAACTGATACATTGTAATTTTATTGGTATTAATGCAATTTTCCCCCAGCTCAGCATTACATGTATTGAGTTTGCATACAGGGTATCGAAAAGCTACATGAAATCCTTTTAAAAGACTTATTAGAAGTACCACCATCACATGTATTGTGTTCACGTACAGGGCATCTAACCAAGGGAGTCAATACCGTACCGGAGGCTATATCGGTTTGCCCAGCGGTACGGTATATTTCGGATACCGGTCAATACCGGTGTACCGTTTCGAGTTTACCGCTATTTTTTATATTTATAAATAAATAAATAAATATATATATATATATATGTATGTGTGTATATATATTATAATAAATATAAAAGTTTACCATAAAACATTTTCTCAATTCAAAACTAATTATTCATAATTTTAGACTTTAGTATCAATTAAAAGAAAAAAAAAACACACAATATAAAAAATAGAAAGCTTAAAAGTTACCATTGCATACTAAGAAAACAAATAATACTAATAATAAAAAAAAAAAAAAAACTTTTTTCTGTACCGGCCGGTATTACCCGAAATTGGCCGGTATGGCCGGTACACAGCCGGTACGGCCGGTATTTAAACCGGTACGAAACGTTAATGTTTCGATACCGGTATGCAACCGGTACGGTACGTACCGGCCGGTACAGCCAGTACCGGTACGGTATCGACTTCCTTGCATCTAACACAGAATAGCCCCACTAGACTACAACATCTCTATAGTATCTTAATTTAATTGGAATTTTGGGTGGAGCGTATAACTTCTCTGTTAGGAATACAGAAGAGTCAAAGAAAAAAGCACCAATTCGCATCCAATCTAACATTCCCATCACAAAAAATTAAAATTAATAAATCGGTTGGTTTGCTAATGCAGGGAATGTTGTTTGTTACTTGTATATGTTTACTTCAGGAGAATTGTCAAATAAAAAATTAATTCAATCGTTGTCAATTCCACTGAAATCTATTTACAAAGATGCATATAATTCACATCTAACTGAAAAGATGAAAAATGCTAATGCTTTATCCCTTGTTGATTTATTTGGTTCATTGGAGGAGTTTATGGAGGTCTTGGTAGATGAGTCATGAGAGAGAAAGAAAGAGAGATGGAAGAAGAAGAAGAAAACAGTGGGGGTGAGTGTTAATTGACATTTTGTTTATTTTTAGAAGAGAATTTAATGACTTAATGATATCAGATATGGCATGTCACTAGTATTTTTTTAACCATTAGATCTAATGAAAATCAATGGTTTAAAAAATGTGTAACTCTATAAGAGTTACACCAGGTGTAACTTGAACCTATCTCAATAAAAAATTATAAAGTAGTATAACTTTGTCAGTACTTTTTTAAATAAAAAACACATGTACCAAACACACACCTCACAATGAAGCATGTTATTTAAAAAGGGTTCAGTTAATGTGTGCTCTAAGGACACACATTAAGCTTTTTACTTTTGAAAACTTTTTTTCAGGTACTTTTTTAATTCTCAAAAAAAAAATTTCCAAAAATAAAAACTAATGTGTGCCCTTAGGGCACACATTAGTAAAATCCATTTAAAAATATGGTACCAAACACATTTTTTTTCATTATGAGTACTTTAAATATGTATTTTCACAACACTTTTTAAACCATAATTTTCACATTATTTTAAACAACGATACTAAAAAACCAAATGAGTTCTAAATATATTACTCTCAAATGCATAAGTCATCTCCAAGCTAACCCCCTCCAAAACCCAATTCAAATCAACTAATATAAATTATCATAAATATATGGATCATGTTAACAAATACTCTTAGAGCAATTATTAATAAACCATAATAAAAAAGTTTTAACACCACTTTTATAAGAAATATAAAAAACTGTCAACAATATTTATTATTTTATCATTCTCCTAATAAAATATTTCTAAAAATAACTCCTAAACCAATGCCCACATTAGTTAACATTTCCCTAAATATATTAGTTACTGTTACAACTTAAAAGTGTATTGACAATTCCTACCATTTTCTAGAAGTTCCGATGTTCTATGTAACTTTTTCCGCAAAAATTATTTTCCTTACGTAGCATGCAATATATAATTATACAGTGATAAACACTAAATATAAAATATATATTAGTATCCAGCAAGCATCATATTCTGTAGATTGCCATAACAATTAGGATCCGTTTAGTATGTGTGTTTAAGAATTGAAAATTGTTATTTGAAAACATATGTAGAAATACGTGTGGGTGAAAAAACAATCCAATAAATTAATAACATGTTTGGTAAGAGTGTTTTTTTTTTTAGGAATATTTGAATTATGTTTATCATTTTAAGGTGTTTAAACATTGAATTTAGAAAACTTTTTTTACCAGCTTTCAATTTTCAAAAAAAATTGTTCAAAGGTACTTTTGTAAATATTTTAAAAACTATAGGTCCTATTGATTAGACTACATGTCATCACTTTTTTTATTAAAAAAAAATACATATATACCAAACACACAATTATATTTTTTATTAGAAATATAGTACAAAACATATTTTTTTGCATTATGAACACTTTAAATACGTGTTTTACAATACTTTTTAAACTACAGTTTTCACATCATTTTGAACAACAATACTCAAACATCTCTACCAAACAGACCCTAA
Source organism: Quercus suber (assembly GCF_002906115.3). NCBI lineage: Eukaryota > Viridiplantae > Streptophyta > Magnoliopsida > Fagales > Fagaceae > Quercus > Quercus suber. The sequence continues at coordinate 2,473,011 of NW_027071805.1, read as the reverse complement.
CTCTCTTAAAAAATGTTGTTTTACTTTTGTAATATTGAAAAATAATTTAAAACAACTTTATTTTAAGAGAGTTGACTTAATTGTATTTTTCAAAAGACAATGAACAGAATGACTAAGATGACAATGTTATCAAAGTTAACAAATTTAAATGATAAAATTTAAACTTAGTTGACTAAGTTTGGATACAATTTATTTTTGCTGAAATTAAAAACTAAAAACACTGTAGTAAAATAAATTTTAAATATGTGAATAATAACGTAGGTCTCATATTTTTTTTTCCTGAATAAAGTAGTTGTGGGTCCCGTGAACAGTGTGTGAATAGTGTAATTTGTCTTCAGTAAATCCATGTGCATGAACAATACGGTTATTGTTCATACGCGCTGAAAAAAAAATAAAAATAAAAAGGGAAGGAAACGTGATTCAATAAACACAGACGCAGAAATAAGTTGAATCCAAATGCTTTATAAAATAACAACCCACCAAACTTACGAGGTATAAATTATATTTTTACCCATTTTATCTCTCTTAATTTAGCCAAAAATATATATTATATCTATTATGTTATTAAAGTAATCTCAACTAGTAGCAGTTCCAGTTAACTTAAATGCTAAAGTTCCTGATGATTGAATGGGAGATTTTGAGTTTAATCTTCACATATACTAAAAACTTAGTTGTATCTTGGTTTAATGATAAAGAACGCATAGGTAGGATTGTTTGACACCAATGTCTTGCACTAAAAATCGTGTAAGCCCTCCATATCTTTATGTTCAAACTAAAAAACCAATAAGTTAAGTTTGGAGGTAGATTAGTAATTTAAAAATACAACGATATCACAATGGTCCCTTCTCCTAGGATTTATGTTTGGCTATTGGAATTTTCAAATTTTAAGAGTTATAAATTATTATTAAGAGTTTAATCTTATAAGATATAGTGCATTTGACACTATCATAGGGCTATTACTTTAACCCCCTCTCCCATTATTGACCTATGAAAAACAAAAAAGAAAGAAAAGTTTTACTTCATAAGAATCAAAATGAGTTATTCTATAGTTATAACAAAATCTCACAACATTTTTACAACAAATGAATAATCAATTCAACATAGGTCAAAATAAAAATTTACCATAACTCAAAACAATAAGAATGTTGCGAAAATGTTATGAAATTTTGTTGTTTCTAGACTTTCTCAATTAAAATCTGTAACAGTTGAAATTTATGTTATTTGGAAATAAATTGAATTTGAATGTATATCATAGTAGTATATTATAGATAAGCAGTGAAGCACTATATTTAAAATTATAAGTTTTAATTGTTTAAAATAAATTTATACATATCATTTTAATATTATTTTCGTAACTAACTAAATAATAATAATAAGGGGTAAACTATATATTTGAACTCTAACCTTTATATTGTTTATCAATTTAATCCCTAACATTTTAAATGTGTCAATTTGGTCTTTAATATTTTGGTATTGTGTCAAATTAGTCTCTTCTATTAATTGATGGATAGAAAATGCTGAAATGACTAACCGTAAAAATAAAAATATAATTTTCATGTCACAAACTGCCACATGTATTGCCACATCAACACAAACTAAAAAAATAAAAAATTAGGGACTAAAAGTTGTACCGCCACCTGTCCTTAGTATATTTTCATATTAAAAATTTTATTTCATTTACTTTTCCTTTACTTTCTTAGGAAGCCTATGGGGGTTAAAAAACCCAGAATTGAAAATTCAATTTACTTCATTTTCCCCTATTTTCCCAGCAACCAAACAAGGAAAAAACCAAATAAATTCCAAAACCCAGAGAGAGATGCAGAGAGAATCACAATCAAAATCATAATCGGACTCTGTTGTTTTTGCTGAGTGTGCTTGATTAGATTCAGAACTCATTTTGTTTAGGTGCTCAGGGGTTTCTGATCTTTTTTGTTTGGAATTACGGATCTATCATTAGAAGAAAATGAGATTGGCCCGATTGGGAGTTTCGAGAATGTACAGAGGAATAGAGGAAAGGATCTTTGAATTGTTGAATGGTTGGAGTTTAGATTAAAGTAAGGTCAAAGGTGTTAAATAGTCTGGACCTACCTGTTGATTTATGATAGTGATTGGTTTGAATTTTTGAAGTGGAGTGTCGACATTAGTGAACTTGGAAGTCCAAACGAGTTAATTAGGTTGTTTGAATTTTTTCTTTCGTTGTGATTCCTTTCTGCATCTCTTTCTCTAGGTTTTGGAATTTGTTTTATTTTTTCCTTATTTAATTGCTGGGAAAATATGAGAAAATGAAGGAAATTGAGTTTTAACTTTTGAATATTTTTAACTCCCGTATGGTTACTAAGAAAGAAAAGGAAAAGTAAATGAAAGTAAATTTTAAATCTGAAAATATACTAAGGACAGGCAGCAGTACAAGTTTTAGTCCCTATTATTATTATTATTATTATTATTATTTTGTGTAGGTATGGCAATACATGTGGTAGTCTATAAACCGATGGTACATTACTCTCTTCGCTTCACAGCTTATAAGGCAGCAAGTGGGAGGGTTTTCCTTCGATGTGGGACTCTTAGGACACCGTCAGAGGACGTGGCCAAACATGGCTAGGACGTTGCCATGCATGCCTAGGACGTTGCGAAGCTGTCCGAGGACGTCCTAGGACGTTGAAGGACATGCCGAGGATGCGGTGTAAAAGGTTACAAGGCAAAAAGCCCATGGCCCGAAGATCCATACATCCTAGGTACCCACATTTATTTAATGTAAAAATTTGTTGTCTGATTTGTTCCTGCCAAATCAATTTTAGTATCCTATCTATTCTCAAGTGTTTTTTTTTATAAAAAAAAAAAAACTAATCAACAATTTATGTAATGCGCATCAATAAAATATGATTTTATCCTAAGCGAAAGATATTATCTCCTTCTTTTATTTTGTATACAACTATGTATTTGATTTAATTGGAGAACTTGATGCATTGCACCTAAAAAACTAAACATAAGTTTTGCCCTTATACTTCAAGGTAAATTAATAATTTTGTTACACGGAATATATATATATATATATCAATAGTTACAATTAATTGATGTGTGATGATTTGAACCTTGGTTGTCTTTGTATTGCAAACACTAGGAGGAATAAGTTGAGTTACAAAGTTCTTGGCATAGAATAAAAGGTTTAATTGCAAAAAATTAATATGTGGCATTTAGTATCCTGAGTAACCACGTACACACTTTTTATAATATTTTATTTTCCTTCAATTTTGTTTTTCTTTTATAATTACTCTTTTTTTATAGTTTTTTTTTTTTAATTATGTTTTTTTAAATTAGTAGATAGTGAGGGAGAGGAAAGAGTGAAGTTTGAAATATAAACACAAGACAACACAAAGGATATTATTATCACTATAATGTGTTTGAACCCCTTCTTCTCTAATTACTTAAACCAGCTTTTAAGTATGTCTTAGAGGTAACATCATGGGAGATTTCAAAATCGTGATCATAATTACCACTTTTATAAATTAACTTAGCAAAATTTATAATTACTCACAATCGTCATCATAACCACCTTCACACTTGTGCCCCTAAACTTATTGATAGAGTTGTAAAGTAGTTTAACTAGTTGACACTAGCTACCTGATATTTCCAATAAAAACTTCCGAAATTTAAATCTCTCTTCTACTGACTATTCAATATCAAAATAAACTAATAAAAAAAAATTAGAAGCATACTATTTTAGGTTTAACAATGTCAAATTAATTGCTCACAATTATAGATTGACTTTACTAGACGTGCGGGACTTAACAATTCACACATAATGGAAACCACATAGATAGGTTAAAGACTCATGATTCCCTTTTCATGTTGATAGTAGCGAGGAAAGGACACAAGGACAACAACAATTAACAAAATTGGTATTTTAATTAGGCATGAATGATCAATACGTATAGAGAGAACGTAACTAGGGGAAAGTTTCTAGACTGCAAGAAGAGTATATTAGGGGGAAGATCCTTTACATGTAAGTACTTTTCGATAAAGACAATGCCCATCTTTTACTTTTAGTCATTTTGTACGTGGGCAATGGGCATGAACGTGTGATGATTAAGATGGCATACATTTTGATATCAATATAGTAAGTACTTTTCGATAAAGACAATGCCCATCTTTTACTTTTAGTCATTTTGTATGTGGGCAATGGGCATGAACGTGTGATGATTAAGATGGCATACATTTTGATATCAAAAAAAAAAAAATATATATATATATATATATTTTTTTTTTTTGAGTTTTTTGGGATTTTGATATCAATATTCAATGCAAGTAAATGAGTTTTGAGTCACTTTTGGCCGTTTCCTGAAAATGGCTTTTAGTATAATACATATGGCACTGTTATCACTTTGAGATCCATCAAACTTTTCCTTTGGAGGAAGTGCATTCACAACATAGCAGTATAGGACATGTAAATATGAACCACAAACACCCATTGGTTAAAAAAAAAGGGAAAGATTATTATCAAGATGAAAATAAGTTTTTGGATTTATGGCTCTTTAATTTGTGGTATGGAGTATATGGAATGCGAGAAGCGAATTTCAATTATAAATTAAAACAAAAACAGAGAAAAAGGCAAAAACACTTTATCGATGTGAAACCCCAATAAACTACTTAGATTATTGGATTTGATTATAAGAATAGTGTGCCTGTTGTGTAAGCCATGAGTGTATTAATTAAATATATGTATTAATTAGTTCGAACTAGGCTATATAAAATTGTGTACCACTTAATTATTTTTGCTTAATTGCATTATCAAATTAATTATTTTATTTCAAACATTTTGTTATGTGCGTGTAAAAATTGAGTACTTCTTAGCATTTTAAGAAAATATGATCTTATACAAGGGTTTTTTTTTTTTTTTTTTTTGGTAAATAGCAAACTAGCTTGTAACCTACCTTTTTTTTAAAAAAATGAGTGTGAGTTAAAAAAGGTTTAAAGTATATGCTATATATTCAAGAGTTAGGTCATTTTAGATATATACCACTACCAGTTTCTTTAAGATATTCTCTTATCTCCCGGTGAGTATGTTAAAATACTTAGGTACGGTTTGGATAGCTGAAACACAGCGCGTTTTGCGTTTGCATTTACACTTTTTTTTTTTTTTTTCAAGCTGTGATTTTTGACTTTTCTTGTAAATAGTGCACACCAATGGGTCCTGTGCATTGTTTACAGGACCCACAAATTTCACTTTTCAGCAACTTTTTCATTAAAAACGGGTCCTATGATACTATTTACATATTTAAAGTTATTTTGTTATAGTGTTTTCAGTTTTTAGCTGTATTCAAACGGACCCTTAGTATTCAAAATAATAAAATAAAAAAACTTGTAACCTACCTTAATTAAGCAACATTTAAAAAATAATAATAATGAAATGCGAATGACTCCCACCCTTCTTTCTCCTCTTTTTAGGTACGTGACTGCCTCTTCAAAATACCACTATAAATAATCTAGTTTCCTTACATCCTCACGTCCATCACAATGGAACCACCCCGAACACATGGTACTTTTTTTTTTTTTTTTGAAAGCACATGGTACCTGTTTTTATATTGTAATTAATATGATCATTATTATTCTAAAGTTAAGTTGACTTTCAAACCAATTTAAAACAATAAAAATAAGAGTCAAGTAATTAGAAATAATCAATATTCAGTACAATTTTCATAAAATATTAATGTCAAGTTGCTAATATTAACGTATTATTAGAAGTTGTTAATAGCCTACAAGGCTACAAGAAGTTTTGGTTTAGAGTACGTAGTAGGCTAGTAGCATATATCCACATGATCAAATATTTATTATACGTTGGCCAAGGGTTCAAAATCTTCATAAAATTTTGTGTTTATAATAGCAATAATAAAATTTTAGATCAAATGGTATTTCTTCTCCTTGCATATGATAAAATAAATAACGTCATAGATTCAACCGACATACATGATGAAATCATTGAATACGTATGTAGTTTACAAAAAAAAAAAAAAAAAGACTTTGTTTGTGCTGGAAATCCAAAGGTCAAAAATAAAAAAAGAAATAGAAAAGAGGTGTGGAACTTCCAGCCAAGAAAAGGGAGATCTCTCTAGAGAGGACCGTATAGAAGATGAGGGTGAAAGCTTGAACAAGTGATTGATATTCAATTTCAGAGATATCGAAACACAAATTCATTGATGTGTCCCAAAACAAACCATGGGTTTTCCAGTGCACTTTTTGTTTTTTGGGTCGTCTTTAAGGACCTTTTGCTACCCTAGCGTTCATCACAGTCATATTAATATAGGTCCACACATGCATGTGTTTTCTTTTGGTTATGACATTGGACAATGACCCATCCCTGTGTCTGGAGCTTTGTATTATTTTGTACGTTTGCTTTGTGAGGCCACTTGGTAGCCACCATAAACCCATTTCGATTTCATGGTTTAAAAAAAAAAAAAAAAAGACTTTGTTTGTGCTGGAAATCCAAAGGTCAAAAATAAAAAAAGAAATAGAAAAGAGGTGTGGAACTTCCAGCCAAGAAAAGGGAGATCTCTCTAGAGAGGACCGTATAGAAGATGAGGGTGAAAGCTTGAACAAGTGATTGATATTCAATTTCAGAGATATCGAAACACAAATTCATTGATGTGTCCCAAAACAAACCATGGGTTTTCCAGTGCACTTTTTGTTTTTTGGGTCGTCTTTAAGGACCTTTTGCTACCCTAGCGTTCATCACAGTCATATTAATATAGGTCCACACATGCATGTGTTTTCTTTTGGTTATGACATTGGACAATGACCCATCCCTGTGTCTGGAGCTTTGTATTATTTTGTACGTTTGCTTTGTGAGGCCACTTGGTAGCCACCATAAACCCATTTCGATTTCATGGTTGTCCAAGCTTGGAATCTACTCGAATGCTTTGGCTTTTTTTGTACAACTTGAGTGACAGTCGTAGACGTTGAGGTCACTTGGCACTTGCCAATGGGAACAAATTAACAACGTCGTTTTATTATTACTAGGCTCCATGCTCGTTTCTTTGTCAATGCTTTTGCGCTTTATTGGACACAAATTGGCCCCCCACCTTCTATCATGCGTCCAAAACATTTACATGTGTTACAAATACACACGCACATAGAGTGTGTATAAATTGAAATATTTGAGGTGGAATTCCTATAGTTTTGAGACAAATCAAACACGTGCTATACAACATTCTAGAGCATGATTCATTTTATATTAAAATTCTCTCGTGAAATTTGTGGATCAAGTACAAATCTTATATATATATATATATATATATGAAAATTTCAGTTTCTTGTTATTCTAGTGAATTTGGACATAGATTATAGCACTTTAGTATTGTTGTTTGATGGACATAGAATAAAAGATTCTAGCATGTATACATGTGAAATTTTTTGAAACTCAAGAACCCAAGCTTGGGGTTCAAGTGATAGGCTAACACTAATGGCATATTTTGTAGTGCTCCGTGTCCATTATGTGAGAGAGAGAGAGAGAGAGAGAGAGAGAGAGAGAGAACCAAGCTTGTAGAGTAGAGTGTGGTACTGGTATCCCATCACAGCAAATGAACCTTTATATATCTTTAAAATATGTAATGGGCCATAGACCTGAGCTTGCCTTCAGCTATATAGGGCTGGGCTGGGCTTTGGGTAGTTGGGTTCCTTTGAGTTCTCTACAGCTTCATCTTTTTAATGTAGGTTGGCTACATATTGGGACTTATTAATCAAGTAAAAGCCCAGTTTCGCGTAAATATTTTGAAACTGCGAGGCAAAAATATTGTTGTTATTATGATTTTCATGCTCTAAGGAACTCATAATGGTTTGGTTGTTGTGTTATTATAGAATTTATATCTGCTATTTGATGGAACGCCTAAGAAATAAATTAATTTGTGAAACTTCTTGAGGCATTTTCAGAGTTCCTTGAATGGTTTCTAGGGTCTAGCTAGACTCTAGTGTGCGGAACTATATATAAAACTCGGGTGTGTCTGTTTTTTTTTTTTTTTTTTTTTTTTTTTTTTTTGTATGTGTTATATAACAATATGTACATGGTACTTCATGGAATTAATGCCAAGGGAGAAATTAAAATGTGAAACTTTGTTTTGTAAACGAGGCTTCAAGTTATAGTTTAGAGGTAATGACATTTCTTGTAATGCTCATATTTATGATTTGAACCTTCCCCTTCTATCTGCTTCTTTTTCTTTCTTTTTTAAATATTTAAAAAAAAAAAAAAACTATGTTTCATGAATAAGCTTATTATTACTGACAAAAGATGCTAATATGCCTTTCAATAAATTATAATTATGAAAAGTTGAAAACCATACTATACATATGGTCGAATCAATTGAACCATTTGGAGAACTTTGGTTTGGTATGAAAAAATATTGATTTTCCAATAAAGAAAAATAAAAGATTGGACCATTTTAGAAAATAATATTGAACTGCAAGGTTTTATACAAATTATACAACTTTATATATATATATATATATATATATATATATATATATAATTTTACAGTTCAAGTCTTAAATGAATCCAATAACTTTTTTTTTTAAAGAATATTAAGTATTTTTAACACACACATACCGGGAGAGAGAAGAAAGTCTTAAAAAAACTTATATATATATATATATATATATATATAATTTTACAGTTCAAGTCTTAAATGAATCCAATAACTTTTTTTTTTAAAGAATATTAAGTATTTTTAACACACACATACTGGGAGAGAGAAGAAAGTCTTAAAAAAACTGACAATGATATGTATCCAAAATGACCTATGAATCCAATAATTGAATATAACAAAAAGGCTTAATTTAGGTTCGAAATTAAAATTGCATGGTTTTCAGTATTTAGTATGCTTACAGTTACAGATTTATGCTTAAATTAGTACAAGCCAATCAATTTTTATTTGTAAAACTTTTCTTCTTCATATTTTTTAATTTAAACTCTTATTTATCTATTGAAATAAAATAATTATTAAATTAATGATTTATCCAATTACTCAATTTTCAAATCAATAAATCGCTATAACTAACAATCTCTTTTTAATAAGTATGTGAGTCGTGAGAAACGTTATTTATTTTTCTTATTTTTGGAAGAAGAAAAACTTTATTTTTTGAAAATTGTAGTATGGCCAAATATTGACCAAAGCCTCTAAAAAAGTCTAAAGTATTTCTGTTTGTGTATAGCATGATCGTACGCCAATTGCAGACTAGAGGGGCCAAATTCCATAGCCCCTCAAAAGATCTTAAAAAAAAAAAAAAGATCTGTGTAATATATAGTGTAAATTGTGTAATAGAGATTTCTTACCTCTCTTTTGTGGGTGATAGTTTGATTTTCTGCTGGGCTACAATAGATGAATGTTTCCAATTTGATTTCCATCTTGCACAAGTATGAGCAAGTCTCAGGTCAACAATTGAGTCGTGAGAAGACATCTCTATTTTTCAGTCGCAATACCCTCAGTCCATACAGGTTGACATAAAGAATTGCTTTAGGGCAGAAATAATCAAGGAGCATGAAAAATATCTTGACTTTCTTTGTTGGAGGGGAAAAATAAGCAAAATACTTTCCATCAATTAATAGAGAATTTGAATCATAAACTATCAGGGTGGAAGGAGAAATTACTTTCTAATGTTGTGAAGGAGATCCTTATCAAGATAGTTGCTCAAGTGATCCCGACATATATTATAAGTGTTTTTAAGCTTCCAAATGTAATTTGTGAGGAGATGACAAGCTTGGTACGTCAATTTTGGTGGGGTTGATCTAATGAGAAAAATAAGATGGCTTGGTTGAGTTAGGACAAAATGTGTGTACCCATGGACGAGGTTGGCCTAGGTTTTTAGGATCTTAAAGCCTTCAACTTTGCTTTATTGGCAAAACATGGGTGGCGTTTACATACTTGTACAAATTCTCTTGTCCACAAAGTACTCAAGGCTTGTTATTTTCCTAATGGGGATTTTCTTTCAACTCAATTGGGGAACAATCCATTTTATACTTGGAGAAGCATTATGTCTACACAATTAGTGGTTCAACACGGTATTTGCTAGCATGTGGGCAATGGCCAATCCATCAACGTATGCAATGACAAATGGTTGAACCAACCATCAACTTTTTGAGTTACCTCCAGACCTGTTATGGTACCAACATATGCAAAGCTCTCTTTGTTCATTGACCCATACACAACAGCTTAGAGAATAGATATGGTTCAACAATTTTTTGCTCCGCAGGATGTAGGGGCTATATTAAACATACCTTTAAGTTCTAGACTGCCTAGTGACCGTTTGGTGTGGGCTTACATGCCCAAGGTACTGTTCACAGTAAAGAGTGCCTAAACTCACAATGTCATTAGCTAATATGCTACAGCTAGCCAGGCATCTACCACTCGGATTCACAAGCTTTTTTAGAAGACAATTTGGAGACTCAATGTACCCAATAAAGTAAAACCATTTGCTTGGAGGGCGAGTAAAGATATTCTGCCTACCAAAGACAATCTCTGTCAAAGATAGGTTCTTGACTCTTCTATTTGTGAAGCCTGTGGAGATGCAACAGAGACCAGAGGCCATGTTTTTTGGGTATGTGTTGTAGCCTGTGAAGTTTGGGATTTGTCTAATACAATGTCACAAGCTTTTTCCGGCAATTTCAAGATTTCTTGTGGTCCCTTAAATTCAGGCAACAGGTAGATGAGGAGTGACTAGGTTTGGTTTGTACAATTGCTTGGTACTTGCGGTGCATTAGGAATGAGGTAAGGCTTGGCAAAGTGAGACCTCAAGCTTCAGCCATTTTGCAAAAGGCACGGTACTTACTAGTTACTAAATGAGTTCCAAATGGCAAACTTAAAATTAGCTAAACTTGCCCATGATGAAATTGTGCAATGACAGCCACCGATGGATCTGTGGTTCAAAGTTAATGTTGATGGTGCGACCTTTGCTCAATCTCAGACAGTAGGAATTGGTGTTCTTGTTCGTGACTTTGCTGGGAGAGTGGTGACCAAGATAAGTAAATGCCTACCTATGCCTTTGGGACCACTTAAGATCGAAGCTAAGCCCATGGATGAGGGTATTTAATTTGCATGGGATGTGGATATTTGTGATATGGTGTGGAGTGTGACTCACATATTGTAATTTCTACTTTGATAATGTCTAATGGACCTCCAGTTGTTATTGCCAAAATCATTGAAGGAATTCACGTGAAGCAGTATGAATTCAGAAAGGTACAATTTTTTCATGTAAAGAGACAAGACAATCGCCTAGCTTATATTTTGGATTAGTGTGCCAAGAACATTAATTCATATATAACTTGGATAGAGGAAGATCCACACATAGTTGAGTCTGTTTTGGCTCATGATGTATTGTTTTTATCTTCGTTTCAATAAAGTTACGACGTAGTAGAGAGATTCATTTTAAAACGTATATAAAAAAAACACACACACACACATAAGTGATAGACTTGCAAACATCCCCCCAAAAATTCTTTATTATATATAATTTTTCTTTATATAATCCAATATCTTCAAAAATATTTAACTAGAGTCAATCCTACCATCCCTAAGCTATTGTATCAATTTATTTATATTGTTTTCATGTTTACGTATATTGGTAAGGCCAAATGTGGGCTAAGAGTCTATTTAGGATCTGTTTATTTTGTTGAAACTAAAATTTTTTTTGCTGAAAGTACTATAGATAAAGATAAAAGTTAGCTGAAATAATACAGTGAAACTCATGAATAGTACCAAAAAGTGCAGTGAGGCCCATGTACAGTAGCAAAAGTAGCAAAAATAAGTTGATTAGCAAAACAAACTGGCTTTTTAATTTTTGCCAAGCACACACTAAGAGAGCCAAATAACCTCTCAAAACTCTTTATGCATATAGCTTAGCATAATAAGATTGCTTCAAATAGTGGAACAATGCCCCCTCCGAATAAAATGTTACCCAAAATACTTTGTTGGTTCTTGAAATTTACCTTTTTATTTTATTTTATTTTATTTTATTTTTTATGGTCAAGATTATAGAACTTTCATTAAATAGGGGATAAACCCAAAGAAAATACATCCATATGCATACGGTCCAAGATCATTGGAGAAGTGTCCTCCACCCAGATAATGTAGTCTATTACATTACACGCTTGTCTAGCAAGCACATGTGCTGCTGTATTACAATTCCTGTGAACGTGTTGAGCCTTCCAAGCCTTGAAATTCTGCATTCTGAACTTAGCTCCCTCCACTACCTTCTGGATGGTGCATAGAGTAGTGTTGGGGTCTGATTCCATAAGGGCCACCATGATGGTCTTCGCATCTCCTTCCACCATCACCTTACTTAAGCCTAAGTCCTTTGCTAATAAAATCCCCTCCTCTGCTGCCTGAGCTTTAGTCTCCATTGGACCCAAAGGGAAAGGAAGTTTCTTGCTCATTGCCCCCATCAATCAACCAACCTCATTTCTGATTACTACTCCCACCCCGCAGCTATCATCCTCTTTAAAGACTACCGCATCAACGTTGATTTATACCAACCAGGACCAAGAGGATGCCATTGAGATCCTAACTAAGGAGGCTGCTTGGGAATTTGAATGGTTTGGGAATTACCTTGTTTGTACTCCTCTGTGTACCTGAATGCTTCACTTGCTAGGACTTTTGCTGGCTTACATCTCCCCTTATGTTTATATAGATTGCGATTGTTCCATATACACCATGCAATTGTTGCAAATGTAGACCAATCTATATCTTTTGCCTCTTCCCTAAGTTTCTAGTAAACATCAAGGAAGTCTCGATGGGAATTTTCCCACATGAGAAGCTTCAACCCCAATTCGTTCCAAGTTTTAGTAGTTGTTTTACAATCCCATATTACATGACCTGATGTTTCCTTCTCACCACACCAAGCACAACCATTCCATTTGGTCACCTTACGTTTAGCCAGGCAGTAGTTTGTGGGCAATATATCTTTGCAAGCTCTCCATAGGAAGTGTTTTACTTTACCTGTACACTCCAGCTTCCATATTGATTTCCATGTATCAGCCATTTTAGAAGGATCAGAGTATTCCCCTCAGCCTCCTATTTCCTTATCATCTCTCAACTCCTTGAAAGCTACCTCATACGCACTTTTGATAGTGAATCTCCCATTATTAGACCACGCCCATATTTTGGAGTCATTGGGGAGACACGGGCAAATTGGTATCCCCAAAACAACTTCTACTTTAAAGGGGAGAAAAGTATTTCACACCTTTTCAATGTCCCATAAACCCCTTTCCCTATCCAGAAGGTGCTTCACCCTTTCAACCATTGAACCTTGACTTCTTGGGCTGACTACCTTAAAGGAATTAGGAGTAGGGAGCCATCTGTCCCACCACCCATTAGCACTGCTGCCATTGCCTATAATCCACCTCAGTCCTCTACCAATGATACTCTTGGATTCCAATAGGCTTCTCCACATGTATAAGGGATAATTTCCTAGCTGGGCTTCCATAAAACACGACCTTTTAAAGTATTTTGCCTTCAACACCTTGTGGAGCAAAAAGTCCGGGTTTTGGATTAGTCGCCATCCTTGTTTGGCCAAGAGAGCTAAATTAAAAGCCTTGAGGTCCCTAAAACCCAATCCTCCATCTTTTTTCTTCTGACACATCTTTTCCCATGAAACCCAAGCCATTTTCTTTTCGTTTTCCTTCTGCCCCCACCAGAACTTCCTAACCATGGCATTTAAATCCTTGTACAATGAGTCCAGAATCTTAAAGCAACTTATGGCATACGTTGGGGTGGCTTGAGCAATTGCTTTAATTAGTATTTCTTTTCCAACCCTCGATAACAATTTACCCTTCCACCCCGCAATTTTTCTTCCCACTTGATCCTTAATACAATTAAAAGCCTTCTTTTTCCCTCTCCCCATTAATGGTGGCAACCCTAGGTATTTTTCATATTGTTTGATAATTTGCACCCCGAATAACTCCTTCACCCCTTCCTTCACTTCACTTCTAGTATTCTTACTAAAAAAAAGAGATGCTTTCTCTTTATTCAACTTTTGCCCAGACTCCTTCTCATACTCCTTTAAGACTTGGCTCACTCGATTGGCCCCTTCCAAAGTTGCTCTATAGAAGATGATGCTATCGTCTGCAAAAAAATAGGTGGGAGATTTTGGGGGCTCCTCTACATACTGCTACTCCATTTATCCATACCATACCAGCTTCTTTTTGAAGCATCTCCGCCAATCCTTCCACACACAACAAGAACAAGTACGGGGAGATAGGATCCCCTTGGTGAAGCCCCCTTAAAGGAATTATCTTTCCTTTTGGTTCTCCATTGATCAGAACGGAGTAGGACATCGTTTTCACACACATCATAATAAGTTGAATCCACTTTTCCTGAAAGCCCATCCTCCTCATCACCCCTTCCAAGTATCTCCATTCAACTCGGTCGTACGCCTTGCTCATATCAAGCTTGACTGCCATAAGTCCTTTTTTTCCTTTTTGTTTCATATTAATGTAATGCATCATCTCAAACACTACAAAAACGTTATCTGTGATCTATCTCCCTGGAACAAAAGCACTCTAAGCATCTCCTATGACCCTTGGTAGGATTTGTTTCAGTCTATTTGCAAGGACTTTAGACACTATCTTATAAATAACATTGCAAAGGCTGATCAGTTTGAATTTCGTAATTTTTTGGGGACTTTTCGCTTTAGGTATCAGACAGAATTCTTGAAATTTACTATAAGTAAGAACTTATGGTCCTTTTGTTCATTGTCATTAGGCTCTTGGAATTTCTAGAGAGAGAAATAGATCCAAAGAGAACCATTGTCTTCTTAGAATCAAAAGGTTTAGCACAATGTTTTTAATTTCCTATTTTCTTGGTAGACAAACAAATTTGTTGTGTGGAAGACCGGTTTCTAATGGGTTTGGGTTAGGTCATGAGGGTTTTTTATTTATTTATTTATTTATTTAATGTGGCAATATTATGTTGGTTTTTTTGAATATTAAAAGCGTTGCCACGTTACCTAAAAAGAGTCTCATCATTGCTCCGTTAAGCATATAGGTAAGGGTACTAACGACAGTTAACAAAAGGATCAATAATGCTCATTTTTTTTAAACTTTTGGGATTATTAGCACTCATTTGAAATTCCAAGAACCAAAAGTGCTCACTTGGTAAACTTTAGAGCATTCACATTGGTGGTGTGAAATTGCTAAAATGCTATTTTTAGCACAATAATGTACAAAAAGTGAGTTACATTGGTGGTGGTATAGGTAAAAAATTTAACTCATTAGCTAAAGTGTATAGCCATATATAGCTATGCATTGTAGCTCAAATGGTAAAGCAACATAATATAATTTATATGGTTGTGGTTGTAGTTTATTGCAATAAATATATTATTTTATTATGTTATTCATATTATTTTAATATTTTGAGTGCTAAAATAAAACCATTGTGATCGATTAATATTGGATGTTTTGTAAAGTGAGGTGGTAAAGTAGATAAAATAGCTTTTTGTGGTGTCAAAAAATTTAATTTTTGGCACTACAAAAAGCTACTTTATCTGTGGTACCAATGTAGATGCTCTAATAGTGTATCCATGTCTTCCTTGACATATATGTGGTCCCTTCGCCTTCTCCAACCTATTGTTAGAAGTTTCTGGTATTGTAACCATAGGTAGCTCTAACCTGAAAAAAAATAATTATTATATATAAAATTTATGATTTTTTTTTTATCCTTTAAAAAAATTGTGATCACCCTAAATTTTTCTAGGCCCAACATAATAAAATTTTGGTGAAAATTTGGCAACAAACTTGGTTGTAAATTAAGACTACAACTCCACTTAATATTTTTTTTATTGGAAATGAATTTTGACAAATTTATCATCGAATTACATTTTCATCTTATATCCTTCATACTTATAAAGTTTTAATAAAATCAAAGATCAATAGTAATATCATTAATCAAATGTTTAAATTTTGAGTTTTTGTAGTCTAAAATTATACGTAAGAAATATGTTTATGGATCAAATGGCTACAACTAAGTTTGTAGTAGAATTTTTTCCTTAAACTTCAATCCCCTTAATGATATATTAAGCTCTTACAAACAAAAAGAAAAAGTTCAAAACAAATTTTACTGAACTAAAATTTTAAAAGAAACGTAACTTGCTGAGTTGATAATGAGAATGTAATAATTTTAAAATAAGAAAACTCATAGAAAAAAATTGTAAGACTATGTATTTGCATGTGTTTTTTTTTTTTTTTTTTTTTTATTTTGTATAATTTATGTTTTTATAATAATTATCTTAAAAAAAATCATGAAGCCACCGCTAAGTGTAATCCCATTATCATTAGAAGCCTCTCATCGCCACAAGACCACTGCTGAACAAGATTACCCTATAAAGTAAAAAGTCTCCCTTCTTTTGGTTGAAAACTGAAAAAGCTGAGATTGATATAGGACCATCACTTTAATTGATATAGGACCATCACTAAAGTGTTTTACAAAAAGCTGTCCTTCGAGTGACATAATTGGTGGCCAAAAGTTATTACTAGAACTATAAATAAAATCCCAAACATTCAAAATAATATAGCTTAGTTTTTAGTATTTGTTTTCAAAGCTCCAATTTTCTTTACAAATTTCAAAGTCTCACTTTTGTTTAAGTATTATATTAATTTATTTATATAAATCTATCATTGATATGATCCATATGATTAACTTATCACTTTCTCCAGAAATAAAGGTCAAAAAGCATGGCAACAACTTTAGTTTCATCTAAAAGATCAAGAGTGTAATTCAAAAATCTTGATATTTTCAAGAGAAATGTCTAATATTAAAATTATTTATTCTTATTTTAAATTTAAAATTACGAAATTCATATATATATATATATATATAAAATATTTCATCCGAATCACTTCTAAAGCTTCTTGTCATACAACGATGAGATACCAATCTTATAGTCCAAACATATTGCTAAATTATCAAGGTGTTTTAACATTATTTTATTTTATTTAAAAAAAAAAAAAAAACTCTTTCTCTCTCTCTCATTACACTTGTAGCTATTAATTTAAGTTGAGTTTATAGAAGTTTGTCGAATATTTGTTAATTCGAAAAGCTTATAATGAGAAGCAAACTCAACTATCATTTGGTGTTCAAAATATTTTAATTGTTAAATTAAATTTTGAGTTCATAGAAGTTTTATGGATAACTGTCAATTCAAAAACCACATATAATAGAAAGCCAACTTGCCATATACATTTTATTTCATTTTTGGGCCATAGTAATCATTTGCTTTTTTTACTTTTAATTCTTTTTTTAAAGTTTTTTGGGAAAGAATAGGGGTGATAAGATTTTTTTTATTAGATACATGATAGAATTTAAATAATAACATTTACTCTATGATCATTATTGTTAATTATTAGACTAAGATGCTGATTGATTATTTATATAAATAAATATTTCTCATTTTTTTTGTTTGAGAGAGTTTCAACCTATGACGGGGATTGAATCCCAGATCTCTTATTCAGCCATCAGAGACTTTAACAGTTGAGTTAACTGAAACCCACTATTTCTCATTTAATAATAAAATATTTTACCAATTAAACTAATTGTGACTTACCAAAACTGACTAGTTTTTTTTTTTTGAGAGAGAGTTTCAACTTATGGCGTCCGCTCCTGATGAGCGCTCTTTATCATCAGAACCAAGACACCAATCAGTTTTTGGTATAGGCAGAAATTGAATTCCAGATCTCTTATACAACTATCAGAGACTTTATCAATTAAATTAACTGGAACCCATAAACTAACTAGTTAAGACAAAAGTCAATTGCCCTGTGCATTATTTTTCTCTCACAGAGATTTGGCTATAGAATCTACCTAAAAGATCAAAAAAGGAAATGACATAAAAGTAGTAAACAAAAGGCAGCAAAGGGGAAAGTCAAATTAAGAAAAACAAAGAAACGTTATTTGTCAAGAAATTAATAAACCAGGCAATAAGGTAATAATAATAAGACATGGCACCACACACACCCACTGCCGTACACGACCAAAACAGCACTAGTCGCCCTCTCTAATCATTACTTTTGGCATTTAAACCCCAGGATTTCCCTAATTAAAAACCAAAACACAAAAGTAACAGCAAACACACAGCGAGTACAAAACTCCAACATACACAACTGGAGTGCGCCGAACCCAAAAACTCACATTCATTACTGAACCCGTAACTTTCCCTCGCTTTCTTAGTTCAAATTTCAAAAACGACCCAACAACTCTCTCTCTCTCACGCTAAAATTTTTTGCTCTCATTCGCTTATGACTTGAGCATTAAAAATGAAGAAGTATATAAGGCGAAATGAAAAATAGAAAAAAAAAAAGGTGTAGAGGATAAGAGACTAGTAGTGAGTAATTATCAAAAAATCGATGGTATGCTGGTTGTGGAAGCGTGAGTGTGAGTTGGGATTAGTGTGTAGATCAGTGGTGGGGTTTCTTGACAGATCGGTTTCCAGAGCTATGGGTTGCTTCTTCGCTTGCTTTCGTGTCAAAGACGATCACCATCACCGCCATCGCCCTCACCTCGTCTCCTCCGATCCCACCAAGCCTACGGTCATTTCTCTCTCTCTCTCTCTCTCTCTCGCCCTCTGTTTGGTTCCCGAGAAAAATTAACAGAAGAAAATTAAAAAGAAAATGTGTGTGTGTGTGTGTGTGTCTCTCTCTCTCTCTCTCTCTCGCTTTCTTTCTTTCTTTCTTGATGTGGTAGTAGGTCTGTCGTAGGTGCTGGTTCGTAGTGTTTTTTGAAGGTGGATTTTGATTTTTATGAGCTTTCTTTCTTTCTTCCTAAGCAGCCAAACAGGGATTTTCTTTCGTCTTTTAGAAAATTTTAGCATTTCTTTATCCTCCGTGAGAAAATTGAGGGAAGAGAAAACAAGATTAAGTCTTTGAGCCTTCTATTTTTTTTTCCCTTTTCGAATTAGGGTTCAGTTGACTGCGATTCAAGATTTCAGGTTTTTGGTTCATTTTCTAAATAATCAAGCAGAACATTGGTTTCGTGGGTTACATTTAACAACAAAAAAAAGTTATTATTTGAACTTACTTCCTGTTTGGCTGCTGGGAAAAATCAAAGAAAAGAATACAAATGAATTTTGTCTGTTTTATGTCTATGTTGTTTTAGTTTATTGGTAACAAATAGCTTAATTTAATTTCAGACTACATTTTCTCAATTTCCAAGCAGGGAATAAGTGAATTATGAGATTTCTTGCTCACTTTTCTTCCCTGTGTGTTATGATCAGGAAACTGTGATATCTCAAAATCCTTTGGCGTCTCTCTTTCTATCTGAAGGTATAAAATTTTCCTGTTGAGTTTTTGATTATATTGGTTCTAATTGTTGAAGTACATCAATCTTTTTATTAATAACTAAAGCTGTGAATTTGTTAATGTTTTTGAAATTGGTTCTATTTTTTTTTTTTTGTAGAGAAAGAGGATTCTCACGCTGATAGGGAAGCTCATGGTTTCGGATCTCCAGAAAGTCACAAGGCACTCAAGGATGAGGTATACTGATCTTGGACATTACATGAAAGGTCCTAAAGATTGTGTTTGTTACAATTATGCTAATTCAGATTACATTTTCTCTTTAAACTTTTAAAAATAGTTTACATGAAGGTGTGTATAATTGTGTTCAATTTTAAGTTTTTAATCATTTTATAGTGTTAAACGTTGAATAAGCATAGTTGAAGCTATGCGTAGAAGCAGAGAATTATGCCTCTGCTTAACACATGCTTATACATGCGTTTTTGCTATATTACTTTTCAACTTTTGGAAGAGATGGTAGTCTAATTTTGTTTTGAAGCACAACAAATTAAGTGAACCAAAGAATTTACTTTTTAGTAATGACTAATTAAATTAATAACTATTTCCCATATGATGCGAAACACTGGTTATTCATTATAGATTGCTTATCAGGCTTTTGTTCTTTGTCCTTAATGGACTAATGTTTTTGGGTTGCATGCGGTTTTTTTTTTTTTTTTTGGGTATGCATATAGGCATAAGTTGAAAATTTTGAAATGGGAATGCTAAATGGATAAGTAAAAATACAAGAAAGATTTGATATGAAATGAAGAAATTTGGTTTGATGATAGGATAGCTCCTATTGATTAAAAGATGAGGGGGACTGCTTGATATGAGTTCAAGTTGAGAAAATGAAAAAAAGGCGGAGGAACCCAAAACAAAATTGGTAGATGCTGTAAACAAGGATATGTTAATTAAAGAGGTGATAGAATGTATGATTTTGGATAGAATAGAATGACAAAAAATACATACAGTGACCTATATTAGTCTCCAACTCTTAGGAGGTTTCATAGCACCGTCCTCAAAGTTTTGGGACCAAAGCTTTATGAGTCACATTGAGGTTTCATGCATATAGAAAGTATTCATATATGCGTGCTATTGCAAATGGAATTTATGAGGCACGTTGATATTGATTTTACAAGTGGCATAAAAGCTTTAATCAGAACTGATTTTCTGGTGTTTGTATTTTGTAGTTAATTCTTGCTTCATTTTGGTTGTATAGATGGTTTGTAAGGCCTGCCATATTCTTTTTTATTAGATTATTTAATTTTTTTTCATATTTGTCGGCGCTTTTAGGGTGCTGGATTCTAGAACTATCCCCCTTCCCTATTTGTAATCTCAGCAGATTTGAATGTGTGATTGCAAACCTATTGGCTGTTTCATCTGTCTACTACATGAGTTATCCTCAAAATACTAGAATCATCCTCATTCTTTTCAAATAGGGCATTGGTTTCACCAATGGATAACTTTCTTTAGTCAAGGTTGTTATTGACTGTTGACAAGTATCTTTGTGATTGTATGAAATAAATTGTGCAGGCCAGGTTTCTTAAAGCTTGTGGTACCTTAGCAGAGACCCCTGCAGAAATTCGGAAAGTATCTGCAAAGTCGAAATTTTCACCTTCACATGATGGAGATTCAGAGCCTCCAAAATTCCATTCATGGCTTCCCAACACATCCATCAAGAAACTTCAGTTAGACAACCAAACTGAGCAGGCCACTACTCCCATTAAACTTAGTGAAGAGTGGGGAAAGGGATCAGGTTTGCAAGAGCAGACACCTAGCAGGTTGTACTTCTCTCTATAATGATTATGTTTGTGAAACAATTGATATACTTTTAATTAATTATTGAGTACACCTGTCATGGGAAGGGAATTTTCCATATTTCAAAGCCAACCTGTCTGCTATTTGGTAGTATTAATTGTTTATATTTATGAAATGTGGACACCAATTATTTGGTAATACTTAGATTCACCTGACAAGATTAATAGCTTCCTGACATTTGTCCAATGTCATCTCTCTCTTCTAGCTGTATATCCAGCATACATAACACTGGAAGGGTCTCTTTCAGCTCAACTGAAGGCAGTGGAACAGGAAGTGTTAATACAGCTGTCAGGTTTCATGCTAATCAGACTGAAAACATGGCAACATCAGTTTCACCTTGGATTTCAGCCACAGAAATTCAGTGCAGGAGCAAGTCTGTGCGTTTTCAATGTGATTTTGATGCATCTTCCTCATCATCTGAAAATGTTAGCCAAAATCAAAAGAAATCCGAATCACCAGGTAATCAGAGTGGGTCAAAGCCTTCACCTTATCCAACCCCACTTAAGCTGTCTGATGAGATGCAAACACCTGGAACCGTTTTTCCCACAAACTTTGACAATTTACCATATGGGAAGACCCGAATCAGGTCCCAGTATGTGTATTCAGTTATGAACCCAGTTGAGAGTGAGTCTCAGTGGAAGTTATTGAGGGAAGAAGATCCTAACTATCATCAACTTTCAGGTGAGCTGAGAGAATCTCTTGAGTTGCCCGAAACTACAACCCCTAGGCCAGAAGCGGGGGTAAAAGAAACTTTGTCTGGTAAAGAGTTGAAGGTGGAAGCAAGCCTGTCTGCTTGGTTGAAGCCACTGCCATCCATTCAGGATGAGAATAATAAAATTTTTGACCCTGCTTCTACTAGAAAACCTCATTTTGGTAGAACTCCTGGGGACAGGCCAATCATTGGGCTTGTTGCTGCTCACTGGAATGATAATGAGCAATCTCATATTTCGCCAAAGTGGTGGGATGGGAATGGAATCCCAAATTCGACCAATAAATACAAGGAGGTATGTCTTGTGGCTTCTTTACTTTCAGCTTGAGGCCTTTGAAATGAAAAGCTTCATTTAAGGAATGCTGGTTGTTTTTGCAGGATCAGAAAGTGAGTTGGCATGCTACACCATTTGAGGAGAGGTTAGAAAAGGCTTTGTCTGAAGAGAGTGTTATCACTCAAAGGTATGCTAGCTTCCTTCTTTGATGTGTACTGTGTCCTGTGTGACTGTAATTTAAAGTATACTGCTGGTAGCTTTTGAACGTAAATTGCAACGTAGTCAAAGGCAAAAGGTGACCTTAAGTTGGTTAGGCCTTGTATCATCTGTGATTTAAGTTGTCAAAACAGCATTAGCTCTATTGTTGTGAGCTGCCAAATTCTAAATATTGTTAATATATATGTAGAACTTAAATCATATTTATCTATGTATAGAATATACTTACTTATATATAATTATTTATCTAATGTATAGAAATATTACAATCAAGTCTCTAACATGTGTTGCATCTTGCATGAAGTAATTAGGGCTATTAATTAATTTGAAAATAGGGCACAACTTAGGCTCTATTAAGTAATATGACAATAGGTTTACAAAAACTTCAATAATTAATTAATCTAACCATACGTTTTACAACAAGCTTTTGTAAATTAATAATCCAACAATAGGTTCTACAAGAAGCTTCTACAAATTGTAAATCAGAGAGAGAGAGAGAGAGAGAGAGAGAGAGAGAGAGAGAGAGAGAATAGAATAATGAAAGAAAAAAAAACCAATGTGTTGTTTGTTATGGTCTTAAAAGCTGTGTTTAATTTTTTTGATAAAATAAAAGCCTCATTGTTCTGTTGCATACTTTGTTTTGCTGTGGTTGAACTTTTGCCTTACCGCCCTAAACATTGTTTAAGGCATTTTCCTTGCTCGCCTCAGTGCTCTAAAGACGCCTCACCTTATAGCCTTAGTGAGGCCGCTGGGTGAGTGTTTGGCTTGCTTTTGATTACCATGGTAAATTGTGATGATATGTATGGGGAGGGCATACCAATTCCTATTTTTGCATTCTGTTAACTCCATGTTCTATGTATAAGTCATTGTAAAGTTTCCCATTCTTAAATGTAGGTTTTGTATGATAACACTGATGTTTATGTTGTTGGCCTTTTACTTAATGAATGTACATACCACTATTATGCCAAGAGTTCAGCTTAACTTAAAGAACTTACGTTTTCTTGTTAGCTGATGCTATTAAAAATCTTCACGTATTACATTTTCTACATATGCATGTTAATTTCAAAGTAGTAGTAAGTCATAAGTTAATTTCACCACTAAAAATAAGGATATTCAATATCATTTGTATATAGTGTAAAATAAATATGGGAAGCTTTTGTGAATGCAAAAAAATAAATGAAAGACTCCAGAACATTTAAAACGGATTATGTTTTTGTTAAGAGCTGAGAGCTTAACAGTTACCAAAGCTTTCATCAGCTTCCTTTTCTGGTTTCCTGTTTAAAAAGTTCTGAAGTTTTAAATTTTTTTTTTTTAACATCTTAAATTTGCTTCAAAGACGGTCTGATTATATAACTGTACAATTTACAGGAAGCCTGTCTACGGAAAACCAATAGCTTTTGATGAGAACGAGGAAAGTGATACGGCTCTTTCTCAGTTGCAAGCTTCAACCCATCCTAAGTCAGTAGTTTCATTCTGATGAAAGATGGTGCTGGTGTTTCTCCATTGTGTTGTGAGTTTGGTTTGCAGCCAATATACTGCCAATTAGTTGTGACTTCTAAAACCTAAATTGAAGTTTACATCGTTGAACTGAACAAGGGTATTGGTTTTGTATCCGGCCATTGATTCATTGTGCTGGTTCTGGAAATCTTATTTTTGTGGTTATAGACTTTTCAGCAGCATGGGAGCTGCTTGTAATGTACATAAGTAATGGAAATCCTCTGCATCAATGGCTCTTTGGTTCTGAATCGTTCTTAATTTTGTTTGCCCCTTTGAATTTAAGCATTATGAAGTTAGTTATTTACTATAAGGGTCTTGTAGCTTTTGTCTGGCTATGTTGCCGTTTTTAAGATGATATTTGCTCTTATTCGAAGAGAATTTACTAATTGGTTACTGGTAAATCACCTCTAAGATACAATAAAGCCTACAAATTCTATAAATAGCAATTCTAGAGAATTCTCAAGATTTTCTTGTGTTTTTTGTTAATTGGAATTCTGAATATGGAAAAACATGCATATATAGAAAATGAAGAGGAACAATTGAAGAGTCATTACTTTCAAAATATGGTTTAAAACAGGTATTAGATAGTAATGACAATCAAATTCAAGTTAGGCACATTTGTTTGCATAATTTTGCAGAGAACAAAAACTTTGATTGACCTTGCTTACACTTCACCTGACTGAAACTTGAGCAAACCTTGAACTTCCTCAAACAAAAAGGCTTTATAGATTTTTTGTTGACAATTGCTCGAGTGGTCATCAAATTGGAGAATCAATCCAGCAAACTTTTGAAAATCAGATAATTGTAACTTTGTCTTTTTAAGTCAATTTCACCATTTCCAATGTGGGATTACCTCATGTTATATATAGTAATATAATAAAGAGAAAATTTATTCAGAAATCCAAATTAGATTCTATTACGTCAAGTGTCCTAATTGCATTCTAATTTGATTTCAAGTGTCTTTAGATTTTAAATTGGTTTTAATTTTATATAAAGTGTCATTTCATCTTTGTGCAATGCTAAAACCACAATTTATTGCACAATTTTTGCCACAACTTGTCATGTGGCGAGTTGTGAGTAATAAAAGTGTGAACCTACATAATGAACTCAACATTTTTTTTCTGCCACTTATAACTTGGCACGTGACAAGTTGTGGTCCTAGCATTTTTCTTCGTTTCTAATCTTTGCATGAAAATGAATGAATCTAAACTTGTAAAACATTTTTTTTTTTTTAAAATCTCAAATAGAATTTATTAAATTTTTTTTTTTTTTTTACACAAGATAGAAATTCGATTTTAGCATAATCTAAGTGTATGTGTTTGTGAAGCTCTCACTTAAAGACTTGAACTCAAACCCTTGCCCCCACCCCACAAACAATTATATTCATGTAATACTTTTTAACAATTTTAAACTATTTTCTTCTCAATTTTTTTTAAAAACTATTTTAAATGCATTTAAAACTACTTCTAACTATTCTATTTAAATATCATTTGAAACTACTTTCAATTCATTTAAAACCAATTTAGATTTTCTTACAAAAAAAAATATTATTAGTTCAAATATAAATTATTATTATACAAGATGAGAGGAGTTGAAGAAATGCATTTTTGTTGCCTGAGAATGTCATCAAAGTTATGGTCACTTATTGTTGTAATTTAAAGAATTTTAGTCATGTTCAAAACTGTCAGAATTGGAATGATATTAACAAGTGGCATTTGGTGCAATTAATCTCCTTGATTGATTTTATTCATTCTCTCTAAAAATGTTGCCATTGATTTGTTTTTGTATTTTCTTTAAATATATATAAAAAAAAAAAAAAAAAAACATAGTTTGATAATATGGGTCGACCCGACTACCCAACTGGCCTGTTTGCCGCGGCTAACAAAATCTGGAGATACCTTCTTTATGTATCGTTGATATTTTAAAATAATAAGAGCACTCACAGCAGTGGTGCTATATAGGTATAATGCTATATTTTTAACTTAAAATCACAAAAAACATCACGCAGCAGTGGAGCTAAATCTAAAAGATTTAGCTCCACAGCTACAGTACACATCTATATTTAGATGTGTACTACACACAGGTAAAAAAAAAAATTATTTTTTTATTACATTCCTCTCTCATCTCTCATTTAAATAATCTATTCTCATTTCTATCTCTCCGGCTTCTCTCTTTCTTCTTCTTCTTCCTCAATTTTTTTCTCTCTAGCAAGCCGGCCACTCCCTCATCCCTCAGATCGCTGGCCACTTCCTTAGCTCGCCGGCCACTCCGTGCCCCATCGCCCAATCCGTGACCCATCGCCGACCCAATCCGTGACCCATCGCCGACCCAATCCGTGCCCCATCGCCCAATCCGTGACCCATCGCCGACCCAATCCGTGCCCCACCGTCCAAGCTCGCCGACCCACTCTCTCAGTCACTCTCACCTCTCTCGACCAACCTAGCTCGCCGACCCAGCTCCCGCAAGCCACCGCTGCCGCACCCATCTCTCTTTTTCTATTTGCTGTGATTGATTTTTTTTTTTTTTTTGGACTGGTGGTGGTGGATGATTGTGCTGTGCTGTGTTGGTGATCGGAGTGCTTGCTCGTGGTGGGTTTTTTTTTTTTTTTCTCTGCTGTGGATTGCCGGTGCCGGTGGTGGTGGTGGTGGGGGTGGTAGTGATGGTGGTTATGACTGTGGCTGATGGTAGAGTGGGTTGTGGGTGGTGCTGTTAATTTTTTTTGGGGTGTGATATATTATTTTATTAGGGTAGTTATATTATTTTATTGTAATGTTTATATTATTTTATTGTGTTAGAAGCTAAAATCGATCCACTGCTACAGCACGTATGCAGATATAATAGATAAAGTGATTTTTGGGTAGCTAAATAGCTAAAATTTTGCCCCCACTGCTGTGAATGCTCTAGTAAAAAAGAAGTAAAAGGCAAAAACCCTAGGGATATAAGTTGATAAATTTTCCGTGACTTGGTAGGGAAAGAAGAGCGGAGGGGTCGGGAAGGGAGAGAAAAGTAACGATGGAGAGAAGTGAAAATACTGGAAGCAGCAGTCACATGTGGATACGAAAACCTACCTGAACCTGAGGGGATATCATGATTTTATATCCATTATAGTTTTCAATCTGAATTCTGATTTCCAATCACACTTGCTGCTCGTATTTCCTTCTTCTTCTTCCTCATCTTTTCCTCACTCTCTCAAACCCTCGCTTTTCTTCTCCGGGCCTAGTGATGACGTTCTCACAGCTCTGAAGGTTCAATCTCTCTTTTCGAATTTAAACCCCTTTTTATTTTCCTAATTTTGTGAATTCTGCATCTGTGCTCCTTTAAATTTTATTTACATTTAACTATTTCAAATTGGGTTCTCATATTTACATATTTTTTCCATTTAGTAATTGAAGAATTTCTTATTGCCGTTTGTTTTGTTATAAAAAAAACCTCTGTTTTTTTTGTTGGGTTTGCAGCAAAATATTTGGCTAGTTGTTAAGTTTTGTCATATTCATCTTATATCTGTTTAGTGATAATGGATGAGAAAATTTTGTGAAGCTTCTATTTGGTTGAAATAGACTCCCATATTCCAAACCGGTTTGTACTTTATATAGTAGTTGCTTCGAAAATAAAAACTTCTAGGACATTTTAGCCAAGACTTGATGTGGGCAGAACTTTGATATCATATTGGTGAATCATAGATAGCCATTTTACAAGGGCATAGGATCTTATTTGCAATATTTCTTATAGGACAGCTTTAGCATTAACGGAATGACTATAATCAATTTGGAGGAGTTTTGACAGTTGGTAGTAGAGCTAGTGATGAAGTTTTATGGGTCTAGATAACAATCTAGAAGCATAAAATAGGAAGAAATACATCAAATTGCTTAGATTGAGTAGAGCTCATCTCACTTCAATGAGTCTATAATCTTGATTAAGGTTTTGCGGCAGGATGAACAGCAAGTCACCAAACATTGGACTTCTGGTTGCTTAAATTCTTTTTGAAAGGTTAATTTAAGGACCGAATGGACTTTACTTAAGGCCTTTAGTAACCTAATCAAGAATTGTGCTTTTGAGTAAGCAGCTGGTCTTTGAAGTACAAAACTACAAAAGGTCTCACGTTTCACATGGTTACAAAATGTTCAAAACGACTTCATTTCATTTTGTGGGGGGAACTTCAAGCTTCGAAGTGGGGCTGGGGGCCTCTTTGTCTTTGGCTTTGGATTAGAATCATGTGGTTTTGCATTAGAGTCTTCCCATCATTAATTAGTCTGTTTATATGTGTTGAAATCTTTTTGGTTGTTTTATTTTTAAAAAAAGAAAAGAAAAAAAAAAAAAGAAATTTTTTTGGTTGTGTTGTTTAATTGCTGCCAAAACAAGGGTTACTTACCATCTTGTCATTCACCTTCACATACCTTATTTTTACTATTAAAAGATAACTTTTCCAGTAATACTTAAAATCTCATTATGTGATGCAATTTTGCAAACTTTCTTTACCTTTTATGTTTTTGATAAAACAAATTGGAGAGGAGCTGTCCCATCCTCTACCTCTCAAATAAAACATTTAGCTTTGAATGAGAAAAACTTAATTCTTAGCCAAATTACTATTTTTATCCTTTGAACTACAGTTTAAGGTTAAATTGTGTTCATAAACAATCAATTGTGTCATTATAGTCCTTAAATTTTTTGAAAATATTTCGTTGTCTGTTTACTTATAATAAAAAAAATAGCCACAATTATACAAGTCGTGTTTCCTTCAAACTATTTAGTTTTGTTAGTAGGAATCAAAGTTAACTATAGATTGACTCACGTCTGTAAGCTAATCTCATAGGCATCACTTCATTTCCAAAAGGAGAGAACGGGCAAGGGTAACATTGAACCATTTTCAAATATTTATGGGTCTAAATTTTAGTTGATAGTTTGGGTATGAAATTGAATTTTGATGCATAATTTAGGGTTCAAAATTTACCTTATATAAATTTTTTTTTTAGCTTTTACCATAGAGCCACACTCTTTCTCCCCCAAATTTTCCCTTTCTCCTGGGTTGAATCGTAGTCATTATTCTCAGAACTGGACTGGCAGTATTTGGCTGCATTGGCTGACGATGACAGATTGTCTTGAAGATGCAAAAAATTAAGCAAACTTCTTCTAGTTTTGAATTATTTTGATTTCCTGATTTATCAAATAAAAATGAAATGAATTTTATTTCATGTTCATTTTGATGTTAAACTAATGAGGCGTTTGGTATGGTGTTTTAGGATTTTTGGAAATTTTAAAAGATTTCATGATATTTTTATGTTTCGTTGCAAATCAAATGTCTATAGATATTTGGATCCTCTAAACCCAACACCCCTTAATGGGGTTGATAATCTTTTTTTAGTTTAAGAATAGATGGGGGGCATCATAAAAGATATAATTCTATATATTTTTTGCTCTTAATAATTACCGAGTAAAAAAAAGTCCGGAATCAAAATTAAAGGATTTAAAATTCAAACACAAAGATCTATGCTTACTTCTCTTTGTCCAACTTTACATTGGCAAGACTTGGTTCAACTCTTTAGGTGCAGTAGTAGCTTTCTTAATCAAATTCAAATACATGATTGCATTGACCAATAAGATACAAACAATATTATCTTTTTTAAAGAAAATTAAATTTAATGCAAATATGTGTTTGAATATGTATTAATTTTAAGGACAAAACTTAGGCACATACTTTAGGTGCTGGTTTCCCTCTTAAGATTTAGCCATATGATTATTTAACTAAAAAATACACTTCCATCTTATAAGAAAAAATCAACATGGTAGAATCTTAAAAAGGAAAATTAAGGAACAACAACTAAGTACTGTATTTAAGTTTTGCTCTAATTTTAATTGTGGAATTAAATGTATTGCAATTAAGGAATTGCACTTATGTTTTATTTATCTTGGATTTTTAATCATAAGTTCACTTACATGTATACTTCTGGTTTGAAGGGTGTTTCTATGATACCTAATGTTTTGATACATCCGTGGGTAAGATACCCAATATGAAGTTACTGAGTTTTCAAAGTGATATGAATTACCATTGAATGTTACCTAAAAAAATGGGTTCAGGTTATTATGTGATGTGACAGATTCTACACTCAAATTTGTCGTAAAAATTATCTTATTTAACCTTATCACAATCTAACATGAAATAAAAGAAAAACAGTTAGAACTCATCTTTATAATTAAAATTATCTTATTTAACCTTATCACAATCTAACATGAAATAAAAGAAAAACAGTTAGAACTCATCTTTATAATTATAAAGACAAAAATACTATTTTGGTTTTTATATTTTGAGGTTACAGTTAATTTGGTCACTACATTTTAGTAGCAATTAATTTGGTCTATGTTATTTTCAATTTATAATCAATTTAGTCCCTATCTTTAATTTACTAACGGAAAATGTTTATATGGCAGACAGTGTGCATTGTTGGCACACTTAAAACTTATGTGGCATATAAAATAATATTAAAAATTACCAAATCAGCATTTTAATAATTAATAAAAAGCCAATTAAGAAAAAACATTAAAAAAAAACCACAATTCTAAACTGATTTGTTCAACTGAAAAAAAGAATTTAAAAAAAAAAAAACTCAAAATTAAACACAGCAAGATTTGAGAAAGACCTGACAAACTTTGTTGGTGTTTGGATCTCAATTGGATCTCAAGAAATGCAAAGGATCTAGGTTACCAACAATTGAACAAAGAGAATCAAACCAATTTAACATTTGATATACTTATAAATCACTGAAACATTTGGATACAAATAGACATAGGTTCTTTACTTTCAAATATGAGGAGGTGATGAAGTCTGTAGCAGATTTCGTGGAACCCAGGCCATGGCCAAGACACAGCCAAACCCCATGGCTGCCGCTAGTGACCACTGCGAGCCACAAATGGATGGCTAGCGGTCACTTTCTCTTTTCCTTGACAAGGGGTTTCTCTCTCTTTTGATTTTCCTTTGATGTGTGCTTTGTTGAGATTGTTTGTGACTTTGTGTTTCTAGAATGGGGTTTTGATTTAGCTTTCAATTAAAATGGGTTTGGAAATGAGGTGGTCTTTGTGGTGGCAGTTTGTTGAAGAAAGTTGGGTTTTGGAATAGATTAGTGTAAGAAAGGCGAAGACATGTTAGGTCTTTTAATTGCATTTTTTTCATAGTTGTTGGAAATGGGAAGTGGAGAAATCTCTAACTAACCTGTCAAGAAAAAGAGAAGAAGGACACTGTACAACGACAAAGATTAACACTTAATAAACCCATTTTGAAAGCCTCCAAGTCAGATCAAGACAAATCAATCTCCAAATCAAAACAAATCATGTCGGAAAAATTCTAATTCACTTTCACGTCCTGGGGCTTTTGCAAACCTATGATTTTTGTGTGTTTGGATTGCAAGAAAATGAAAGAAAATCATAATTTATTTTTATTTTTTTGTTAAAAAAATCAATTTAGAATTGTGGGTTTTTTCTTTTTTCTTTTTCTGACGTGGCTTTTTATTAATTATTAAAATGCTGATTTGGTAATTTTTAATATTATTATATGCCATATAAGCTTTAGGTGTGCTAATAATGCATACCATTTGCCACGTAGGCATTTTCCATTAGTAAATTAAATTGATATTTACTAAAATGTGTGGACCAAATTGACTATAGGTATATATATTAAACTGAAGCGTACTATTTATTGTTGCTACACTCCTTTTGAGTCACATTAATAGTCATATCATCCACCCATTTTCATCATTCTCTTTCGAAAAACAATATCTTAACTTCACTTATTTAACTTATTGTGGGGTAGAGTTGTTTTCCAAAAAAAATTTAGGCTGCGTTTGGCTCTATGTCAAACGTTTTCCATGTGTAAAATATTTTTAGATGAAAATATTTTCAGGTGTTTGGTGGCATTTTAAAAAATTTTTTGAAAAATATTTTTAAGTGTTTGGTTGTGTTCTTGAAAATGCTATAGAAAACACATTTTCTACTAGTTGCTCACATTTTCTTAGCTTCCAAACAAATATATAATATCATTTCTTAATATATAAACACAAAAGAAACAAAACCAAACAAAAACATTTATCAAATCCGGTCAAATTGAGAGAGGAAGGAAGAAAGAAAGAGAGAGAGTTTGAGGAAAAGAGAGGGAGATTGAGAAATAGAGGGAGATCGGTCATGGGCTAGCCGGAGGTTCGATTTAGAGGCGGCGGAGGCAAGATCGCGTGGCAGAGGCGACTAGGTCATGGTGGGTCGCTCGACTTGTGGTGGTTTGCTCAATATGGGTAGAGAGAAAAAGGGTAGATCAATGACATGGGTGGCAGAGGAAGGAAGAGAGAAAGAGGGCAGATCGGCGGTGGAGTTGATCTCAAGTTCAGGTGACCGACCTCTCTCTCTTTGACGGTGGGCGGTTCTCTCTCTCTCTCTCTCTGGGTTCGGTTTTTTTTTTTTTTTTTTTTTTTTTTTTTTTTTTTTTTTTTTTTTTTTTTTTTTTTTTTTTTTTTTTTTTTTTTTTTTTTTTTTTTTTTTTTTTTTTTTTTTTTTTTTTTTGTTTCTCTTTGTTCTTATCTCTCTTTGTTTCTCTCCCTTATCGTGTCTTGAGTTTGTGTCTATCAATAGAGTACTTGGCTGTCAAACACATGAAACAAAGAGATAAGATAAAGAAAGAGAGAGCCAAATGACGAAACTACCCCACGCTTTTTCACTCTCCAGATTATAAGTTTTTAAGGATAGAAGTGTAAATCTATTTGTACACAACAAACAAACCTGAAAGGAAACCTCCACTTCTGCTATTTTAACCCTTACAATGTCATTTTGTCGACAGTTCAACTATCTTTTTTTTATTTTTTATGTAGAGTATAGATATTCTCACTTCACTTTATTGAAATAGTGTT
>NW_027071805.1:2160742-2440118 GCF_002906115.3 Quercus suber | reverse complement strand
TTTTTTTTTTTTTGGCGTGCTTTGATGACTATGGTCATTGCCATTTGTAATAGCAATTTCCTCTTTCTTCTTCTTTAATTGTACACTTAAGTCACTTCAATAGTGCTAGTTGCATGACAATGTACAAATGTGCAATTGCATGCTACACAAGACAAAGTGCATTCTATATGAATCATAGAGAAGTATAAGGATTGAAGCTATTTGACCATATGCTTCTTTAAACTAGTCTTTGTTAGGTGCTTGCACCGTATATAATTTTTAAAGCAATTTAAGAAGATTTTGGTGAGTTGATGGAGATAGCGGAAATTTATTGAGACTTAAATTCATGAGCATATTGTGAACACGATCATCTAGCATTTTAAGTGTAGGAAACTTAATAGAACTTCCCAAATTCATGACGATGAAACATATGCTACTAATAATATAGTTATATTGATTATGATAATTGTAACAATTTTATAGCAATATTCTCAACATGTTCTACATACACATTTGTATTAATCATGCGAGCTTGATATTTGTTTAGTTTCAATAAAATAATCTCATGGATAAAAAAGAAAGAGAGAAATGAGTTACCTCAATAGAAGACCTTAAATCTCAATACTATTTTGTACATACCTTGGTCTTTTCATTGTTGTAGTCTTCTTGACGAACTCTTCGTCATTGAACTCTTACTTATAGAGCTCTTCTTTGTTGGATTTGTAGCACCCATAATTTACAGGAGTTAAACTCGGCATTTGTGATGTAGATGGAATTTTCACAACTTTTAGCTATATTTCTGTTTTCTTCTTGAGAGTTTTTCTTCGTCAAATTATGACATCTCCTTAGAAAATTTGGAATTTCTTTTTATGTATGAAGCGCATGCTCTATAGGTGATTCAACCATTTCCACTTTTTTCTTTGTTTTGGCGATAGTAGAATAGCAAAAGAAATGGACGAACTTAAGATCAATTGATCAGCTAGAGATCAAAAGTCTAAAATAGGACACACTAGCTAGAGTAGATATTACTAGTCAAGCCTTTTAACTTTAGCAAGAAATTATCTAGCCTTTTGGGTCAATTGTGCATGTTTGTACTAATCTTGTAATTTAGCAATTTGCCTTTCCAACAATCATTTTCATAACTATTACCCTATTCTCGTGCAATTGAATAACACTTGGTAAAGTGTTCAAGAGTGTTGGAATTCGGTGTGTTTAATGA
Organism: Quercus suber; assembly: GCF_002906115.3. NCBI lineage: Eukaryota > Viridiplantae > Streptophyta > Magnoliopsida > Fagales > Fagaceae > Quercus > Quercus suber. Next base: position 2,438,920 of record NW_027071805.1, on the reverse strand, counting down.
TATTTGCCATTATGACAAACAGTCATTATTTTTATCATGGTAAACAATTTTAAATTTCTTAAACAGCTAGGTTTTTTATTTGGCAATAATGATATTTGTCATTATGCCTAACACTTGACTTCAATCGTTGTTGCAAATACTAGGAGAATTAAAAGGGAAAAAGAAATGTTTAACTCTGACCTTAAGGACCAAGAACTGGGCTGCATCATTGCTATATTTTGTTCCTACTATTTGAAGATGTAGATATATCCAAAGGTTTTGCCCACGTTCAAACATGAAAGGTACATTTGTTGTTGGATGATGACCAAAAGAATGGCTTGTCATGATTTGTACCTGTATTTTTCTTCCTTTGGGCTTAATCTTAGTCCCAAATGGAAATCTTCATAAAATTTCATGTCTAATTTATTAGAACAAAATTTAGAAACTTATAGACCAATGTATGGATAGTGATGAGGTAAATTGTTCATGATAGAAGATTATGTATGAAATTATAGAGTGGTCCCAAAAAGACACTGCTACTCTTTAAAATAAAAGAGTAGAATGAAAGAAATAAGTGCATATCAAGCTATTCTAGTTACACTAGTGAATAGTTTAGTACTTTTACTAAGCAAAGTGTTAAACTTGGAGCAATATTTTTCAAGTAAGAAATTCACAAATAATATTAATCACAAATGCATAAAATTCGTTGGGGCTTAATATTGATTTTTATATAAATGAAGTGTAATTTTGTTCAAATCAAGCACTGGAGTGTAGTGGCTCGATGAAAGCATGATGCTTTAGCATACAAAGACCACTAAAGATTTCATGAAACCATGTGGTGGGATTTATGCATCAATTGTAAAAGTATGTTGGACTAGTATACAGGAGGAAAAATCAAAACCCCAACGCATAACATTGCCAAACCATTTTGGTATAACATGCTATGTCTTTGTTGTTTAATGAACTCATATGCACATACCTTGATACTATTATGAGAGGAGATTGTATGATAATATGTAACAACTCAAAAACGTGTTCTTTCTCAAAGTCAAAGTAGCATGCATGATTGGGAAAATTTAAAATAGTGGGTCATGTACATTATGTGTAAATTTATATTCTGATAAGATTTCTCCTTAAATTTAGAGAAATAATTAGACATCTCTTGTTAAATGGAATTCAAGCCCAATAAAATATGGTTCAATGCTTTTAAATGTCCAAATCAAGATTTTGATATTTGGCAAAGCAATTAAAGTTGACTTTACTTTCCTTAATAACGAAAATTAAAATATTTAAATTTGATAAAAATAACGGAGGTTGAGAGCCTTTACCTTAAATGGTCCTTAATTGCAATACTTAAGCACCATAAATTCATAACCTTAGCCGATCATATAATTGACGGGTTTCGGGCAATATTCCAGTTTGAAGAGAATGTTTCCATCTTTGATCTCCCCTTTGGTCGGTTCTTCTTGACAAGTTCTCTTTAACAATTGTTCATCATCTCTAGATCACACATCGTCACCATATGTGGTTTTGCAGTCAACTTTATTTTTTATATATCTCTTTTGTGAATGTTTTCAATCTCATAGAGGACTGCTACAAGATTAGTTTTCTTGGACATGTATATATAACGTTTTTGCCAAACATTCATAAATCATGACAGTTTTCACAAGGTGCAATTGTAGCAGAAAAAATAGAATATTCATTATCGTTGGCTTCCACCTACCTAATACTGATTAGGTTGGCCCACAGCCAGGCTTATTGGATTTTCTATAATTTCCAAATTTAGTGTTTCTAAATTTGGTAAGATAGTAGAATCTGACTTCAGCCTCTTTAGTGTCTAAACTCTAAAATTATGATATAATTTCAGTAAGACAAAATTTTGGCTTCAACTTTCTCTAACGTTGAAAATTAAGATTTATTATCTTTGGCAGTGCAATAATATTTCACTTCTTTTTTATTTTTATTTATATATATATATATATATATCTTAGCAAGATGCATTAGGAAAAAGTAGTGAAATAAAAAGCCATAATTAATGGTATAATATATGAATATCAACCAAGATGCTATCAGTATACCAATTATTTAATGCTATAAAGAGACAAAATGATCTCATCGTGTTATAATAGGAAATGTAGTAAAGGTGTAAAACCCTTTTTTGGCTGTAATTATGTAAAATCAGATAATTGAAAAATGTTTCCAAGCCTTACCCACACGGTTCAAGGCATTTTCATATATATAGAAGAGTTTGTTACAATTCAAAATACAATTCAGATATACCAATTTGGATGGATATACTTCTAGCTCATCGATCACTAAGATACAGATTCAAAAGTGATTCTACTGTATCCTAATCCTATCTCATCACAAGCCTAATTCTATCTTATCTTATCTTATTCAAAATATGATTAAGCTATACAAATTCAAATATACATCAGCTACTCTCCTCGGCAATTACAGTTGTAGCTACAGTTGTATCCTTAACAAATTAGGATACCAATTAGGCCATGATGTATAATAATATTTGGCTTTAATGGCAAGGATCTCAAAGAGACCGGTATGACTGATGCGGTTTATAACAATCAAGGTATTCATTACCCTTTTTTTTTTTTAACGCCTATATTTAAGATCACAATTTTGGTAAGGCAATTATATTCTATTGAAGTCTGGTTCCACCTTTCATGCAAACTAAAAACAATGGGGAACTGGTGAAACTAAGAAAGGAAATTTCTCCTATGGTAATTTCATCATATTTGACTTGGGTGGCTAAAAATTATATGACCACCTTCAATCACTTTTTTTTTTTCTTTTAAAAAAAAGGATACTTAATAGAGTCAATTCCTCTGTTGTGTTTCTAAAGTTTTAGATGGGTTTATTATGTTTTTAGACTTCTAGATCTTTTAACAAGATGATGTAAGATCATATAACAAGATGAGAAACGGCACATCTTACCTTAAGGCCTAGGAGCTGGGCCATTCCTGCGAGGTCTACCAAAGTCGCTCAATTTTTGTGGTTGTCGTGTGTACTCTGTCATGCTTAAAAGGTCACAGGTTGTGAAGTTCTTACGTCATCATCAACCAACCCAATCATGTCTTGGGGCTGGAAGTCACACTTTCATTGGTAATGGCATCATTGAAGGCGTCTTTCCACCAAACCCTCAAGCTAGAGGCCAACAGATTTGAGACCTTGGATCTAGGCTCTCTCACCATCGTCTATTCATTCGGCTGACAATTCGTGTTTTAAAGACGATGGTGCCTTGGTAATATCTCTTTATCTTTCCCATCTCAACCCAATTTTAGATGACTAGATATGGGTAGAGTAAAGAGATGATCATTGAGTCTCATCCCATGAGGTACTCTAGATTGAACCGAGTGAACCCTTTGTTACAGGAAGAGCTAGATGACTAATCGCCTTCCCACAGACGGCGCCAAACTGATGATGCCAAAATCGTCAGTTGGATCACTCGTCCAATCCAGAGCTTTAAACGATCTTGTAGGACCTGCAAGATAAAGAGAGATAGATCGAAGAGACCAACGGGTTGTGCCCGATGGGGGAGCCTCCGATGCTTAAATTAGTATCACCCTATATTTCTCATCTTTAGATAGTGTTTTGTTGTAGCTTTTGACATACCTTCACAAGTGAGAACGGATTGTCCCTTTTATAGGTGATTTGGATAGCTGTTATACATAATTGGAGGTGATTATTACCCATGTGTAACAGTCATCGTATTGATGGGCGTTTAAGACTGATGAGTAATGGTCGCCATTAATGTGTTGAATGTGCTTGAACGGTTACATCTTTTGGTCTACTAATGATGCAAGGTTGTCNTATGTGCCTTGAACGGTTACATCTTTTGGTCTACTAATGATGCAAGGTTGTCCATATTAATGGACAACCTTAATGATTTTTAGGACTCATCAAGGATGAAGGGCCCTCGGTATGTTTTGAAGTGCCTAGTATTATTTATTGTAATTTGGATGGGTTTGTGGTATGCATTGTTTATTCATCATGTCCTAACAATGACATGATAGAATCCCCAGATATTCCGAGCATTTCAGTTATCAATTATACCAAGAATACAATCCAAACCTCTAGGCCAGCAACAATTGATGTAGAAATCTCCCCCGAAGATCACATGTGGCAGAGCAACATTTCTAAACGTAAATTCAATTTGGAGGATGGTGATGAAGTAGAGGTTATTGTAGATTTTGGGGCTAGATTCATTGTTAAGAAGATAGGGGTCAGCCTAATATATGACGGGGTTCTTGATGGAACAATGTTTCATTATGCCTCTACATCAAATGAGGATACCATTGTTGTTAGTGACAAAGAGGATGTTAAAGATCAGGCCTGGCCTATGCAGTTTGAGAGAGGACTTCATGATGAGGAGGCAGGACCAAGTCATGGTTGGCTCGATGATAAACACAACCTAAAATATTGAAGTGTGAAGATAATACCGAGATGAGTGTAGCTGAGGAATAAAGATAGAAAGCTCAAATTTAAACTTATTGTCATTTGTAGTAGGTAAAAAGCACAATAAAAAGAAGAACACATAATGGACTCGCAAGTCAATTGCGTTTCATGATTTTTTTTTGGTATCAAAGTCACGTTCAATGTATTTTTATTAGGTCGTCTTTATCTCAATCGAAGATAAACATTTTTTGCTAATCATTTGTCATCTATACATGCGTGAGCTATTTGTAACACCATGTCTATTTTTCTCCTTGAATTTGTAACAAGATGTCCATGACGTTCCTTTTGCTAATAACTAAGAGATATTTTTAGCCATTTTCCTTTTTCATGGTAAAACTTGGAAATGCATTTTTTTTTTAAATCTCTAGTGTTAAAAGTTTGAGAGAGAGAGAGAGGAACAACATGTCCTAAGTGTAGTATGATGAAAGCATCAAATTCATCACACATAGCTTGCCACCAAGGAAGTTCAACACTAGCCTCATGATAAGTATGATGCTTATAAGGAGTGGAAAGAGCAATGTATTAGTGATAACTAGTTGCGGAATAGTTTTTAAGGTGTACATTCGATTTTTAAAAGTCAAAGTGTATGAATATTATAAACATTTAAGGATATATATATGTGTGCGTGGAGGGACAAACCTCTCCCTTAGAAGGTATTGTCCGCTTTGGGTGAAGACCCTCACAGATCACACACACGATAGTACACCTTCACTTTGGCCCAGCACTTATAAGCTGAAGGTGGGAGGCGTCTCTCTCCGATGTGGGATTAAGCAAATCCGTGAGGGTCTTCACCCAAAGCAGACAATACCTTCTAAAGGAGAGGTTCGTCCCTCACAATATATATATATATATATATATATATATATATATATGTATATAAAGATTTAATGAAATGTTAAAAAATAGGATTATAAAAATTGTTAATTTGATTTCTTATGTAATTTCTATTATTACTAGAGAGCATCTCATTTTTTAGTTATGATAGGATTGATTAGAGTTCGATTAATTTTGTATGACTGTATTTCTTTTTATTTTTTTAGAAAGATGTATGATTGTATTTAGTTGTTGATTATTGATTTAATTATGTGAATGTAACAATTGATTTTATTGCATTATAAAGTTTTTAATGTTCTCAATACAATCATTTCTATTTTATTTTTTACTCACCCTGAGAGCCTCTTTGATTTTCAATTAACGGTTACTAATTGACATTTAGTTTCTTTTATTTTTATTTTATCTTTCTTCATCTACTATATATAACTTTGTATTGTATTTTTTTTTCTTCTCCATAAACGTCTCTCTCTCTCTCTCTCTCTCTCTCTCTCTCTCTCTCTCTCTCTCTCTCTCTCTCTCTCTCTCTCTCTCTCTCTCATTGTAACGTTTATTCATCTATTTTTCATTCAATTTTTTTGTCCTCAAATTAAATTAGTATATTCATAACTATTAGTTTGTTTGTGTTATGTTTGGTTTGATATCCTGCTTAATTTTTTTTTTTTTAATTTTAATTTAGTGTTTCTAAATTGGTATGTGTTTTGTATTTCATTTTTCCTTTGATGCATTGCAACTTTTCATGAGGATACTTTATAAGAAAAATTTTATTTATTTGAATTTAATTAAAATATTATATGTTTATTTTTTAAAAGAATAAATAATTTAATGATATGGAGGATATGGTTGAATTTAAAATAAGATGAGAATAAAAAAGAGAAAAAAATAAAATATATAGCAATAAACACCAAATTATCAAAGTCATGTTATGTTATGTAATAAAATAACATTATATTCTTATATACTATCTTTATAATGTAATAGGATAATATTTAACAATTAAAGAGAACAAAAAAGATAATAACTTAATAAAAAAAAAAAACTGCATAAGGCCTGTGTAGGCTCAAAATCATTAGGGGGGCAGGTAGCAAAGCTGCCTAGTTGCCTAGAGCATTAGGGGGGGTTGAGGGATGGACCAAGGACTTGGAATTAGGGGGGTAGCTTTGCTGCTGTTGCATGTAATGGTTCTGACCGCCAGCTCTGCTGTTTATTAGCTAAAGTTTTTTTTAGGTGTCTTTGATGCGTACTGTTAGATAATGACAAAATTATTTTGTTAAATTTTTTTAATAGGGTCGAGTTGTTTATTTTTGATAAAATTGGTTAATTGGGCTTAATTTTTTTTTAATATTTTTGCTATTGGTAATTTTCATTGCTGGGCTAATTTTCCTGGTCTTGAATATTTTGTTTTATATTTTAAATTTATAAATTTTTTATAACTTTTGAAAGGAGGAAAATGCTCGAGTTACAAATGTTTTATAAATTGCTAATGTGGTTAGTAGTTATTATTATGTCAAAAAGTTATGTAAATGGTGTGCCCATATATGAACTAATAAGAATTTACTATTTCAACAACTTGTAAAATCTTCTCAAAAAAAAAAAAACAACTTGTAAAATTATTGTAGAAAATTTTGTGACTACAACATTACTCTCAAAATAATTAATGATATTATTAAGGGGGGCAAATGATAACTTTACTAAACAAGATTGCTAAAATTAATACCAAGATATATACTATTAATTTAAAAAAAAAAAATTTGGGAGTAGGGGCATTGCCCCCATTATCTAAGGGGCCGCTTATGTGGCTCAGCTTCAGCTTTTAAATATATCTGCTTTTAGATATATATATATATATATATATAGATTAGTAATGGACAGAATTGGTGAATCAATATCACAAATGGACAAGCTAGAGGAAGCAATAGACCCTATGTGACTAAACCATCAATAATATAAATGACAAGACTAGAAGTTTGAGAATGTTTTGTGGGAAAAATAAATAGTGAGGCATTAGAGCCGGAGGTCATATAGTCGCAACAAGCAAAATCAATGAATTTGGAATTGCTACTTGAGGGAACAGAAAAGGCAGCATAACTGCATAAGGCCCATGTAGGCTCAAAATCATTCCGAAGGGCCATAATGAAATTCATGAACTTATGAAGATCATGGTATTAGGCAAAGAGAGTAATGTCATCAGCATCTTTCAATGATGGATCTACATTTTCCAATTGTTCCCGCAAAGTAGAGGTGTAAGCATAAAAATCGAAAATGGATTGACTTGATTCTTGGCTCAATATCTAACAAATTTTGTCGATCTTGATATGGAATCCCAAAGCGACATGGCAAGGAAGTCCCCAGCTGCCTCGGTAAGAGATTGTTGATTTAAGGAGCATGAATGTTGTTCCAATCTTCAAGTTTGGCAGCAAAAGCATCATCAGATTCATTTGTCTTTCAAATTGGCTAGGATATTGAATCGGTCACAAAACGCCACAATTTTCTACATTTGATTTTAGGAACATAATCATGTTTTGGTGTTCGGACCCATCCAGAATAATAGTGATAGGATGGTTGACATCATTGGGCTAGGCCATGGAAAAAAAATAAAACTTCGATTCTGTTTTGGGATTGCAATCGAATGCATGCAACGGAGTCTTAATTCGGGCAATGAACTGGGTCACATTTTGAATTGCAATTAGTACTTGGTTTGGGTGTGGTTCAAATATATGAGTGGATGCTGATATCAGGCTATCATGTTTGTTGACATGGCAGGATATTACTCCACCTTGTTTATGTAGCTCTTGTGTACTTAATAAAGTGAAGCGAAGTGAAAAAGAAAAATATAGTATTTTGAGCTTTGTATTTCATAAAATAGACACACAACATTAACCACTTGTAGTTTTCAACTCTACAGTATTTCAAACTTTAACATGGTAAATTCACAGCCTTGAGGAGTAAATCCAACCAAAAACTCTTCTTCATTCTCCTATGTGCTGGAACCCTCCACTCTTCTTCGCCCAAGTACCGAATGACATCAGTTTTTAGTTGCCATGCAACAATGAACCCGATCCTTCAGAATTGTGAATTATTCTTAAAAATGGCTCCAAATGTGTCTACCAAGTATCCATGAAATACTTCCGAACGCCTCAGCTAAGGGCGATTAGCCAAGGACCATGCACTTTTTGCATTGTAACAAGCCATAATATGAATTTTTGATCCATTAAATTCTAGTGGGTGATTTATATGCTCACAGTTTGGAAGAATATTGACTTGCTCAATATACTATTAGTATCTTGCAGGATTCTCAAACCAAACATTTGTAATTGAACACAGTGGATACCCACCTTCAATTTGCTTAGGCTTTCTCAGAAAAACAACATAGCCAGTAGGACATTGTCCAAATTTTGTCAATTAGCATACCGACCCACAATTTGCCAAAAAAAAAAAAAAATTTTTAAGTCCCAACGATTCAATCATCATTCAATTTCCCTTATCCCCCTAAATAAATGAACAAAGTTTATTGCATACAAAGTCGAACAATATCAATTGTCCAAAAAAAAAAAATGCAACAACATGGTCACCATCAATTGAACTCAACTCTTTCCCTCAATTCTTCAAGTATTAGAAGCTAGATGTTCAAGTCCTCAAGTATGGAAACTAGCCAATCAAATCTTCAAGTTTTTATCACAGAGTCTTCATAAATAAAACATGTATGATTAAAAATCAGATTATTTAAGAAAGCTATTGAAAAATTCTCAAATAAAGAAGAGGTTCGAAGGCCTACCAGAACCAGAAAATCTTTCATTTCCACTCGAAATTATATATTCCATTGGAGCTAAAATTATCAACAAATCTCCATGAACACTCAAAGAGTTAACACTTGTTTGAAACCCAAGAAAAACATTTTTGGGTAGAGCAACAAATTGAGAATATAAACAAGAATAGAAACCAAACAAAGCAAGAAACTAATAGTTGTCTGTACCTTATCATTATTCATGAAATAAACAAGAGCAGCACAAGGAACAAAAGTTCATGTATTTCCAATTTCATCAATCAGAGACAATTTAAGAGCAAATAAAATGAGAATGAGGTTCCATTTCTTCATATTTCCAAGAATTCAAAATAAACAATTAATGCAGTAAAAAAAAAAAAAAGGTGACTGGATAAAAGCTCATCAAAATATTGCTAGTGATCAAGAACAATAGTTGAAGTGATTCAGAGGATGAAGAAGCTATACCATTTCCACCTAGCAGTACATGATGATGGTGAACTTCAGTCCCTGTTGAGCAAGTCTGGAAATCAAAGCAAACAGCAGATAAATAATGACATAATATCAGAACAAAAGCCATAACTAACATTGAGAGAGAGAGAGAGAGAGAGAGAGGGTATCAGATGCAAAGAATGAGAAACTGAGAAAATAGTGGCAGCACACGCAATGGCAACACATCACACCAACAGCAATGCTGCACTGCTGTCTGCTCAGAAACTTGAAGAAGAAGCTGACTGGTGTGGGCTACAAAGGAATTTTTATGTCTTTCAGTAGATTCCTACAGGTTTGGGAATAAGGAAACCACCTGTTCTGGTGGGGGTGATTAGTTTCTCATGTTATATGCTAATGTGGTGCTCACATGCATCAAATGCCCAAAAATTATTCACATGAAAAGTTTTAACCGGTGACGGTAATCTGAGATAATCACATGAAATTCCTAGGAATATTCTCCAAATTTCAAGAACCAAAGGGCCCCTAGGAACCATTAGATTATTACATCATCCACTACCTCCAAGAAGAATGATATGTTATAAAACACAACAATATACAATATTATAGAATTGATAACAAGTAAATGATATAAAATTATATCACTTATACGTTGTAAACTTAAGTTTTCCGGAAATCTATACATTTGCACAACTTTCTACTAGAGTTTTTTCTCCCATCCTGTCGTTATCTACAACTTTCCTAATGCACATTACTTGCACCTATCTCAGGTCAATCAGACTTGTTATTGTACAAGTTTACCCCACTCAAAAACTATAGGCTTAAAAAAAAAGAAGTGCCCAAATCTTGCACAATTCTCATCCTTTTTTCATTCCCTTCTTAAAATGCTGTATTGTTGTTGTTTAGCAACACTATCTCATGTCATCACTTGCTACTAAAAGGGTTCTCATGCATCATTTTCTTTCCTGGTGAGCAAAATAGTCAAGCAGAAAGGGTTCTCGATAGATACTAGATGCTAATCTGAATAAACAAAGAACAACAGTTTTACACTTTTAATGCATAACTGAACAATAAAGTTAGTGTCCAGACGATGAAGCAGAGGGAGTTTCATGATGGATGCTTGATTAACACTTAACAGGAACATCAAAAGGGATTAGCAGACTACATTCACTACATTAACAACACTGTTTCCCTTCAAAATACTTGTTATTAGAAATGACGCCGGCAAGCTTCACTTCCCACATTAAAGAGGGGATAGGGAACAAACGGTTTTCTAATTTTTTTTAATTTTTTTTTCTCTTCCCTTCCCTTTAAGTAAAAGACATTCAGACCTTTCTAACCTGAGAAGCATCCTTCAATTATTTAGCTCAAACTAGGCAGAACTTGAGGAGCCTCTTCCTACATCATAACTGGAGCACTACACACAAACTTGAGCCAAATAGAAGGGGAATGAATGTTTCTTAAACTCTGCAGGAATTGAGGAAAATTAACTTTTTCCTATAATTTGGAAAATATACAGGTTGCAAATACCTTTGGTGAGGTACTTCTACTATCTCCATCAAGCCAGTGTTTAAAAGATATATCCTGGAAAAAGCTCAACCCTCCTTGCAAGCTCATCCTTCAATAGCAGCATCCGTCTGCAACAAATAAATGAAATGGAAATAAATAAATCTATTCAATTAGAAGTGCCAACTACATGAAGAATATTTATAAGAGCACGCTTTACATTCTAAAACTCATGCATCTCAGCTTATAGAACATATTTTCATAAATTTATTAAGCAAAAAAGAAGAATTTTTGAAAATTAGTTTCTGTTCTTTGTATTTTAAAAGCAATTTTTTTTATCAACATTCAATGGAAGATCCCATAATGTTGACTCTAACTATTTAACCTTTTTGTATACTATAGTATAAATGGTTCTCTCAGTTAGCTTGTCATCAAATAAATAAATTAAAACTTGCAAGGAACAAAGGGCAATTAAATAAAGTTGATAAACAATTTATAGTACAATTAGAGGTCTTAGGATTGAGAAATAGCCTTCCATTTAGAGAGAACCAATACAGTAGATAAGTTTTATACAATTTACATCTCAACCGATGCAGTTTAAGCTTTCATAGTTTGGTATTAACCGAGTTGAACAAGCAATGTGACCAAGGTTTAAAAATATAAGCCATACGCAAATCCTGAATTGGCAACACATATCACAACCAAATAAAAATTAAATATAAGCAAGTAGGCAGAATGGAGATTATGGATAGCAATATTACCTGCATGATGCCTGCCAAGAGATCTGTAGCTCAATGACATATCCTGCTCACCATTATTAGGAGAAAGAGGGTTTGAATCCCCTGAGGGTTGTAACTATTGAATTATCAAGGAAAAAGAAAACTTCAAGATGTCTTACAAAAATACAGATGAATCTCTGAATTATAGAGAAAAGGACCTGTAGCAACAGATGAATCTCAGCCAACTGAAGCAGTCACATCAGAAAGGTCCTCAGAGCGAATTTAGTCATCCAACAAAACTATATTTATCTGGTGTAAAACCTCTATCAAGTATGTCATTATATAATTCCATAGCAAGAGGGTATATTATAATTTTTCAGAAAAAATAACTATGGGTTGAGTCAGCCAGGGAGGGAGTAAAGTAATTTCATGCAAAAATCACTATTTCTAAAAGAAAAGCAAAGGCGAAAGGAAAAAATTCTAACGGTTTAACATTGGGAACTAGTATAATATTTAACATTGGGAACTAGTATAATATCTAACGGTATATTATAAATGAAATTAAACTCTTATGGATAGTTGAGTTATCAAAATAATATTTTATTTATAAATAAAAAAAGATATTTGATATCAATCAATAACATTTATTTTATGATGTTTTTTTTCTTTATCATAAGATTAACACATAAACGTAGAACCCATCAAATAAGAGAACAAAGTTTCATGGTTGAAGAATATTACCGTGGCTAAAATTTATCGGACAGTGTAGAAGGAGTTGATCAGGTGCCACAAACCGTAACTCCCACTAACACTCCTCTACCAACCGTAACTCCCCCACAAGGCGTGTTGTGCACAAAATTGTGCATTAGTGTGTGACATCAAAATTGTTCGTGTAAAAGTGGGTTTAAAATTTAAATACTTGGGTAGTTGACTTGACTTGAGTGATGACCCCAACAAAGTCTCCTTGGCTCTGTGCTACACCACTTCTACTGCTAGGTTTTAGCTATTCTTCCCCAATTTCCAAATTGCCATGGCTGCCATTACAACTCTTTCCAAACCCTTCTCTTCATCTTCATCGTCTTCTTCCTACCAACCCCCCGACGACTATGAGTACGATGTGTTCCTCAGTTTCAGATGCGAAGACACTCGCAAGAATTTCACCGATCACCTCTACCACGCTTTGACAAAGGCTGGATTCCGCACCTTCATAGGCGACGGAGTGAATCGAGCAAGAGAATATCTTTCTTCCGAGATTTTACAAGCAATACAGGGGTCCAGAATATTCCTCATCGTCTTGTCCAGAAACTACGCGTCTTCCACGTGGTGTTTGGAGGAGCTCGTGGAGATCTTGCGGTGCCGTAGAAGGTCAAATCAGTTGGTTGTCCCTATATTCTATGATGTTAGTCCCTCCGATGTGCGCAACCAGAGTGGTACTTTTGAACAAGCGTTTGTGGAACATGGAAAGCGTTACTTTTTAAATGGAGACAAGGTATCCATCTGGAGGGGAGCTCTCACTGAAATTGCTAATATTTCCGGGTTGAATCTGGAGACAAGGTAAATGTCTAATTTAGTAACTCCCTACCTTTTTTTTTTTTTTTTGGGAGGAACTCCCTAATTTAGTAACGGTTCAATCAAGATGCGTGTTCTTACGAACATACAAAACAAAAGTCAATTTAAATAGGTGGTGGTAAACATAATAATAACAATATTATCTTCTTAGCTCAAAAAAAATAAATAATAATAACAATATTATTATTATTATAATTCATAAGGACTAACGTTTAATTACTCTTTTGTCCGATTTATCTTAATTTTTCTAATGAGTTTTTTTTTTTTTTTTTTTTTAATTTTTTTTTTAATTTTTTTTTTTTTTTTTTTTAAATTTTTCTATAATTATTTTGTAAAATTAATTAATTATTGAAGGGATGGCGCACTTCTGGGCCGGGGGCAACGTCCCCCAAAGATGTAATGGATAGAAAAACACAATTCATCATTAAAATTTATTGCTCTTAACCCAATTAATTTGAGAAAATATATAGGAATAGGCACTTGTGCTAGGTTGGGGATAAATTAATTATCACTATTAATCCTAATTACTTACTATTATTCCTAACTGCTCAAAATATTTTCCAGGAATGAAGTTGAGTTTATTCGGAAAATCATTCTTTATATTTCACTTTCTTCTTCTTCCAACCAACCCCCCGACGACTATGAGTACGAAGTCTTCCTGAGTTTCAGAGGCGAAGACACTCGCAAGAACTTCACCGATCACCTCTACTACGCTTTGACAGAGGCTGGAATCCACACCTTCAGAGACGACGAAGAGATCCGAAAAGGAGAAAATCTTTCTTCCGAGCTTTTACAAGCAATACGAGGGGCCAGAATAGCCCTCATCGTCCTCTCCAAAGACTACGCGTCTTCCAGGTGGTGTTTGGATGAGCTCGTGGAGATCATGGAGTGCCGAAAAAGGCTGAAGCAGAGAGTTATCCCTATATTCTATCATGTTAGTCCCTCCGATGTGAGCAAGCAGATGGGTAGTTTTGAACAAGCGTTTGTGGAACATGAAAAGCGTTACTTGTTGGATAAAGACATTGTACGCAGGTGGAGGGGAGCTCTCACTGAAGCTGCTACTTTGAAGGGGTGGAATCTATATGACAGGTAAATGTCTAATAATATTATAATATTATTAACCCAACTCCCTAGCTTTTTTTCTTTTTTTTGAGAGGAACTCCCTAACTTAGTAACGATTCAATCAAAATGCCGATTCAATCAAAATGCGTGTTCTTATGAACAGACAGAACAAAAGTCAATTTAAATAGGCGGTGGTAAACATAATAATAATATTATAATTAAAATTTATTGAAATGACATTTCCTATTCATTTATATAAATTGTACTTTCCATTAGGGTTTCTATTTAACTCAAACAAATAAATCTATTCAATTTCACAATGTTAGATTTTTACTCATTCATAGAAACTGTAAGTGAGAGTGTCCTTTATACAAACTCAAGAAAAAAAAAAGGGTTATTTTCTCCATGATTTATGTAGAAATATATATAAATTGAATACTTCATTAAAAGATAGAAGACATTGATTTAATTATTGCATTTACAAAAACCTTCAAGAGATATTATCATTTTTATAATTTTATACATACATATTATCATATATCTTATTGGGTCAGCCCGAAATCCCAAAAAGTTTAGAGCAAAGCCCACTAGGAACCTAGCCCGTAGTCACCCAAGACTGATGGACCAAGATCCAAACTTCACACAAAATGCGCAAGTTAGCGCTTGCCAAAACTTCTTCTTCCCAACCCATACACACGCACACTCTGTCTCTCTCTGTAACTGAGGTGTAGCAAAGATGCAAGCCATATCAGGCGTACAGTGTTTGTTTTGTCCGATTTATCTTCATTTTTCTAATGAGTTTTTTTAATTTCTTTATAGTTATTTTGTAAAATTAATTAATTATTGTTTCTGAGGCCCCCAAAGATCTAATGGATAGAAAAACACAATTCATCAATAAATTTATTGCTCTAACCTAATTAATTTGAGAAAATATATATTATGATTAATGCATAGCCACAAACCTTATATTATTTCCTTCAATACTTTCTTTCTCTTTCCTAATTAATTTATCCCTGACCTTGCATAAGTGCCTATTCCTAATGTTGTTGAGTTGCAGATTTTCTTTAGAATGGTCATGTCCTTATTCTTATTTAAGTATTGGTTATTCAATAAAGATTATCAAATTGTAAAGATTATGATAAGATTAAACTATCCAAAATCTGTTTAGTGAATAGAATTTTTTGTAATTCAAATTCTAGTCCCTACCGTATGACAAGACAATAGTAAGGCTTGAAGTTCTTACAATGTTAAATATCTCTCTCGGACTCTCTCTAAACTTCTCTAAACTTTTAAGGAGAGACGAAAAACCAATGCTTACATGTTCCACACCTAGGAATTGTCAGTAAATCACTAAAGATTTTTTATTTATAATTTTTCTTTGAGGAAACAAATCATTAAAGATTTTGATAGATATTCTGCAACTCAAGTACGGTTTAGCAACCATATAGTCAGTGCACCTTCACGTATTACCAGAGAAGAAAAAGCTATGATAAAGAAAATCCACGACTCTTTTTGTTTTTGAGAAGAAAATCTGCAACTCAACCACGTTAGGAATAGGCACTTGTGTTATGTTGGGGAAAATTAATTATCACTATTATTCCTAACTTCTCAAAATATTTTCCAGTTGTGAAGCTGAGTTTATTCGGAATATCATTAAAGTAATTTTATCACAACTGGACAACAAATACTTATTTGTAGCACTCTACCCAGTTGGAGTAAATGCTCGCATGAAAGACATGACTTCACTATTATGTGTTGGAGCTAATGATGTTCGCATGGTAGGAATTTTGGGAATGGGCGGAACGGGAAAAACAACCATTGCTAAAGCCATTTATAATGAATTTTATCTTCATTTTGAAGGTAGTAGCTTTCTTGGAAATGTTAGGGAAACTTCCAAGCAACAACATGGTCTGGTTCATCTACAAAAACAACTTCTTTCTAAAACCTTGAGGACAGGAAAGATGACAGGAAAGATAGAGGTAAGTAGTGTTGATAGAGGAATCATTATGATATCAAAAAGATTTCGTCATAAAAGGGTACTTGTTATAGTCGATGATGTAGACCAGTTGGGGCAACTGAATGCCTTAGCTGGAAGTCGTGACTGGTTTGGTTTGGGAAGTAGAATTATTATAACAACCAGAGATGTGCAGTTGCTAGAGAATTTTAAAGTGGATGGCATATATAGAGCTAAACAAATGGGTGACAGTGAATCTCTTGAGCTCTTTAGTTGGCATGCCTTTAGAAATGAATATCCAGCTAAAGATTATGAGGACATCTCAAAAAGTGTAGTTGCTTATTCAGGAGGATTGCCACTGGCTCTTGAAGTTTTGGGTTCTTTTTTGTTCAACAGGAGCATGCAAGAATGGAACTCTACATTGGATAAATTAAAAAGGATTCCCAATGAAAAAGTTCAAACAAAACTTAGAATAAGCTATGATGCACTAAGCGATGATACAGTGAAGGATACATTCCTTGATATATCCTGTTTCTTTATCGGAATGGACAAAAACTATGTTGTACAAATATTGGATGGTTGTGGTTTTTTTTCCAAAATTGGAATCAGTGTCCTCATTCAGCGGTGTCTTCTTACAGTTGATGAGAGAAACAAGCTTATGATGCATGATTTGCTTCGAGACATGGGAAGAGAAATTGTTCGTGAAAATTACCCCAAGGAACCTGGTAAACGTAGTAGATTATGGCTACAAGAGGAGGTAATTGACATACTGACATTGCATGAGGTAAGAACTTCCTCTAGGAAAAAGATTAATAGTAAAACAGAACTTTGTTTATGTACATCTGTTAACAAGGGAAACAAATGCATGACCTCATAACAATGATATGCCACGACTGATTTAAAAAAAAAAAAAATGATATGCCACAAGAGTGTAATCCCCTTCATTTCTAATCAAGAGAGACGCTTGTTTACTTTTCTAACATGCATCGTTCTATTGTTTTTGAGCTTCTTGGCATGGTTTACATTATTCTATTAAGAAAGTGTCTGATAGATGCCAATAAAAATACATTGGTTTGGTGCAAATGTTGATGAAGGGATTAGAAAAATGGGACATTTTTTTTTTTTTTGCTATAGTACGAGGTTCTGTGGTACATGCATGTTTTGTTAAGTCTGTATTTCTTTTTTTCTTTTTTCTTTTTTTAAATATCTCAACTTCCACATAACCAATTTGCTTACACAGTTCTTGTTTTAATCAGGGAATCGAAGGAGTTGAAGGGCTCACTTTAAAATTGCCAAGAAGTGAGGTGAATTTCAATACAAAAACATTTATAAAGATGGAGAGGTTGAGATTACTCCAACTTGATTACGCACAACTCACTGGGGATTATGAATATCTTTCCAAAGAGTTACTGTGGCTCCGTTGGCATGGATTCCCTCTAAAGTTTATACCAAACAACTTTTATCCAAGAAAGATAGTTGCAATTGACTTGCGATATAGCAATCTTAGAGAAGTTTGGAAAGATCCCAAGGTATAATTTAACCTTAAAACCATCAAGCCATAATTGTTTATCTTCTACGTGCTAATATTATGCTTTCCTTATTTTCTCTCTCTTTAGCAGTTGCTCAATAAGTTGGAAGTCCTAAATCTCAGTCATTCACATGATCTAACCTGGACCCCTGACTTTTCAAGACTCCCCAATCTTAAAAAATTAAAACTCAAAGATTGTACCAGTTTGCTTGAGCTTCACCAATCTATTGGAGATCTTCATTATCTTGTTTTGGTAAATTTGAAAGGTTGCGAAAACCTTAGAAGTCTGCCAAGGAGTTTCTATAAGTTGAAATCTCTTGAAACTCTCATTCTTTCTGATTGTTCTAAAATTGACCATTTGACTGACGACTTGGGGGAGATGGAATGCTTGACTACTCTTCGGATAGACTACACTGCCATAAGAACAATTCCATCTACCATAAACCGACTGAAGAACCTCAAACATTTCTCTCTACGTGGGTGCAAAGGATCACAACCTAGGTCTTCATCTTTGATATCACCAAGTAAAATTCCCAAGTCTGTCAATGTATTGCTGGAATCAGTACAAGGCTTGTCCTCGCTAAAATAATTATGTCTCAGTGACTGCGATCTATCAGATGACACAATTCCGAAAGGTCTTGGGAGTTTATGTGATCTTCAATCTTTAGATCTACAAGGCAATAAGTTCCATGCCCTACCATCAAGCCTTGTTGGTCTTTCAAGGCTTCGTAAGCTCAGTTTGGATTATTGCAGAGAACTTCAATCAATACCAGATTTACCTACAAGTTTGAATAGTCTGCATGCAAGAAACTGCACGGCTTTGGAAAGAATGCCAAATGTATCGAAGATCTCAAGCATGGAAACTTTGTTCCTTACTAATTGCCACAAATTAGTTGAGATTCCAGGTTTGGATAAAATGTTGAAGTACTTTGGAATCCTTCACATGGAAGGGTGCAACAATATTACAAGTACTTTCAAGCAAAGCATCCGACAGGTTTCCTCTCTCTCTCAATACCCCCCCAATCCCCCTTCATTTTTTTGACTGAATCCTCATTTCTGGAGACCAGCTCTCCCTCTATAGCTGTTTGACTGAATCCTCATTTTTGTTCTCTATATTTAACTTTTGATAAAATTTAGAACCAAAGAAATTAGACCACCCCCGCCACATCCCCAAAACATTAAAGAAGAGATTCAACCAAATCAGAATGCCTACAAGAACCAGAAAATCTTTCATTTCCAATTGAAATTATATACTCCATTGGAGTTAAAATTATCTACAATTCTCCAAGAACACTAAAAGAGTTAACACTTATTTAAAACCCAAAAAAAGTTTTTCAGGTTGAGCGACAAATTGATAATATAAACAAAAATAGAAACCAAACAAAGCAAGAAACTAATAGTTGTCAGCACCTCATCATAATTCATGAATTAAACAAGAGCAGCACAAAGAACAAAAGTTCATATTTCCAATTTCATCAAGAAAATGAAATGAGAATGAAGTTCCATTTCTTCATATTTCCAAGCATTCAAAATAAACAATTAATGCAGTGAAAAAAAAAAGGTAACTGGATAAAAGGTCATCAAAATATTGCTAGTGATCAAGAACAATAGTTGAAGTGATTCAGAGGATGAAGAAGTCATACTATTTCCATGTAGCTGTACATGGTGATGGTGAACTTCAGTCCTTGTTGAGTAAGTCTACAAATCAAAGCAAATAGCAGAGAGAGAGAGAGAGAGGGTATCAGATACAAAGACACTGAGAAAATAGTTGCAGTAGGGGCAGAGTACATCAGGCAACATGACACCAACAACAATGCTGCACTGCTCTATCTGCTCAGAAACTTGAAGAAGAAGCTGACTGGGGTGGGCTACATTGGAATTTTGGCATTTTTCAGTAGATTCCTATCGGTTTAGGAATAAGAAAACCACCTGTTTTGGTGGTGGTGATTAGTTTCTCATGTTATGTGCTAATGTGGTGCCCACATGCTTCAAATGCCCAAAAAAGACTCGCGCAAAAAGTTTTAACCAGAGACGGTAATCTAAGATTACCACATGAAAATCTTAGGTATATCCTCCAAATTCCATGAACCGAAAGGATCCACAACTCCAAGAAGAATGATATAAGAACTATTAAATTAAATGTTATAAAACACAACAATATACAATATTATAAAATTAATAACAAGTAAATGATATGAAATTAAATCGCTTATGCGTTTTAAACTTAATTTTCCAGAAATCTATACAATTGAACAACTTTCAATTAGATCTTTTCCTCCCATCCTGAATTTATCTACAACTTTCCTAATGCACATTGCTTGCACCTACCTCAGGCCAATCAGACTTGTTATTGTAAAAGTTTAACCTCACTCAAAAACTATAGGCATTAAAAAAAAGAAGGCACCAAACTATTGCACAATTCTCATCCTTCAAAGGCCCAAAAAACACTCACGCAAAAAGTTTTAACCAGAGATGGTAATCTAGGATTACCACATGAAAATCTTAGGTATATCCTCCAAATTCCATGAACCGAAAGGATCCACAACTCCAAGAAGAATGATATAAGAACTATTAAATTAAATGTTATAAAACACAACAATATACAATATTATAAAATTAATAACAAGTAAATGATATGAAATTAAACCGCTTATGCATTTTAAACTTAGTTTTCCAGAAATCTATACAATTGAACAACTTTCGATTAGATTTTTTCCTCCCATCCTGACTTTATTTACAACTTTCCTAATGCACATTGCTTGCACCTACCTCAGGCCAATCAGACTTGTTATTGTAAAAGTTTAACCCCACTCAAAAACTATAGGCATTAAAAAAAAAAAAAAAAAAAAAAAAAGAAGGCACCCAACTCTTGCACAATTCTCATCCTTTTTCATTCCTGTCTTAAAATACTGAATTGTTGTTTACCAATGATATCTCATGTAATCACTTGCTACTATAATGGTTCTCATGTCATTATTTTTTTCCCTGGTGGAGCAAATTTGTCAAGTAGAAAGGGTTCTCAGCAGATGCTAGATGCTAATCTGAATAAACAAAGAACAACAGTTTTACTGCATAACTGAACAGTAAAGTTCAGTGTCAAGACGATGAAACAGAGGGATTTTCATTATGGACACTTTATTAACAGGAACATCAAAAGGGGTTAGCAGACTACATTCACTACATTAACAACACTGTTTCCCTTTAAAATACTTATTAACTGACATGATGCCATGCAAGCTTCACTTCTTACATTAAAGAAGGGATAGTAAACAAATGATTTTCTCCTCTTTTTTCGTTTCATTTTTTTTTTTTTTTATTGGTTTCCCTTCCCTTTAAGTAAAGCAAATCTAGACCTTTCTCAACTGAGAACCATCCTTCAATTATTTAAATCAAACTAGGCAGAACTTGAGGAGCCTCTTCCTACATCATAACTGGAGCACTACAACACAAAACCTGATTCAAATAGAAGGGAATGAATGTATCATAAGCTCTGCAGGAATTGAGATACTTATACCACCTCCAAATAAAGACAATACATACAGATACAAGTACCTTTGTTCAGATACTTCTACCATCGCCATCAAGCCAGTGTTTAAAGGATATATCCTGTAAAAAGCTCAACCATCCTTGCAATCTCATCCTTCAATATTAGCATCAATCTGCAACAATACAATTACAATTGCTAACCACATGAAGAATATTTATAAGAGCATACTTTAAATTCTAGAATTCATGCATATCAGCTTATAGCACATATTTTCATAAATTTTCTAAGAAAAAAAAGAAGAAGAAGATGTTATTGAAAATTAGCTGCTGTTATTTGTATTCTAAAAGAAAACTTTTTGATCAATATTCAATGGAAGATCCCATAAAGTTGACTCTAACAATTTAATCTTTTGTGTAAGGGGGTTCTCTCTGTTAGCTCATCCTCAAAAAAAATCAAAAACAAAAGGTAATTAAATAAAGTTGATAACCAAAATTATAGTGCTAGATTAGGGGTCTCAGGATTGAGAAACAGCCTTCCATTCAGAGAGACCAAATACAGTAGATATGTTTTATACAATTTACATCTCAACTGATGCAGTTTAAGCTTTTATAGTTTGGTGTTAACTGAGTTGAACAAGCAATGTGACCAAGGTTTAAAAATATAAGCCATCAAAAATCCTGAATTGACAACATAATATCACAAGAAAAAATCCAGAAGACCAAATAAAAATTAAATATAAGCAAGCAGTCAGAATGGAGATCGTAGATAACAATATTACCTTCAAGATGCCTGCCAAGAGATTTGTAGCTTAGTGGCATAGCCTGCTCTCCTCAATAGATAAAAATATTACCTTCAGGATACCTTACAAAAATACAAATGAATCTCTGAATTATGGGGAAAAGAACCTGTATCATCAGTTCAATCTCAACCCACTGAAGCAGCCATGTCAGAAAGGCCCTCAGAGCCAGATGTGCCCACAAATGGATCATTTTCCATATAACCTTTTAACAGAAATAAGCTCTCACCATCTACTTTCAGACCTGGGACATGTTCTTCAGACAAAGGCATACAGATTGCCTTAGCTGGTATCAACCCAAGATCTCTCATCTCAATTAAGAGATTAACAGCTGAATTAGAATTGTGAGATCTACAAAGAAAATTACATAGCCTAAAGTAATTATTGTAGCTCAGTTCTACCCTTGCATCAATCATCTCTTGTAGCAACTGTATCACCATTTTAAGATCTCTTTCTCTACAAGAAATGTAGAGGATTACATTATATGTATGCGCATTGGGAGTTATACTGTCCTCCTTCATCTGGTTATACATGGTGCAAGCCTCTCCAGTTCTACCACTCTTAAGAAGTCCATGGATAGCAACTGTGTATGATACAGCATCAAGTGGATACTTCTCTACAACTGCTTTCCTAAATACTCTAATGGCTTTATAAAGTTTACCGGCCTTTATAAGTCCATCTGTAATTACAGTATGGATGTAAGCATCCTGACCAGGATAATTCACAATGATCCCATGGTAAGCATTGATTGCTTCATCAATTCTTCTGGCTCCACATAGTCCACTTAGTAATCCAACAAAACTATATTTATCTGGTGTAAAACCTCTATCAAGCATATCATTATATAACTCAACAGCAAGATTTGGAAACCCTGCTTTACAAAAATAACTTAGAAGCGCATTACCAACTACTAAGTCTGCTTCTATGACAAGTCCATGGACTAACTTGGGTAAGAGAGAAAACCTCTTAGACAAACATATGGTAGATACCAAAGAACAGAATGTATAGGAATCAGGTGCCAATTTTTTATTTCCAAAATTTACAAAAACATCAAGCGCATCATCATACCTTCCAATCTTGGAGAAACAATCTATTAATACATTACAAAGAACCAAGTCAGGGGCATACCCTTTGGATTTCATGATATTTAAAACAAGGAATGCATCACCAACCATTTTTGTTTCCATAAGTCCCTTAATTAAAGTAGTATATGTTACAACATTAGGAGAACAACCAGTCTTACCCATCTTCTCCAGCAAACTACACGCAATATCAATTCTATGCAACCGGCAAAACCCATCAATGAGTATACTCCAAACATTCACAGATATTGGAATGCCCAAAGTAAGCATTCGACTCAACACTTGATATGCCTCCACTAGCTTGCTCAACTTGCAAAAACAATTCAACACCATCTCAAATGTCTCAACATTCGGATAATACCCCATTCCCAACATCATTGTAAAAACCTCCCGAACGTGAACCAAATCATTCAACTTACACAAATTACACAATGCAATATTAAATGTCAAAAAATTAGGCAACTGGGTGTCCTTCAAAACCTTAATGGCTACATCGACACGCCCAATCTTGAACAATACATCCATAATTACATTACGCGCAAACGTGTTAGGCTTAAAACCAAAGCAACCCATTTGCTCAAAAGCCTCAAAAACCATGTCATACATTCCCCCACGCCAATAAATCCTTAACAAAAGCAAAAAAGTTTGTGCCTTTGTAACACAACCAATACTCTCTAATCCCCTAACAACCCCTCCAACAGTTTCATACCGCTGCATAAGGCGGTTAACCACAGCAACCATGTGGTCAAACGCAGTCGTATTATGAAAGTAGTTGGGTTGCTTAGCACACCATAAAAAGAAACTCAATGCAATCAAATCAGAAGTACAGTTCAGTAAGGTGGAATGTACAATCTGATGAGTGAGAGTGATAAAGGGATTGTTTTTCCCCGGAAAGTGTTGATTTTCCCGGAATATTTTACTCTCGGTAGTTGGATTAGTTACACATACCGTTGCCGAGGAGAGAAAACGAAATGGCAGAACTGAAGTGACGAAGAGGCGACTTGGGGTTGAGTGTAGCAAACTCCACCTATAAAATCTCCATAACATTTCCAGGAAAATTTAATTTTCCCAGAAACCAAACGCGACATAGGAAGCGAGTTAAAGTAGACAGCTGTAAAGGGTTTTTGAAAATCTGTGTAAAACTAAAACCCTACAGAAAAGAGAGAGATGATGGATCGGGTTACCAAAATGTGTATTTCGTTCCGGTCAATGGACTGTCCTAATGGGTAATTCTACTGGGCCTTAATCTGGTGAATTTTAGGCTGGGCCTAGTGGGTTGTGTGGGCTTTCAACTAATGCACACGAACCCACAATTGCATAAAAGTACGCAAATGCATATATTAATTTCCATATTCCATTCTCTCCTCCCAAACATAAAGTTGGGACATAGGGCAAGTGTGGTCTCCCATCTTTTCTTCTTCTTTTGTTTTTTACTTTGGAAATTGTTGAACAAGTAATGATAGATTTGTGAAAATACACATTCGATAAAACTATATTGAGTGAAGTTGTAGTTATTGGTTACAACTAAGTTTGTAACCAAACTTTTCTTATCAAAAAATGTATAATAACTCTTTAACTTTATTTTTCGCCCTTATTATTATTTTACCATTTATTTTTCTTTCTTTTTTTCCAACAAGCGATAAAATAAAATAAAAATATTACTTTTTTATTAGTTATGAATAAATTCTTAATGACTTGCCCATAAAATAATTATTTTATTATTAAATTGATTTTACTCACTTAATAGAGTCCGATAAAATTCCGAGCATGCATGAATGTCTTACATCTTCCCATATAATGTAACATAACCCTACAAATTTATCTTTTTTGAAATATAGAGCAATTTATCTTAATAGAGGTTCATTCCAGGATTCTTTAGCAAAAACATGACC
The DNA here is from genome assembly GCF_002906115.3 of Quercus suber. Lineage (NCBI taxonomy): Eukaryota > Viridiplantae > Streptophyta > Magnoliopsida > Fagales > Fagaceae > Quercus > Quercus suber. The sequence goes on along the minus strand of NW_027071805.1, from coordinate 2,413,832 downwards.
CAGGTCAAGTTTCAATCATATTTGCAATGCAAACCACCAATGAAAATGGAAAATGAATATGAGAGATATTTGGAGCTATTATCAGCTATGGTGAGACATAGTCAAAAGTCTTGTACTACAGTGACATGGCATAATTTTTTTTTTTTTTTTAAAGAGAATCAAAATTCAAATCACTCTCTCATATTATAATTCTCATATTATTTTAACTATCAAATTTTTAATATATAAAAAAAATGGAGCTATGATGGGCCGTAATAAATGTATTGGTTTTTGCAACAACCAAGACTTGATTGGTTATCACTTATAATATAGCAATGTTATAATGTTGTAAAGAACTTGTCATTAGGGTTAATTTTATAATTTGCCACTGTTAGTATGCGTTTGGGTTAGGTGAAAAAATTAAAATTGTTTCACTATTCAGCTTATTTTTCCTACTATTTATGAACCCCACTGTACTTTTTGACATTATTTATGTATCTCACAGTACTATTTCAACTAACTTTTACTTTTATCTATAGAACTTTCAGCAATAATTTTTCAGTTTCAACAAAACAAGCGGTATCCAAACACACCTTAATGTAACATGCACTAAGATTTTGAAAGAGAGAAATAACCATTGTATTGCATTGTCCTCCGTTTAATGAATTTCTCCTCCTCTTGATCTGTTGATCACCGTGGGAATAAGCAAATCAAACACAAACTCGCTGTCTACAGACTCTAGTCTTTTCTTGAATGTAGTTATGCTTGGGTTAGGAGAATTCGCAACTCTGCTGCTCATACAGCAGTAAAAATAGCAATGAACTCCAGCTCTTCTTTTTGTTTTAACAAAGACAATCTGCCAGTAGTCTTAGTCTCTGTTTTGTTCTTGTTCTATGAATGACATTGAAGCTCATCAATATACGTATTGGCAGCTACAAACCTGTTGTATGCGCATGTGATTATTTTTGTTAGATGATTCCTACAGTTGCTTTTACATAAATACGTATACCTTCTAACAAGAAAATGCATTTAGCATGCATTTAACGATTCTCACTATACTAGTTTATCAGGCAGTCAAGGATCAGAGGGCAGAGAATAAGAAGAAAGGGAAGAAGGATAAACGACACAATGTATAGCTGAAGCTGCAAGAAGATTAGATCAGTAGCTAAACTACAAGTAGTTTAGATGTTAATTTAATTCAGGTTGTATCACACGTGTTATAAATAATCTTTACACGTGCAGTAACTACTTCCCTTATAATTTGGTTTAATTAGTTATGCTCTGTTTTGGGGGTTTAGGTTCATAGCTTAGATGTAACTGTATATTACTCTAATTCTGTACAGATTCATTCATTGTATCAATAGTTAATAGAGAAAGTTCTTTATCTTTTCTCTCTCAATTTTCTGTCTCTGAGTTCACACTTCTTCTTCTTGCTTCGTCTTTACTTTCTTACATAGTTTATTTTTCATTTGTTTTGGCTTATTCATAGGAAAAAATTCAGCCAAAAAAAGTAATGACCTGGTGAAGCTATCAAAGGTTCATTCCAAACCATACCAGTAGCAAAGTTTTGAAAATCATTGGTTGCATTTTAAAATTTTGATTTTGATTTTCCATTTGTGGGTTGGGATTATCTATCTCATTGAAACTTAGTGACCATTTGGCAAAGATTATTTTTGCCAACTTATTTTATAGTTCAGCTTATTTTTGCGATTATTCATGGGTCTCATTGCACTTTTGGTACTATTCATGGGGGTCCTAGTGTACTATTTCAGCTTACTTTTACCTTTATCTACAGTACTTTCAGCAAAAAAATTTTAATTTTAGCCAAAAAAACGGATCCTTAACAGACCCTTTGAAAGCGAATTGTAAACAAGAGAAAGGAAAATGTATCTTATAGACCTGATATATACATCTTCATAGGAGGCTAGCTATATGTAATGAAAAAAATAATACATGTATCGAATCCATAGGACAATTATTGGAGAGAGAGAGAGAGGGAGAAAGGGGTACTCTTTTTGACAATCCAATCAACAACCACAATGAGCGTTTTCTTCAGCCATATAGCCTATAGGTGAGTGATCATCAGTAAATGGAATAATAGATTCGAATTGGTTCCTTAACTGAAAGTTTAGACTTAAAACAAACGATTAAATTGTAAGTAGTTTCTTCTACACGCAAGAAATGTGACAAGATTTTTTTATCCAAATTAAAAATATCCTCCTCTAGCAAGTAATTAATAAAAAAGTGTGTGAACATTACAACAAAGAGTATTATTCTTTCCAAAGAATCTGTGCAGAAGAAAATGTTTTCCTACAATCCTACGTACTTTTGCAACTTTCCACAAGCATGGGTTTACCAAACATGTACTGCATATACATGCATGCATCAATTATAACTCAGATTCAGATGTTCATGCTATCAGGACAATAAATAGACTAGAATTAAAGACACACCATCCGTATATATATATTTTTGGGAGAAAATTCGAAATCTTATAAAACCACACCTTCATGGATGGGGCCATGGTGCTTTTCCATTTGCTTTGAACATCCAATTGAATTATTGAAATCATTTTTATGAAGAAAAGGCATTGTGGGAAAGTGTGGAGATCCCACAAACTCGGCTCTTAAATTATAGGGCCTACTTTTGAAGGCAAATTAAAGAATAAATTGACCAAAAGAATGAGTTCTTTTGGATTTTTCGGCCAATTACCATTACAACAATCTAACCAATTGAGATTTTCTCTATTGCCACTTTGGAGCTCTAGATAGAACTGCCAATAATGTTGGTCTAATGCCATTGGGAATTCTATATGGTTTGAAAATCTGAACTCTGGAAATGATTATTTAACTAAGATATATAGCCGGGTAGGCATTGCAAATTTAATTAAGAGAAAGATTGACAAAATTAGAATACAAAATGTGAACTAGAACTTATCACCTTTGATTCCAAAACAAATACATGTGAACTAGAACCATGGAAAAGCACATGGGAAGGAATTTAATGTAAAGCCCTTTTCAGTGTGGCATTTTGCCACCAAATATGACACATTGCTTAAAGATTGAAAGTGAAAGGTAGACTTTAAAGGTAGATATTTACCGTTAAAGTCATTGTATAATAATGATGTTTTTTGTTCCCATGCAAGAGAGAGGCATGGAAGCACTTTTGACTTTATAAATAGGGTTATGCTAACAAGTGCCCTCAGGGTATTAGTTAATAATCTATTTAAAGAAAGTTTTTATAGGAAATGAAAATTAATATTTTGACAGTCTTTTTCATTTCTCATAAAAATAGTATCAAAATGTTCCTAAAATTGATTATTAACCAATGTCCTAAGGACACTTGTTAGCATAATCCTTATAAATATATAATCTTAGCTAGTTCGGCCAGCCTCACTAATATTGTGAGATGCCTCCCCATTTCAATGGTTTGGTTATTTTGCATATATGTGGAATTCTTGTTATGCTCGTAAAACATTTATCATATATGCAATTATATATAATGCATGTAGTTCCTCCATCTCCATCCCTTTGCCTGGTATTTCCCACATGACATGAGACCATTTTTTATTTAATTAGAGTCAAAGTGGAATAACGCACCAATATATACATATAGCGACATAATTCTTCTTATGATGATCGCAACAACTTATGAATTTTCTCCTGCTTTTATGATCTGTTTTTCTCTCACATGGCCCTCAAGTTCCACACGTGCTTCCTTATATAATACTTGTAGCCTTTTCATCTTCTTTTTTTTTTTTTTATAAATTATGTAATTTAGTCAAGTTTTTTAACAAATGATAGTCACTCGTGCAAGGAGAACGACTTTTTAAAGTTTAGGGTTTATTTTATTTTATTTTTTGAGAAAGAAACACACGCAAGGCGTGAGAAAGAGGGAGTAAAATTCTAACTCCAAATTGGTTTAATGCTAAACTTTTTTCATATATATAATTTAATAATTACAATGGAAAAAGCGAGATTTGAACTCTACTAAGTCTCCCTTGAAAACTCTAGGTACCAACCACTTGAAGTACAAGGTTTTTAATTCCAAAAAAATAAATAAATAAATAAATAAATAATCTTGACCATGAAATAGATATGATCTCTATTTCCCTTAAACTGAGGAGGATATCCCATCTGCAAGATATAGGGTGTTGTTGATGGTCATTTTGGAAGACAAATGAGAAAGGAGCCCAAAGACGCAGGCAGGAAAGAAGTTGGTAAACAGAAAGAAAAAACCATTAAGCCCAAGCGGCAGGAATAATGGGTCACAGGTCCATAAAATAAACAAATGGGTCTTGAGGAAGCAAATGGGCTTAAAGGAGCCCGGAAAGAAAGAAATAGCAAACCCATAGGCAGTATATAACGTAGAAAAGTGAAAATAGGCCACGATAGGCCTGAAATAATGCAAGCAAAGAAAGTAAGGGGTTGATGGCAAGCCCATGAACCCCAAAGATGAGGACAAGGTAATTGGGCTGAGAAGTCTAATGAAGTCAGTAAAAGCTCATGGGAATATAGATTTAGGAAAAGGGCTAAGTAAGCCTAAGGAAAGCAAATGGGCCAAGGATGCCCAAGAGAAAACAAATGGGATGCAAGAGCCCGCAAGTAATGTGATGAAAAACCAATGGCCATACTGAGTCACTGGGGAAAGAATAAACGGCAGGCCCAAAGAGGTCCAGCAAAATTGAATCAAATAAATGTCACAGCAAGGATAACAGAGTGACATGATAGAAAATAATAGCAGTCAAAGGGGCGGACTGAGCCCAACATCAAACAAAGCTTGGCACTTAAAGGGAGTGGAAAATCATAAAGCAACCCATATAAAAGGGTCAAGGAAGGATGGCAGACTGTGCAGGCAAACCTCCAGACCGCGGCGAATGCATGAGCAGCAGGCAGATTTTGGACATACATGAAAGGGAGGCACGCGCAAGGCCCAGGCACCACTAGGTTGTACTCAGCCAATATGGGACATGGTGGAGTCATGGGTCAGAGGTAAAAGGGCATGTTTTGGCGGTGGAGAGAGGGGAAAACCTATTCTGCGGTTCTTGCTCAAGCTCTTTTGGGGGATACGTCCTGCTACGATGACATATCACCCAAAAGAAGCAAAATTGAGTTGGAACCACTAGGTGCATGCCATGAGGGATAGAGAGAGAGAGAGAGAGCACCCACATCATGGCAAGAAAGGGTGCCACAGCAGACTAATAAATAAAATAGTTTTCCTTTGTCTGAAAATGAGAAGTGGCACACAGACGGACCTGTGGTGGTCGACAAGTACACCCAGACCAGACAGAGGTAGTTAAGGGCTCAAATAGTAAAATCTGGTCACGGCAGGCACTATAAAAGGAGACCCTTACCGTGCCCAGAAGAGGGAGGAGATGGAAGGATCATAGTAAGAACTGTCTCTAAGGAATCATGAAATAGAAAACAAGTGTAAAAGAAAAGAAAGAAAAGATAAGAGTAAAACTAAAAACAAAGAAAGAAGAAAGGAAAAAACAGAGAGTTAGATCGGCAAGTATACATTAATAGGTTGATTCCCTCTCTCCCTCTCAAAATCCTACTTTCTGCCAAAAGCAAAAAGGTTTTTCCTCCGGGCAAAAAACCATTTAGATTCGTTTCCCTCAAAGTAATTCATTTCCACAGCAGGATTTTCCCTGGGAGGTTGATTGCGTTGAGAAGAAGCGTTCTTTCCTTGGTTTTGGTCCTACGGGCTGGATTTACTCTGATTTCATTCTTCTCTTGATTGACCCATATGCTAACCATTTATTAACTTGCTTTCTTTATAAAAGTAATTATCGTTACTGTGATTATCTCTTTTAATTAATTGTTTACTTTAATTGAAAAGCCAAAGTATTCTCTTTTTGTTTTATTATCATATCTGCCTGCCATAACCCATCTAGAATAGCTCTACTTGCCATAAGCATGCTCCTGGCAGACAAGACATAATTTGCGCACAAGCCAAACCAAGTTGAGTTGCAGTTGGACCGATCTCAACTCCCTTACTCAGAACACTTGGGTCTAGTACCGCAGGAGGCAGCCCAACCTAATTTAACACAAAGGCCTGCTACAGGTGTCAAGGTTTCATTTGAGCTCAGAATATAACAACAAAAGTTTAAAGCTTGACATAAGCTGTTGCCTCAGAGTAACCTTAGTGTGTGTTTGTAATGCACGTTGAACATGTATTTTTGCGTTTTGCTGAAAAATGGTGGGTCTCGTGCACTATTCATGGAATCCACAAGTACGGAATTCAAAAAAAAAAAAACTTTGAAACTGGGTCCCATGTACTATTCACACATCTAAAAATTATTTTGTTATAGTGTTTTTAGTTTTTAGTTTTCAGCAATAAGCGGTATCCAAGCAGACCCTTATTATCTTGCAGTTAAACATAACAAAGCTTTGTACTACTACTGCTGCGAGAGAGCTGCTGAGCTAGAAAAATTCGGTGCTATCATATAGATTTTTATTGGCTAAGTTCAAATCTCAGGATTCAATTTTGGACAAGCTAGTGGTGGAAACTACTAAATAAGCTGGAGTACAGTAGGGCATAGTTGTCAAATTGTGAATCGTATCGTGAATCGATTTTTAATTTTTTTGTATCGTGTATCATATCGTATCGTGTATCATAAGATACACAAACACTTAATAAAATTTATAAAAAATTATAAATATACATATATAAATGATATATTCATTATAAATTTTAAATATGTTCAACTAATGACTAATTTATTCATCACTTATGTAATAATAAAATTGTTTGATTAATTTATTTAGTTTGATCGTACACAAGTAAACATACACATTAAAATTACTTAAATTCAAAAGTGATAATATATTACAAATGACTCAAAAATAAAAATTTATTTTCATCAAATTGCCTAATCAACCCCATCTAAGTTAACGCTATCATCATATTTATAATTTTGCAAATTTATTTCTTCATTAAAATTTTCTTCATCGTTATTCGTCATTAACATTTACTATCTCTTCTTGTTCTTTCCATTTCTATAAATTTTTTTTGGCATTCTAGTTTCTTGGACTTATAACAATAACAATTAAAATAAAAATAAAAAATTTTATAAAAATTTAAAATATTAAAGTGAAAGGTAAGTGCGTACTGTGTAGTCAATTGTAGGAGGAAGGGGAAAAAAACTTATGAATATGTTATTTTAGTAAGCTAAATTAAGAAAACTAATAATTTTGTGTTAAAAACAAATCTAACAACTTGTTAGATTCAAATAAAAGTACAAATTTTAACAAAAAATCTCATTTTAAAGCATTTGTCTATGTATCGTACGATACGTATAATTTTACGATACGATACGATTCATACGATATGCACAATGTATCGTACGATTCATGAACACTTACGATACGCTGATACGATATGGAACTTTTTACACACGATTCAATACGTATCGTACGATACGTATCGCGTATCGCACGATACTGACAACTATGCAGTAGGGATAGAGGGAATTTCTGGTGGACTGGTGACTTGGTGAGAGAGAGGTTGCCAAAGAGAGAAATGAATATAAAATTAATTATAACTGATTTGTTAATGAATAGTGTCTCAATAAGGGTAGAGGTACTACAAGTTGTTAAGCCTGATACAAACCGAGTAGGTGATTTTAACTATATTTGTTGTAAAATTTTGATTTGTTAGGCTTGGTGTTGAAGCTTTAACATTGTTAAAGTTGTGGAAGCATAACAATATGAACAAAAAAATTGAATTCAATAGAACTATATGGATAAAATAAAATTTGAAGCCCTGAAAAACTAGCAAAGAGAACAATAGCCATGAATATTTTGTTCACATGAGAGAGAGAGAGAATCTTTTCCAAAATAGGCTGGAGAGAAGCTATAGTGCATCAGACCTTTTATTTTATTTTATTTTATTATTATTTTTAAGCTATTACATAGCTTGGTGAATGACTATTAAGACCCTTCTGGCAAGGAATAGTTTTTTTTTTTTTTTTTTTTAATAATTTTGAAGAATATACATTTTGAATGAATAGCTATCTTGTAATAAAAATACAACTAAATAATTATTTCTAAAGAGTAGTTATTCAATTTTGATTATATTCCATGGTGAACTTCTAATGATTCCTTAAGACACACGTGCATATTTTCAGACAGTGCATCTAGCCTATGTTGAAGACTTTGTTTGAGACTCATAAATATTTTCAAACTAGTTGCAAAAACGTTTTCTTTATATATAATGCACTTTATTTTCTTTGAGAAAAACATAACAAAAGTAAAAATTAAAGAAAAACCGTAATATATTGTTAATAGATGACAAATGTAATAGGGATATCTTATTTTTAACCCTGAAATCTGCAATTGTCATTTGGTCTATATTTCTAATCCTCCAAATGCAAAATAAAAAACAAAAAATAAATGTTTAAAAAAAAAATAATGCTTCTGTTAGAAAGATTCACTTTGGGCATGTTTAGTAGATTATAATAGACATTGTAATATAATAGATATTCCAATAGTATAACTATTCAGTTATTTAGTTATGTTTTTAAAACCAATATAAGTTTTAACTTTTGAAATGTATGACTTCTTAACCATACACGTAATTAGTCTCTTGGAATTGGAGCAAGCACTAAAAGACTTTTTAGATTTCGAAATCTATAGAGCATTTATCAAACTACTTGATCAAATAGAGAGAAAAACTAAGAAAACATAGAAGGAAAAAAGAAAGATAGAGAGAATGAGGAAAGAATTACATATATAGATATAGATTTGTTAGTTGTAATAGCTGTGTACCTTTTTGCTGATGAAGAAGAAAAGTACAAGAAAAAACAACTTTATTTTGCTATCAATAGAAAAGTAAGCCAAAGTCTTGGAAAAAATGCTTTTTTTTTTTTAATGAATAAGCAAAAATTTGAAATTTTTTTTTCTTTCTTATAAAATTAAATATTTTAATATTAGTGTTATTAATACAACACTTTCACAACAAAAATAAGTGACAAGTTGTTAAAGGTAAGAAAAAAAGTGATGTTAGTTGTGAGTCCTAATAAAAACCAATTACAAATTGCCACTTAATCTTTATTGTTAAAGTAGCATTAAAATGATTGTATTCAAACTTATATCAATTGGGTTTAAACAAAATTTAAGGTGAAGAGGTTCAAAATTTTATTTTAAGGGCTAAAAAAGATTATTAAAAATTATATATATATATATATATATACATATATAATTATGGCCATGTCAGCGGGTTCATTTGAACCCTTGGCCTTAAGGTAAAGCTGCCCCTGGCTAGAGTAGAATTCTATCTCAGATAAAAAAAATATATTAAAAAAAACTAAAGTAATAATCTCTCCCTCTCAAACAAAAACCAAAAAAATTAATAAATAAATAAATTTCTCCCTCTCTAACACCTTAATAGTTATTATTTTCGTCAAACTGAAAAGTTGACATTTTACATTTCTTGTACGGTGACATTATCCCTCTCCACCATAATTTTGATTTACCTAACATTTGTTTCATTTCAAACTAAGACGTTGTCCATCTCTAAACCTCTACTAATCACAAGCTCAACAACTATTTGAAAATCGACATGCGAAATACTTTCTTTGTCGTGGTTTTTCTTTATTTATTTAGTGTTAACTTTAAAAATATTCAAGTTTTGTGATAATTGAGCTCCATAACAAATGTAAATATAATTGTATAAATAAGATATTCTTAAAAAAAAAAATTTTGAAATTTAAATTTTTTTTTATTCAAATTTTATGACCAAGCGTATGAACAAAACTAGATACTATATTATAAGATCTATTATTTCCAATAATATAAGTATTTCTTCTTGACAATATTAACATGCCAAACATTACCTCTTAGACTCGAGTAAGTATTATATGAAATAGTCTCATGAGACATATGTCTCAATGACATGCGGGTCCCACACACGACATGCGGGTCTCACGTGTGTGGGACCCACATGTCATTGAGATAGGTCTCATGGGACCGTCTTATACAAGAATTTTCCCTTACACTCAATGGTTCAAGTTTCTCAACAACAGCAACAACAAAAAACTCAATGGTTCAATGGCATGATTGTAAATTGTAGTTACTAACAGAATAATGCCTATATGACTTCACCCAAAAAAATCTGTGTATTTTCTGCAAGTCAAGTACCATTGCACATCGCTACTATGTTTAAAAACAAATATTAGTGGGCTCTATTTAACTTAATTACTAAAGTCTCTCATCATCAAACAAGAAATCTAAGGTTTGAACACCGCCTACACAAAAATCCAATTACTGTTTTGGCTTGATAATAAAAAGCAATCATCATGGAGCGGACACAGTTAGTTTGAAATACTATTGCACCTAAAAAAAAATCATATACACTTTTCATACATTAATGATAAGAAATAGGGACGGAACTACCTAGGGGCTGAGGGGGGCCATGCCCCCCCCGCCCGGCCCCCCACCCCCCCAAAACCAACTTTTGAAAAAAAATTCCCTATTATATATATTAGCATAAAAAAATTTACTTTTTGGCCATGCCCCCCCCGCCCGGCCCCCCACCCCCCCAAAACCAACTTTTGAAAAAAAATTCCCTATTATATATATTAGCATAAAAAAATTTACTTTTGGCTCTAAAATTAATATACTTGGCCTCCCTCTCCCAAACAATTTACAAGCTGTCCCATGAAACCAAAAATGAAAAAAAATTATCAAATCATCCCTTGTCTGGTTGTCCCGAGAATATCAAGAAAAACATTTAGCTTAACATTTGGACAATTTACAAATCCGGCAACAAGAAAAATCTACAAAACAATTTACATATTCAGATAATAATAAAAAATCTTTGGACACAGTCTAAGTAAAAAAAAAAAAAAATTATAACAAATTAATTATAAATCCTAGCAAAACAAATCACAAAAACCCAATAATTTTTACCCAATTTTTACCTCTCATTTGAGATCTCTTTATCCCTCTCAAATGACTTCATCCTATAGTCACAGAGACAACTCCTATGCTGCTAATCACTCCATCCATACACCAATTAGTGTCATCGACAACTTGGATCAGTTGGTATCTTTAACTCAACCCATGAAAAAATTTTATTTTTTTAAAGAGTTGTTGCTGTTTAACACAACCTGTGGAAAATTTTATTTATTTTTTGAATGATAGAATTTGATTAATTTTTAATGTTTTATTAACTTCGAGACATACTTGGCATGTATGCATAAATGTAATACACATGTGAAACAACAATCTACTGTTTTGTGCCTTACCTAAACTGTCACCAGAGCATGTGTGTGATTAGTCTGTTGGTAATAAACTTTGTGCCTTCGCTAAATTAATGTAGTAATGGGAAAAACTTTATTATTTACATAGTTGAAGACTCAAAGTTACTGTGCATTATCATGTGATTGTTTATTAGATCTTATTTTTCTTTTCTTTTTTTTACTATACTTTTTCAAAATGGAAATTTTTTAAAGGAAAGATCTTACATCTTTATGCTACCTTAACCTTAACCAAGTAATTATAAATAAAAAATTCCTTAACCAAGACACCAATAATTGTCTCACCCTTTTTTTCACTGAATATTAGTGCATGATGTTGATTAACCATTATTTTAGTTGTTTTATTAATGTAATACTAGACATGGATTTCAACTTTTAACTATAGTTTTTGTATTTTTTTTTAGAATCTTTTATATATAGCATTATGAAGTTATTAGGTATAAAATAATGTGAAAAGAATAAATAGATTTTTTTTAAAAAAAAAAAAATTTATAATGTGGATAGAATAAAGAATTGGTCTAATCTCAATCAGACCTTGAAAATATTAAGACATGCCAATTGACTTATAGAACTCTTGATTATAAATATCTATTATTGATTTTTTTTTTAAAAAATACAAAAAAAAAAAATTAATGCTAATAATGCATCGTTGTCAACCTCTAGTATTAATATTCCAACTTTCTAAAATTCTAGAACAAAGAACTTTGGCCCCCCCTAAGTTTGAATCTCGATTCCGTCCCTAATAAGAAAGATGATCTTCAAGTCTTCAACCACTGTCTCGTGAGTGTTTACTTCAATCCTTAGCTAATAAAATGCCATCCAATAGAATTTGTAGATATAAATTATTGTGTAGACTAAAGACTGAAAGGGTGGAAGCATTTTCAAAAATTAGTTAAATAATACGGATAGATTAAGAAATGTCAAGTAACGAATGACACAATAGTTTGAATATTCTGTAATCCCTTACTGAGATTTATTGGCTTAGTTAGTAATATAATGAATCAAGTTGTTTACGAAGGGCTCAATGTGAGGAAAAAAACTTATCTATAATTTTTTATTTAATAAGGACAGATTGAGAGATACCAGGTTGCAAAGGATACAAATGTTTGAATATTTTGTACTCCTCTATTGAGAATTTTGGGATTAGATAAGATTGTAATCGAATCAAGCTATTTATGATGACTCCACTCGTGAAAAAGTTTATTTATTTAGTAAACTAGCTACACTCAAGTTCAATTAGGCTTGCTATTATATGAATCAACCACGAATATAATAATTTAAAAAATGAATATAAAATTTAATTTGAGTATGTATAATATTATATATTTATATATGTGCACACGTATAAAATAAATTTATATAAATTTGAGATTTGATGTTTAAATTTGTAAATAAGTTCGTAAGATATTAAATTATTCGTTCCATCATTTTGTCAGTCCCGTCTAGAAAATCTAACTTTTTAAAGAATATTATCTAATGTGTTATTTTTAAATAAATAGATACAAGTTTCCAAATTATTATTGTTAATTTAAATTTGAGTGAAAGAAGAATATTAACTTTTTAATTAAATAAAAAAAGGGTAATTAAGAAAGTTAGCAATAATTTATTCAATGACTTTTTAAGAGGACACCCCAACGTGAATGGAATCGAGGATCTAAAACAATTATTGAAATTTATTGATACTTAACACAAAGGTTATTTGAGTTTGGAATGAACCCAAGAGAAGTGCCCAAAGGGACTCAGGTACCCCCGGGCCTTATAAAAAAATTTGGATAATTACAGTAAACCCACCTGAGGTTAGGCCCGTTTTCACTTTGCCTACCCGTGGTTCAAAACTTATCACTTTGCTTACTTGTACTTCATTCCGTTTGCTCCCGTTACCCACCTCTCCCTTAGACGTTAGAAAAACACTTTTTTATTTAAAGTTATAACATAAAATGGATCAAAACTTCTTCCCCTCAGGAAATTTCTCACGAAACCTAGAACTTCAAATGAAATAAATACTATGCCTCCAAGTATCTATTGAGACAGGAAAAGGCTTCTACTTACAATGCAGAAGAAGTGGGACTCAAAATGAAGGTGAAGCCATGCCCAAGTGTTTGTCCTGGCTTGACTCGCAACCGAGTCAAAGTGTTGTGTTTTTATGCTTTGGAAGCTTGGGTTTGTTCTCTATAGAACAACTAAAGGAGATAGCTTTAGGATTGGAAAAGAGTGACCAAAGGTTCTTATGGGTGGTACGAAATTCACCGAGTGAGAAACATGGCTTGGTTGTGTCAGCTTAACCTGACCCAGATTTAGATTCTTTGCTTCCAGAAGGGTTTTTGGTCTGTACCAAAGAGAGAGGCTTAGTAGTGAAGTCATGGGCACCACAACTGGGTGGGTTTATGACTCATTGTGGGTGGAACTCGGTGTTGGAAGCTGTGTGTGCGGGCGTGCCAATGGTTGCGTGGCCTCTTTACACAGAGCAAAGGTTCAACAGGGTGGTGTGGGTGGAAGTGTACTCGCAGAGATCGCTCAATGCGCAAGATCGTGATGGAATCGCCATCGGAAAGATGGAGCTATGGAAGTGTACTTGCAGATCTGGATAGAATCGCCATCGGAGAGATCGTGAGGTGCGTTTGGTTGTAGCTTGGTTCCGTTGAGGATAGAGCCGTTTGAGGAGTCGAAGTCATGGAGGATCCATTTGGGCGACACGGATCCAGATGAATAATCGATAGAGAGGTGGGAGGTGATTGGAAGAGATGCCAGAGTCTTTGATAGGGAGGTTCTCGCGTATCCAAATTTGTGGGTTGATTACTTGGTTTGGGTTAATTCTTTGGTTGATTTGTTTAGTTTGGATTGATTTTTGTGTAGTTGGGTTTGTGTTTGTTATGGGTTGGGGACTGTTTAAGGGAATTTCAATTAATCTGGGTTTGAATTTTTTTTTCTTTGAGACTGAATCTGGGTTTGTTGTTTGTTCCTCCCATTTGTTCTCGTTGAAGTTCATGAGTAATGAAAATTCCTAACTTGTTGATTCTTGTTATATTTGTTTTTGTCTAAAAATGTGTTTTTCTAACGGCAAACAAAGAGGTGGGTTACAGAAGGCTAACGGAAGTAACCTTAGGTGGGTAAAGTGATAAGTTTCGTTACCTTAGGTGGGCAAAGTGATAAGTTTTGAATCACGGGTAGGTAAAGTGAAAACAGGCCTAACCTCAAGTGGGTTTACTGTAATTATCCCAAAAAAATTAGATATATTTTAAGCGCCCCCCACAACAACAACTTATATATATATATATAAGCTATATATATATATGCCCTTCTTCTAAGTAGCTTCCCCCCCTAACCCTCTAAATCATTAGGCCAACCCATGTAAATCCTCAACCCAAAATATAACAAATTTTATTTAATTAAAAAAAAAAAGCCAATGGTGTTTTGTATTTTTTGTTTTTGTTGGTAGATAAATGTATGTTAATGTATTAAGAAACAATGATTTTGCATTTTTATCTTATGTTTTTTGTTTTTGTTGGTAGATAAATGTATTTTAATATATTAAGAAACAATGGTTTTGTGTTTTTATCTTAGTTGATAATTTGTTAATATTATATAGATACTTATTTGAACTTATTTATTTTTACTCCGGCCCCTCTAGCTTGAAATTCTAGATCTATTCTTGATTTGAGTAGATATTTGTTCATGTGTCCTGGATGGAGAAGTATCTAAAACAATTTTGGTAATCATCCTTATTTATATAATCCTCTTTAGAAATCAAAAGACTTATAATTTGGTATTATTCAAAATTTACCCTTAAAGAAAAACTTGACGTCAAATTCAAGTCCCTTTATTGCAAAGGGGAAAAAAATTTCTTAGGAAAATAACATCATAAAAAAAAAAGTTAAAATGACAAATTTTAAATTTATAAATGATTAAAATGACAATTCACCAAATTTAAATGATATAAATTGTATTTTTATCCAATAATAATAATAATAATTCGCCAGCACTCATGAGATAAGATTACATCAAGGTGAGAATAGACAATTTCATGACCAAAACTTGTTGGGATCGCACAATCGCAAAGGAAGCGAAGCTGGTTCTTTTGTTTGTCTACGAGAGGAAGGTTCTCAAGGGCTAAAACAAAAATTTTCCAATATCAAATCAATGACTTGGACTTTTTCTTCAATTATTTGGTTTAATAAAGCAAGATCCTTTTCCTTGTATTGTTGACTTCAAATTTGGGATTCATAATTATCTCTGTACAAAGGCCTACATTCTTCTGTTTTCTGGACCACGTTTGTGTACTTTGGTTTCACAGCATTTATTATTTTTGAAAAAAATAAAACCCATAAGATTCGTTACAGGAAAAGTTAACAAATATGATAATGACTAATGAGAGCTGATCTAGAAAATACTATTTTTTTAAATGATAAAGGAAGAAAAATGTAATTTTTTTTTTTATAATTTTATAAAAATTATATTAAAAGTTTTTTAAAGTAGTTTATTAACAATTATTTTAAAGGCTTTGGTTAATAAAACTTGTGGGGCTAGAAATCAGGTAGCCTCGGCCCACTCCAAGCCAAGCCCAAAGGCCCGCACCGAGGATGCATGAGGGGTCCGAGGGTGAAAGCGCGAGGGCCGACCCCTGAGGAACATATCCAAGGAAAGCCCCGTCCTCGGACGTTCGAGACCTCAGAAGAACGCGAGCACCATCCCACCAAAGGTGACTCCTTGAATATCCGAGGAGGAAAGGGTCCAGTGCCACGCGTTGGCGACGGAAGCACAGCGAAGGAACAAGCCTTAGGCGAGCTGTCACCTCTGCATTGAATGCCCTCAACTAACGTCCTGGCCGCATTAATGAGGACAAGATTCCTGAACAGCGCCGCCTTGGGTGCTGCAACCCACTGGAGGAACAGGAATGCGGCTGATGGGACAGGCTCTCAAGTGGTAGCCTGATTGATCGACAAATGGAGGGTTAGGATCAGTTTAGAGGGGTATATAACATAGAGAGTCTCTCCTGAAAGAGTGGGGAGGATCGGCATTAAGGAGTTCTGTAATGACTCATGCCCTCTGGAACCTTTGTAATGAATCTTAAAAGAAATAATAAGAACATCAAACTGCGGAAGACCAGTCCGAGGAACATCATTGTGCATCCCAATCCATGTTCAAGTTGATAAAGTCACATGTAACCATGCAGGGCAGTTGTACCCCTTACTAAGGCCTAGTTCTTGAGCCCATACTCTATAAATTCATTGAAGGGCAAGCTGGGCTTGGGTCCACTCTCTCAATCTGAAGAAGTGTCACAAATCCGGTCTCTATAAATTGTATTTTTATCCGATAATAATAATAATAATTCGCCAGCACTCATGAGATAAGATTACATCAAGGTGAGAATAGACAATTTCATGACCAAAACTTGTTGGGATCGCACAATTGCAAAGGAAGCGAAGCTGATTCTTTTGTTTGTCTACGAGAGGAAGGTTCTCAGAGCATCTGCATTTGGATGGCTATATGCCAAATGCAAAGCACATTTGGCATACAAGCCCAAAACACACCCAGCAGCTGGAAGGCCATATGTGAAATGCTAAAAAAATTTTGGCATATCGCTACAGTACCATCTTAAATGTTAAATGGTACTGTAGCTCAATGTTATAAAAAATAATAATTTTTTAATCCTCTCTCCTCATTTTTAACCTAGAAATTTCTCTCTCATCTCTCATTATTTCTCTTCTTTTCTCTCTCTGCCTTCTCTCTTTCTCATTTGCTCTCTGCTCTCTTTAGACCCAAGACCCGGTGGCTTCCTCAACGGTGGAATCGGATGGGTCAGCGTGAGGGCTCCGATGGCTCCGATGGGTTTGAATCGGCGTGAGGGCATCGGTGAGCCTGAATGGGTTTGGATCGGCGTGAGGCTCCGGTGGTGGGGTTTTTTTTTTGGGTTTGGATCGGCGTGAGGCTCCGGTGGTGGGGGTTTTTTTTTTTTGGGTTTGGATCGGCGTGAGGCTCCGATGGATAGGTGGATCGGTGTGGCCTAAATGGGTTTGGATCGGCGTGAGGGCATCGGTGAGCCTGAATGGGTTTGGATCGGCGTGAGGCTCCGGTGGTGGGGTTTTTTTTTTTTGGGTTTGGATCGGCGTGAGGCTCCGGTGGATAGGTGGATCGGTGTGTGTGGTGATCGGTGTGGCCTAAATGGGTTTGGATCGGCGTGAGGGCTCCGGTGGTGGGTTTTTTTTTTTTTTTTTTTTTTTTTTGGGTTTGAAACTCTTGGATTGTGTTTAGTTTTTGTTTGGTGTGAAGATGAAAGAAAATAGAGAAGGTTCTGGATAGGTGGATCGGTGTGTGTGGTGTCGGTGTGTGTGGTGATGAGATTGTGTTTTGTTTTTGTTTTTGTTTTGGGTTTCTGTTTTTGTTTTTGTTTGTGTGGCTCTGTGTGTGTGTGTGTGTGGCTGGGTTGAAACGGGTAATGAGGGAGAAAGAGAGGAAGAAGAATAGAAAAGAGAAATAGTAAAAAAAAAAGAATAAAATAGAATATTTAAATAAAATGAGATAAAAAATAGAATTTTGGGATGCTGGGTGAATTGTAAATGGTATGGTATAATTGAAAAAGTAGATTTTGAGATCGTAAAATAGGATGAGATATAGGATTGGGATGTGGATGCTCTCAAGGGCTAAAACAAAAATTTTCCAATATCAAATCAATGACTTGGACTTTTTCTTCAATTATTTGGTTTAATAAACTAAGATCCTTTTCCTTGTATTGTTGACTTGAAATTTGGGATTCATAATTATCTCTGTACAAAGGCCTACATTCTTCTGTTTTCTGGACCACGTTTGTGTACTTGGGTTTCACAGCATTTATTATTTTTGAAAAAAATAAAACCCATAAGATTCGTTACAGGAAAAGTTAGCAAATATGATAATGACTAATGAGAGTTGATCTAGAAAATACTATTTTTTTAAATGATAAAGGAAGAAAAATATAATTTCTTTTATAATTTTATAAAAATTATATTAAAAGTTTTTTAAAATAGTTTATTAGCAATTATTTTAAAGGCTTTGGTTAATAAAACTCTTCATTATAATAAAAATATATTTTTTTTTAATATCCACCACCGAATTTTTTTCAGCCCGTACGTGTGATACAGTACTTACTGTTCCTAAAAACATTTGCTAGTGTGACTGCTTTTACTGTAAAATAAAAAAATAAAATTAATGAAAGTACTATTTTCTTTTTTTGAAATATTGTTAATAACTTTAGTCTTTAGCAGTTGGACCAATAAGTTGTACTAAATTGATTAGAAAATCAGGACAATGTTTTTTCCATCTCAAGCCACAACTTTGTGACTTCAAAAATTCTGGTCATGGAGTTAGGCTCAACTTTGTTTTGGAAATTTTGGTGGCGGAAAATTGCAATGAAAAATTTTCCATGTTTTTCTCTTATATATCTAGAAAATTATTGTTATCTTAGTTAGACCAAATCCAGCCTAATTTCTTATGTATGATTATGATGTTAATGAAAATTAATTAATATGCAAATTGGGTCTGAAGTGTCTAATTAAGCTGAGTAGCTGACTCACTCTTACTTTTAATTAAAAAGTGCCAAAGGTTTACAATAAAATTATAGCCTGTCAAGATACCCAGCCGCTGTTTTAAAGGTTTCACTGTTTTTCTCTGAAATTCTTTTTTCTATTGTCATTATTATTATTATCATTATTTTGTTGAGTATGAGATCTTCTTTATACCAGGAAGCAGTACAAAGTTTAAAACAAATAAGAACAAACTAGAACTACCAATTACTTAATTATTTTTTCTAAATCCAATTAAGCTTAATTTCTTTTTTTCACATATTGGATTTAGTATTTTTGGATCTTAGTACTAGTACAGCTACTGGAAATTGAATAGCTTTTCAGGGTTCTTTAACTCTTTCTTGGAATTTTGTTTTGATGGAAGATGTCATTACTATTTCCTCACAGCTAAAAACAGTCTGTGGTGTCTAATATGGCGGCCTGTTGATCTTGGTCTTCTTGAGATGAGAATAGAACGTTTGTCCATTCAAAGCTACGAATTTATTTCTATTTTTGGGTGTTTGTGCAAGTATCTTTTTTTTACCTGATAAAAATTTTACTTTACCCTAATCTAAATGTATATGTGTGTGAAACTCTCTCCTGAAAACTTGAACTCTGACCTTTACTCTCACACTTTATAGGCACTTATACTTATGTTTGTGTATGTATCTTGAATAGGACATAGGACCATAAATCCAACTGAAAAACAGATATTTTTTCACAACAAATTAAGAGCCATTAAGTAAATTAATTACTAAATAAAGTATAATTAATTTATAATTTTATCAATATATCATGCCTATTTTTATCTCAATCTTACCAAATTAAAATCCTATTTACTACTTTAATTATTTTCTATTTCTTCAGAAGTATTATTATCATATTATGGACATTATATAAGAGTTCGCCTATTTTATTGAAGACATCTGCATAATTTTGGAGAACTTGCTCTTTACAAATTAGCTAGATCTACTGATCAATTATTGCCCTTTGATGAACTCAAATCATTCTTTAATTCACTGCACTATATTATCATATTAACTAAGACTAGCCTAAACATGTAATTATGTTCCAATAAAATTTGCAAGCCAATCCTTTCTCTAAGTGTTTTCCAATTGAGCTATATTAATTTGTAAGTTGTGACAAATGTCTCCTAAATAGATTACTATTTATTGGGTGGAAGTATTTGAGTAGAAGGTTTTGGATTTTATTTTTTGGTTTAAATTACTTGAATATAGTATCAAAACTACCATTTTTTTTTTCTATTTTTAACATTCGTAGATGAATTTAAACTAATTAATATGTGAATTTAAAATGATTTAAGCGTAACATGTTATTTCAAAATTCATAACACTTTTTTTTTGGTTGAACATATACCTATAGAACCCCGAATCTATGTATGTTGTTAAAATTCATATCAAGTAATAAATTAATTCGTTTTAAATCCTCAAAACCAAAAGTCAATAGAATTTCTTTGCATTGAGTTTGGTATACATAGATTACTTTATGCTTTTCCAAGCACATAATTTGTGCACCAGGTGCATTTTTGTCTTTGATTATTTGTGCATTCAACCAACTCTGAAAAAGAAAACTCGAAGAGTGCATTATTATTAGAAAGAAAACAATCCCTGGAAAAGGCATGGTTGAATTAGGATCAATAAGCAGACTTAAATTTGTTACAATGTATTGTAACAAAAAAGTAATCATGTTTATTCTTGGGTCTTTGTTGGGAGTCTCTGAAGTGTTTAGTGAAGTAACCGTGCTAGATTGCCTAACTTGTTTTATGCTTTGATCTTTCCTGGGTTAGGTAACTATCTATTTTTCATTTTGGTCATAGTACTACTTTTTCTCTTTTCTTTTTCTTTTTTTAAATTTCTTTTGTACATAGGTCATAGTGCCACTTGTCTTGAAATTTTGCATCGTTGTACAATTAGAATTAGATCACCGTACAGATGTACTTGGCATTGTGAGTACTCTTTTTTCCTCCTCATATGACCTCATATAGCTGTCAAATTAGAAGAGAAATGTCCAAAGAGAGAAGAAAAAAAAAAAAAAAACTGTAGAAATTAGATTTAGAAACGTAAACAAAATGAGAATTGACCATATTCATTATTCAAGTTCAAACCCACGAGGATCGGAAACAATATATTTACAATGATTTCACAATAAAACTCAAATATTAAGTGCACGATTCCATGCATTTTGTGTGACTAGCTTATTTTTGTTACTATTTATAATTTTATTGTATTTTTTAATATTATTCATAAATTTCACATTAGTATTTCAGCTAACTTTTACTTTTATCTATAATATTTTTAGTAAAATTTTAACAAAGTAAGCAAGTCCTAACCAAGACCTAAATTGTTAAGGATAAAATATTAATGTTATTGATAGACTTGAAATGATAGTCAGCAACAAGTAACCATCTTGACTTTGTTATCTTTTAAATTTGTTGTAAAATTATTGTGAAATTCTTGCCAACTTCAGCCGTACAAATTTCTATGTATTAGATTACTTTTTGTGATGCCTATGTATAGTTAGTCTCGTACGTATATAAACGTGTCAATAAAGTCATGGGCTATGGTAATGACTATTATGTCTTATGTCAGTATGTATCTTTGTCACGTCACTCACGTCACAATGATGTACACAATACGCATATTGCACAATAGTCTTGAAAAGATAGGAGCTCCTGTTTCTGTGATGTGAATTCGTTGAAATTATGCCTAACGAGCGCATTGACAAATGACAATCAATATGGGAGAATCCAAGAAAACCCTCTTTTTATTATGGTCTCTAAAATTTACAAGAACATTTTTTTTTGGTGTTAACTATGGATATTGTATAAAACTAAGAATTAACTAGTCCGTTATACTATGAATTAACTTTATCATAAGCTATGATTCTTTTCACCATAGGCGGTGGATTAAAAAATAGAGTAAAAGATGATAAAGAGCTTGCTCTCAACTTGGCCAATACATAGAGTAAAAGATGATAAAGAGCTTGCTCTCAACTTGGCCAATACATCAACGTATTGGTTGGTTTCCCAATAGGTATGGATTATTTGCTTGTTAAGTATCACCTTCAATAAGTTCCTGCAATCAATTAACAAAGGCTCCATTAACAAATTAGTAGTGTTATTGTTCATGAGCAGCACAACTCTTAAGGCATCGAGTGCAACAATAAGATTACTGACAATAACTAATTAAGTAATAGTAACTAGTGTTCTCAGCAAAATAATATATATATTTGATAATTGGGAGAAAAAGAATTTAAACAATATATTAATGAATGATTTAAAAATAAAATGAAATTTGATTTCAATTAAAATATACATATAAATATATATATTAGATTAATGATATGTAAAATTATAAAGAATCAAAAATTTATGTGGTACAATATTATAAAATCAACCAAAAGTCAAACATTTTTAGTTTTATATGTAAATATAGATGCATCCAGTTAATTGGTGTCCACATTTGTTAATTGATTATTTTAAGAAAATTTTGATACCACTTTTATGAAAAATATAAAAAATTATCAATAAAGTTTTAAAACTACTTCTTAAACCAATGCTCTTATGGCATATATCCAATTTGATTCCTAATATTCAAAAGTCAAGTTTATGAATTGATTATTGTAAATTTGTAATATGACTAAGAGTTTTGTAATTTAGTAATATAATATGTTCTTTTTTATTAAGAGAATTAGGCTTAAATTCCCTTTTCTTATTATTATAATTATTGAATTATGAAAATTATCCTAATAACATCCTTTCTCTCTACTCAGTACTCACTAACACAAATGAGTAATGTGTAGTTTTCTATTTTTATTTTTCATAGGATAAGATCCTTGAAGTTTATGCATGATAATTATTTTTTTATAATTGAATAGTTGAGTTAAACCCGTGTGTAATGTGTATCCTCATCCTCATCATCATTATTATTATTATTATTATTATTTTGTTGATAATTTGATGATTTTAATGAGGATGAGAGATTTAAACACTAATTGAAAATATCAAAATGTATCAATTGAGTTACATGCTCTTGACTAACATTATATAACTATTTTTTTTTGGATGAATAGCTAATATTAAATAAATAAAATGGTATAACATTATGGATTAATAATGATTAGAATAGCTCTTAGTGTTTTTAATGGAGACGTCTAGCATTTACAGCTCGCTCCTCCAACTAACAAATTATAAAATGAAAAGGAAAAGGAAATGATGAGGGTTATCAAAGTTTTACATATGGTTTTTTTTTTTTTTTTTTAAAAAGAAAAAGAAAAAGAAAGAGGTTCACATAAACCTACCCACAAGTTGCACCCACCACACAAGGTATCATCCAAGTTTAAAATCCACTCCCTCAACTATCAAATCATTACTCTATAAGTACAAAATTCTTGTGGGGTGATGAGGGGTAAGGGTCAGAGTTCAAGTCTCTAAGAGGGAGTTTTACACACATATATTGACATACATTTAGATTAGACTAAAGTAATTTTGTATTAAAAAAATAAAATAAAAATTATTGAATCATTAAAAAAAAATAATGATGAGGGCAATCAAAGGTTTACATTTAGTTAGAAGAAGAATGATTCACATAAAGTTGCTCACACACAGCATACAAGGTTATGACCATGTTGGTCACCACCAGCCTGATCCCATTTATGCATACGTAGCAGGTTTGAAGTTTGAACATTTTTATAAGGATATAAAAAAGTATACCATGTTTCGGTAATACCAACTCAGCATCTGTTTTGATATTTCTTACCCAATAAATGACTGACACTTGTTTCAAAAAACCACATTAGACTACTCAAATAAATTAATCACAATCTTCTATACTATCAGGAAGAGATAAATTAATCATTTATTAGAGTAGTCTGATGTGGTTTTTTGAAACAGGTGTCAGTTATTTATTGGGTAGGAAATACCAAAATAGATACTGAGTTGGTATTACCGAAACATAGTATACTTTATCGTGATTTACGGTTGCCAAATTAGCGTTAGATTGTTACATACTTACATTTAATTAACATGACACTTATTTTTTGAGAATCAATTAACATGACACTTGAACTTGACCTATTGGTGTTAGTGAGGCACAGAATAATTAATTACGATAAATTAAATAATTCAAAGACTTAATTTCGATATTTTATTTTTTATTTTTAATGCTGGTGAGTAGTGACCAAGTCAAAATGAGAGTAATATGTCCATTATTAAAACAACTATACATATATTAAATAATTAGTACAAATGTACAATTTGTTAAGTGGTCAAACCCTACATCAAGTAATAATAAAAAGCTCAGCAAGCGATTGATTTGACATTGTTAATTTGCTCAAATCCACAAATTTGAAATCTTCGACTAATGTTAATATTCAACCTATATATTGTATCATAGTAAAACTTCACGGATCATTATTATTGTTCAAATCTCACAATCCAAGATCTAACTGTTCATACAACTTCAAGGAGAAAATTAGGCTGTCATGAAATCAGGGAATGTATAATGCCATTATTTAGTAAGACGATCAAATAAAGAATAGGTTGTACCTTTCACCTTTCTCTTTCTTGGACTCCAAATAGGTGTTACAAAGAGGCCAGCTTAAAAAAAAAAAAAAAAAAAAAAAATGATAGGGCACTTGGGTTTAGATCTTAGTTTTGAAAGTATTCATGTCTTGTGCGGCTTTAGGAGAAAAGAAGTGATACTAGACATATCACACACATTTTTACATAAATTTTATAAATGGATTTGTTATTATTATTATTATTATTATTATTATTATTATTATTTATAGATACATTTATACAATTTCAATATATCGATGTCATATGCTTTATAATGATTTTTTTTTTTTTATCATTAAACAAAAACACTAATAGATATTTGGCGTAAATAGAGTTTGAGCCAAAATCTTATATTTGATAACAAAAAAAACTTTATATGTTAAGCTAATTAGAACTCAAAATATGTCAATTTTTAAATGCAATAAAAAATTAAGAAATTTATTTAATATATTATTTGATGTGATACTAATCACATTTACTATCACATCATTTATAAATTTTTTTTTCCTAAAATAGTATTATTATCTTTTACATTTTCCTGTGGAGAAATAAGACTCCACAGACAAGGTGGAGTAAGAACAGAAAAAACACCCTTTTCCTCAATAAGAACTTGTGTTTCCAAGTCTGACAACCCGTTTATTTTTCCAAGTTTGACAACCTAGTCTATAAAGGAGGGCCAAAGTTTATGTTGGATGGTAGCCTTGGTATTAATGAGAAATTCGTCAATGTGTCTTCTAGACATGATTTTAGACTCATGGTATAGCTTTCAAATCTTTTTCCCAACATTAATCTGTTTGTGAAAGATTCAACTTTGAATTTTTCTTTATGCTAGTGTAAGTTAGCCTGCCTAAGTCAAAATGTGATGCCCACTCAGGTTGACTTTCACACTTAATTCCAAATTTCAAGGCCAATGTCTCATGATTTTTTATATTCCACATCAAACCTATTAAACTATGAAACATTTTTATTTTATTTTATTTTTTAAATTCTAAAATATCACAAAAGAAAAAAAAAATAATAAAAATCAAACATTTACTTTGTTAATTAATTCATTTAGTCATGAATTATTAGTACACCAAAGACTTCTTCCAGACGGCACACCTTATAAGAAGCTTCTACTTCGGGACTAATTGAAACCACAGCCCACAGGTAGAACTTAGAAGTACCAGAGAGATATGGAGGTAGCAAAGGTGAGTTCTACAGAAAACAATAACGATGAAGACAATGAAGTTATGCTTCCAGGGTTTCGATTTCACCCAACTGATGAAGAGCTTGTTGGGTTTTATTTGAGACGAAAGGTGGAGAAGAAACCAATCAGTATTGAACTCATCAAACAAATTGATATCTACAAATATGATCCATGGGATCTTCCAAGTAAGATCTTCTAGCTAGCTATAGCTCTTATCATCAGTTTTGTTTTGTCGATCCATACACTATGTATAGTCTTTTCTTTTTTTGGAAAGGTTTCAACCATCATTTAAACTCAGGGCAGTTGATGAAGTTAACTGGATACTGCTGTCAATAATTTTCATCTCTTACACATGAACGTGTATGTATATAACATAATATAACTCATCATCAAAGTAAGAAAGCAAGTACAACACTTACTTTCATTTATTCTCTTCCCACTCTTTCACTCAAATGATCGAATGAAACCATAGGGTTTAAATTCTCTACCTGTCACAAATTCCATAAAAGTATATTTTAAAACTAATATTGTTATGTAATAATTTCAAAACCTTTGTTTCAAAAAACACATACACACACACATATATATATAGAGAGAGAGAGAGAGAGAGAGAGAGAGAGAACGATCATGAATGTTTAGAAGGCTCAGTAGGATTATCATTCAACTGTATATAATATGTTTAGTTTTTAAGAGAAATATTTCAAATTTTGATATTACCCAATTCTCTTCATGCGAAGATACTTGTGTTCAAATTCGCAATTCGAACTCCTTTCTCCCTTTTATACTCCTAAGCATTTTATACATGAGGAAGTGTCAATTAAGTTATACGTCTCTTGACTCCTTCTCTCACTAGTAGTAAAGGAAAAAAAAACATCCTCACATCAAGTTGTTAGACAATAATAATATAAAGGGAAATTTTATTTTACACTTATTTATATCTACTGTTTAAATTTACATAATACTCATAATTAAAGTATTCATGTGCAAATTTTAAAAGGTGAAAAGAAAATCTCCTTATTTAAAATATGAGTGATAAAATGTTATTTAGAAGCTGCTTAAAGGAGCTAGCAACTTAAGTATATGCAATCACCATGATATATGAATATATAAGTTCCATTTGTTTTTACTCTAGAATAAGCATAGGATCTAGGGGACTTAAGTAGTCTCTAAACACAATATATATTAAAGATCTCCACCTTGTCGACCACAATGTAAGGTTCATGGAAAGCAAGAACCTGAGGCCACAACATTCTCCTAATGTTCTTTTGATTCATATTTTAGATTCAAGATGAGACAAAACTGCACGGTTTCTTTGCATTTTCCTGTTCTTGACATCAGTGCTACATGAAAGAGATGAAGAAATATTCCCTTTTCTTCATATGCTAATAATGTCAATGTTATTTATCTTGATTCCACATTACCTACCACATTTTACTATCCAAGACCTAAATTTAGTATTTGTTTCAAGTTGAATTCGCCAGCATCTACAACTAACCTCATAGTTTAAATCTGTTGGCATGCCATGACTAACCTCATATTATATCTTGCTTCCTATATATATCAATTTTAATTGTATCATGGACTTGCTTCTTATTGATCTTCTTTTGTTAAAATATGAAGAAGTTAGTACTGTGGGGGACAAGGAATGGTATTTCTTCTGCATAAGAGGGAGGAAGTATAGGAACAGCATAAGACCAAACAGAGTCACAGGGTCAGGGTTTTGGAAAGCCACAGGTATAGACAAACCCATATATTCGGTCCAAGAAACTCATGAATGCATTGGCCTCAAGAAGTCCTTAGTCTACTACCGTGGAAGTGCTGGTAAAGGCACCAAAACTGATTGGATGATGCATGAGTTTCGTCTTCCACCAAATGGGAAATGTAGCAACCTCACTAATGCCGATAGTGCTCAAGAAGCTGTAAGAATATTCTTCCTTATTACCCTTAAGTTTTGTTCTAAATTAGCTGCGCCACTTTCGCATTTTTTTAATGTTTTCACACCAAGGTATGCCAAAAATTAAAAAAAGTAGTTGATGTGTACATTTTACTAGTCGACAAGCAACAATATCCACGATCCAGGCGGGAAATATTTTACTATTTTAGAACTCATAAGTGATTATATATAGACATATTTTTTTATTGTATTACGTCAACATATATTTTAGCTTAAAATACATATACTTTTCAATCGTGGAATTTGGCTAAGTTTGATTTTAACATCTCAAATTTAAAAATTGCAATTTAATCTAAGAAAAAAATTAGTAGGTATTAATATCATCTTTATATTCATTTTTTTTTTTGAGAGGCATCATATTACATCCATTTGCTGTTAAAAGAAATTGAATAGATAAAAATTACAATTTAAATAAGGTTTGAATCTTATATCTCCTATTTAACTACTAAGCTTATACTAATTGAACTTAATATCTACGACTACGTCAGTATCTCCTTTTAAATGTACCACATTTCTTAATGTGTTTTGGGCCCTACGGACTCTTTTGTGAAAGACAGTCAAACCGTTGAACCCATGAATCAAGGTCTTTGAACAGAGCAGACAAAAGGGATCATAAATTACATTGGCCACTTCTTTAACTTATGCTAACATTTCCATCTAATCGCTTTTAAAACCTCGGTTGCTCAGTCCACAACTTATTTTCTTACATGACTATGTTGGTTGCCAAGGAAGAAACGTCAAAAGTGTACAACTATTTTGATAAAATAGTTGGTCAGTTTCTGATTCTAAGCAAAACAGACAAAGCTAATTTGTTAAAATTTTCTCTAAACGGTTTTGCAGGAAGTTTGGACACTTTGCCGAATATTCAAACGAATCCCATCTTACAAGAAGTATGCACCAAATTGGAAAGAGACCAGCACCAAACAAAATCCAACTGATTCAAGTCCTAAAACATGCAGTTTGGACTCTGACAATAGTGAACCATACGTAAGTTTTGAAGACTCTGTTTTCCAACAACATAATGAATGCAAGCCGTATATCCAACAAGTTGATGAAAGGAACCATTATTTTGTGGGTCATTTGAATACTCTAAATCAAGTTCCATTTACACCATCTTATTCAAACTTTTGGAACCCAAGTGGCGATGATTTCTTTACAAAAGGAAACTGGGACGAGCTCAGACCAGTGGTTCAGCTAGCTACTGATCCATCCCAAGTGTACAACTGTAGATAAGCAGATGGAGGAGAGCATTCTTACTTGTCTCCCTCTTTTTATTTTCTTTGTTTTTTCTTTTTTTAGTTCTTGGGATGGGCGGAGGAGAGGGTAGGGGGAGTTGGTTTGGTTAACAGTAGTTATGAACTTTAATAATTGTCATGTTTCATGAGTCAGATTAATTATTTAGTATTTTTGGAGTGCAATGGCATAATTTTTCCTCATATCACGTAATAGTGTATCTTCCTAATTAAATTTATAGTATGATCCACTATTTATATGAGAGAATAAAGTATTATGTCATTGTATTCTAAAAATACATAATAATTTTTCTGTGATCAAGTTACATACATTTTAACTATACTTTCACAATATTAATAACTTTATAGGAGAATATGTTTTTTTTTTTTTTTTTTTTGTATTATAAAATAAAGAATATTGTGATAATTATATATTTCCATTTGTGGTTTGGACTGGTTGTACTTTGCTCACCCATAAAAAATATCACTTTACAGACTTGAGGATAAGTCCATAATACAACCATAACCTAATTTGTGTCCACAGTTAAAAGACACAACAAAACATTAGGATACACCATTTACACTAGTTGTATTTTACCATTATGCCCGAACACTTGTTATTCAGCAATAGCATCCTAGAGAAATATATAAATCCAAGCAGCTAGATCAAATTTGTAATACTGCAGATAAATATAGTTGTCACAAGAATTTTGATAAGGTAGCTAGTAGGTTAGGGATCTCACGAGCACCAAACTGTTGATAGAAAGGAAGTAGACTGTCGGGTTAAGATAGCTTGACCCCGGTTAATTAATTCAATTATTCAAGTTGATTAATTATGTTAAATTGCATGTAAATCGTGGAGGCACCAATAAATCACCAAAAATACCAAATGCAACGGAAAATAAATTTAACACGGTAATTTGTTAACTAATAGGAAAAACCTCTCGCAAGGCAAAAATCCTACTAGGTGATTTTAAGGTCACCACTCTCAAGAATCCACTAATTAACAATTAAATGGTTACAAATATAAGGAATCTTACTACTACCCTAATCTATCCAAAAATATCAACATACAGTTAAACCCTTACTCTAATACCAAATTAGACTTGATCTTATAGTAGCATTCTTTCCTTTGATGCACAAATCTCCAATTTGTGACTAACCCTTTTGCACAGATCCTACTATATGACTAACTCCAGCAACTTGAATGAATGTTATTTGCTGCAAAGTTCTTTACTTCATCAACAATGAAGATTAGGAAGAACTTGGCTACAAAATCCTATGGTGTACAAATGCAGTAGTTTCTCACAGAGAAAAATAAACTCTTTGGTCTCTGTATCCATGTGTGACGGCTCTTAAAATAAACCTTATATATGTCTAAGATTGTGAGTAAAAAAATCCTAAACAAATACATAAGCTTGAGCCAAATTTCAGATCTGAAAATCTAAAAATCGTAATTCTCAATAGATTGAGCTTCTATTGAGCCATCTGTCGAGCTTCTCATTTAGTCTCGATAGTAGTATCTATCAAGCTATCTGTCGAGACTTAATGAAACAGTTTTTCTTCATTTGTTTTTTGGATCAATTTTCATGTCTTTAATATGAACACTTGATATGTTTGAACAATATATTTTTTGATGTATTAAACCTAATTTAGATCTATCCAATTACAAGTAAAATATATTTTATCAAACGATTAACCAGTTACATAAAATATGACTTTAACACACTATTCAGCTAACCATCATTAATAGATAAAGAGCCAATCTTCCCAACCAGCAACCCCCCCGTACATGCATAAAGAATGAGGAAAATGTAAGAGTCTTTGAAATTCCAACCGAGTAGTAGATTAAAGGAAGTGATCAATCCAATGGAGCTCCTCCAGTATCATTATTGGAGCGCATCTTAGTGCATTCACACTTGGCAAACCATTTATGGTGCACTATATATACCATTATTTATTTTGGGAAGACTTTTTTGCTAGTCCAGACATACACACACACACACATATATATATATATGTGTGTGTGTGTATATATTTTGATGGAGTAGAAATATTTAGTCAAGTGAACTCGTCCAGATGAGCCAACAACCTTGTCCCTATACCTGAAAATGCTACATGAAGACCTTCTTAGGTGATCATCGGTGTGGTGCCTGCCAAAGAATCTCCGATGATTAAGTCAGTGTATGGAAATTCCAAGAGAATATCATATATTAGAGTTATGGCATGTATTTTGATTATTCATACCTTGTATTGGTTTTGTGGAGGGTTTATTTATGGTGCCACAGCATCTAGCCATTGTGGCTTTTATTGTAGCTTTAATGCCTCTATTGGTAAACGCTTCCATGCTCAGTAATGTAGGCTTTGATGGGCCTCCAACGGTCTATACAGTTGGTCTCATAACCGTCTGAGGTATTATTTATTGCATTGAATGGCTTTCCCCCATTCGTCAATGACGTGAATATGTGGACAGAGATGTTTGATTAGTTCGTCAAAACAAAAGAGTTCGTCAGTCCCATCATATATATATATATATATATATAAAAGTTGAAACATAATATTATTGTTACTTCACTCCTATGGAGCCTAAATGTGTCATTTTAGTCAATTTCGGTTATTCAATCTAGTTCAGTCTGTCTGGTCCATTTGGTCAATTCTGGTCTAGTTTAGTCCATACAGTCTAGTTCAGTTCATACAGTCCACTTTGATCCATTCAGTTTATTTTGGTCTATTCGGACAATTTGGCTATGATATGCTGCTCTTCAATCCATGATATTCCTTAAATATAAAAAAATATGATAGAAATAACATAATAAATAAATTAGATAAATAAAATTGGAAAACAATTAGGCCATGTTGTTCAATTTTATATAAAATGATTGAGATGCTCGGTGTAATGTATATTTCTTTTGTACTTTTTTCATATATTCATCTACATTAGCTTTTTACAAGTACTAAAAGTTCTTGAAATGATTATGATGGTGAACTGAAGATTGAATAAACTTCAATTCGTCCATGAGTGTTGTCCAAGTCAAGAAGATAGGAATGGTCATCCCTCGTAGGACGGTCATCCATGGGCATGAGGGTCGCCCATCAAGAAAGTGCCTAGACTACCCCCAACACTTGGACGACCCCTAACACTTGGAAAATTTCTAGAAAGATTTACCTACAAAAGACTAGTGAATCGAACCATGTGTTACTATTTTGAAACATGAGCGAGATCCTAATTTATCACTATAACTTCCTACTAAATACTTAACTTCCAATGACAGTTACAGAAGATAAGATTGAACATTCCAACTTCTATAGCGGTTTGTAGAAGTTAAGTCTGAACCTTCTAACTTCCACAAATATTGGGGAAGTTACAAGACAAGTAGCCACTCCAAAACACACTATATAAACACTCATCCACATCTAATGGAGGTAAGTTCTCACGACTCCCAAAAATTGGAATTCTAACATTCTAGAGGAAAAAACTAACTTAAGTATCAGAGGGTTCTTGGCCGGTTCATACCGGTTACCTTTGATCTTGTCTTTTTCTTTTTAGACCTCTCAAGCAATCACTAGCCCATTGAAGCCTAGAGCATTCAGCCTACTGATTTTCTTTGCATCATCAGATTATGTTAAGTTGTGATTTTTTTTTTCT
Organism: Quercus suber; assembly: GCF_002906115.3. NCBI lineage: Eukaryota > Viridiplantae > Streptophyta > Magnoliopsida > Fagales > Fagaceae > Quercus > Quercus suber. Next base: position 2,381,453 of record NW_027071805.1, on the reverse strand, counting down.
TATTAAAATTCATTGGGGGGTCTTTCTGTTGGAGAGTTTAACTACACATTCATTTTACCCTTAACCCAAAGAAACTTCTTGCAAACAACTTTGACCAATTTCACCCTATAAACTTATTCAATTTTGTGCATAAAATCATATCCAAGATGCTGCAAACTAAATAAAACCAAATTAGCATTTGTCCTAGGTGGACAAATCTTAGAGAATTTGGTCATGGATTGGTGTAGGAAATCATCCATAGCTTCAAGGAAAAAAAAAGAAGGAAATGAACGATTGTTGGGCATCAAATTGGACATGAGGCAAGCATATGACCTAATGTAATAGGATTTTTTATTTTTTATTTTTATCAAGGTAATTAAAAATTTTGGATTATGTGATAAATTCATAGCGTGGATTCACCAATGCATATCAACTTCTCTATCTTGATCAATGGCTCTCCCCAAGGTAGAATTGATTCAAGCAAAAGTCTGGGAATATGCACTTTTAACTAAGAAATTTACATCCTTTGTCTGAGTCCATAACACCCTATCATCATGCTAGAGAACCCCAAGTGGAATTCTCAGTATCATATCATATGTATCTTATGCAACTGGAAATTTTGATTTAAAATATCTATTGTAATTACTCTGTGTGTGTGTGTGAGGGAAGATTACACACACTCAAAAAAATAGGTAGGCTCTTGAAGAGTTCTGGATACACTCATTAATAGAAATAATAATAAAAATACATAAAGATGTGGCATGTTGCAAATAAACAATTGAATTCTTGGAAAATGAACCAAAAATACAATTACTTCGTCTTTGCTTGTCCAAGGTTCCAGTTTTGGGTATGATTCAGAACAAAAAATGTTCCAATTTAGGTGAAGATATTTTTCAATTGTCAGAAGAATATCAGACATCCACATGTTTGAGCCGTATTAGTAAATAATAATGAGATTGGTAAGCTTCTATAGACGCATTTGGATGAACGGGGTGTGGTTAACCAATGTCTCTATAGAAGTTGGCATTGTATACAACTTCCATATACAATGTTGAGATGTTAATAAGTATATCCAAAACTCTCCAAGAGCCTACCTATTTTTTTGAGTGTGTGTAGTCTCCCCTCGTGCACACACACTAAGTTTTTTTTTTTTTTTTTTGAGAAACCACACTAAGTAATTACAATAGATATTCTAAATTAAAATTTCCAGCCGCATGAGATACATATGATACTAAGAATCCCATTCAGAGGTCTCAAGCATGATGATAGGGTGTTATGGACTCAGGCAAAGGATGTAAATTTCTTAGTTAAAAGTGCATATTCCCAGACCTCTGCTTGAATATCCATTGAAACTTCCTCGCTGCACTCATTGTAAGGCGTTTGGTCATTCCACAAATGCCTTGCAAAGAAAAGAATAGCAAAGTTTGGATTCCAAAGGAAAATAAACTAACTCAGCAAAAGACTCAAAATGAAGATACAATCTGGTCAAAGGTCTTGCTTGAACGGATGTCAGTGGATGCACAAATGTTCAGTCATGAAACGGTTTGCAGTAAGTCTAGTGTCCTTATAGTTCCTCCAAAAGCAAAGGATCTAGTAGTTTATGTAGCGAAAGTTGTAAGGCCTGGGAGTGGAAATAAACAAATAGATGGTATTAGCTCCTGTAACAGGAGATGAGAAGGCTCAGAGAAGGGGAAGACATGCAAAATCTGGATGATTTCTTGGATGTCAATATTACTTTACAACATTCCATTGATGCTGCTTTGGTCACCAGGCAGGACTTTTAATAAGAAGAAAAAGAGGAATCAGAGACGAGCTGAAGGTAAGAAAACTATTACAAGGTCATGCAAAGAACACTTCAAAGCAGGCTGTTTGTACAAATATCAAAAAATGGTTTATTGAGAAGCTCTAGAAGTACACTTTATATTAACTGTCCTCCACTGGGAAGGAATCGAATACCATTACATAGATATCAGTTTACCCTGTTCATAGCTCAATCATGAAAGAAATAAAAGGAAAAGAAATAGGTCAAGAAAGTTCACATTTTCCTGTAACTGAATGTGTGCCAATCCCAACATTTGAAAATTTTTGTTTACGTAGTTGTGGATATTTAATATCAAGGCTGATGAAAAGAGTTTGCTCCTTGTTCATGGTGGTTATTAACTGGTTGGCTAACAACAGGAATATCCAAGCTGCTTCCTTCAATCTCAGGAGCTACTTCTCTTACATCAGCTATCCTTGCCTCTGTTGCCTGAATATCGCTCCATTCACCGTCTCCAATTGGCCGGAGGTTGACCTGATCTGCTGCCACGTGGACTACACTCTCCCCAGGAACTGGGACTGCCCTAGAAACACTGAGACATGCTTTATCCACATTCTCCTCCGACAAGTCTACATGCTTTGTCAGTGGAAGAGTGTTATCAATACTTGAGCAAGATTCGGTCTTCTCCTCAAAGACTTGCTTAGTATCAATATGATGTCTGTTGAGAAAAAAAAAAAATTTTATTATTAATCCCAAAAAAGTAACAAACAATTTTTCATTACTTTTTACATTATAGTCTAATACTACTGATGTAACTTTAATGGAAAATTTTGGAATCAAGAGTGGTCTACATGTAGGCCAAACATGCTGAGCCTAGACATGTCAAAAACAAGGGGGGGAAATGACTAAACTATAGCAATAGTTCCTCATATCAGCAACAAATTATATAATTGTCACACTATGTGAACCGTAGAGAATAATAACAATACAGGAGAAATGCATTATCTAGAGAGACACAGGTTATTGCTTGAACATGAGAAAAAAATAACATCTTGCATAACTGTTCACATTAACTATCATTTTGACATGATCATGCTTGGGAAATTCTTTGGGTGGAAGTAGAACTCAATATCATACCCGAAATACTCGGTGAGACATATACACAAAATAAAAAATTTGAAAATGAAAATCTTTATAAACTCCTATTTTTTTTTTTTTTCCCATACTTTGTGTTTTGGTAAAACTTTATCCTTTTTCTTACCTATTGGTTCCACTTTTACATGGATGAGAACTCACATCATTTTCAATTTAGTTTAGTTTAATTTTTAGTTGGGTTTTTTTCCTCTCCCTCCCTCTCCAGTTCTATTGCTTGATTAGTTGTTTTACATCAGTGTCATTAGTACTTTATCAAGTTACTTATCAAAAAAAGAGAGTACTTTATCAAGTCTTTTTCCTGTAACAAGGGGCCTTATGTCAAGCAGACTACAAACAGGATTGATCCAGAATGATCCCTGAGTACTACGTGTATGGATAAAAGGGTTAAGATGCTAAACCTTTGGAGTTGTGTTTGTAACTTATTTACATATGCCAGAAGCTCTTGCTTTTCCTTCACAGCAGCTGACTCTTTCTGTACTGCCTCCTTTATTCTAGATTCAGCATCTGCCTCTGTAACCCTGACCTTTTCCTCTGCCCTCACAACAGCTGCTTCTAATATAACAACACGCTCTCTAGCTTTTGCAAGCTCAGAACGCCACATATGAGCCTCCTGATTAGCAGAGTCTCTCTGCTTGATCAATTGATCCTTTTCTCTACTCAAGGTCATAACCTTTTGTTCGTACTCTTTTAGCTACAAGTCAAATGAAAGCCAAAATATAGAGAGACAATTAAAAAGTGACATCTAAAATCACAACAGCATTTTGTGCAAGTAGAATTAAATAAAAGGGAAGTTAGGAGATATACATGGCCATTGGCACAGGATTCTTTTTAAGCTGTTTACTCCATATCAGGTTTTATCAATACTATGCAATGAGCAATCAACAAAGTACCTTTGCCACACATGACTCCAGCTGCTTCTCGGAATCTCTTTTAACACGCTCAATTTCTGCACATGCAATTCTTCTTTGTTCATCCATTGTATGAGCTGCAGATGCAGCAGACTCAGCAGCTTCAGCTGTCTCAGATAATTTCTCAGCAATTTCTCTTATTGTTGAATCCCGTGCACGAAGGTCCTGAGCCAAATTGTGCAGTTCCTCATCCTTAACTCGTAGTGTCTCCTGCAAGATGTACTCACACAGTTAAAGAATCAAATCTAGGTTAAATTAAAGACCAAATAGACTTGCAGGATTAGTGATGACTTTAAAGGAATAAGCTCAGCAAGAAAGCAAAAACAAAAGCAATATATATATATATATATATAAGAAAGACTTAAAAGGGATAAGAACCCCAAGATAGTGGCAACATGCCAAGCAAGGCCAGGCTCAAACAGGACCATAACAACATCAACCACTAAACCTTGGTCCCAAAACTTAGGGTTTGGCTATGGATCTTCAAAGACTAGGGTCAGTCACATGTATTCTTTTTTGACATTCTATCCCACCCAAAATATCACTCCATTACATCCAATATTTAGTACCACTGAGTATAAGTGGTCTTATAATAAAAGGCAACTTTAAGGAGCCAAGCCAGCTTGATTTACATGACAACTCAAAATTATGGGACCCAAACATGTATTCGTTTATTCAATGACTATGCAAGACCAGCTTAAATTGAGGCAAGGGCATATCCACAAACAAGAAAATACACAGAAGGCCCATCAGAAAGACATTCTTCATCAACCTGTTCATTAATTCCTTAGCCAAGACAAATCAACATTAATTGCAGCCATAAAATATTGGATGACTCTACAGGATGCTTATATGCCATTACCCAAACCCCCAAATTTACTTTCCAAAGTTCAATAATAATAATAATATGAAAACAAAGAGTTCTCTACCACTATTCTACTAGAAGCTATTGCTATTTCTTGCTAAAGTTGTCTGCCTAGTATCATGCTTCTGGTGCACTTAAGTGCTTCTTAACTGTACAAAAAGAGAAACAAGGCTCTACATATATTTTATAATTTGTCTTCTAGATCAGATTTTATGTCTCAGTTTCAAGAAACTGGGTCTCTCAAGATAATCAATTTTTAGATTTTAATGAACATAAATTGTCTGATAAATTGAAAACATATACACAACATAGAACTTCTTTTTTAGTGAATGAGCAGTATGTACCACTGTACTTTCATTTGTACCAATTTTGATAGTCCGAAATCGTTCAATGTCTAATTCTATGTAACTTCATAAACTTAAAGTAAATCATCTGAAAATTCTGAGAATATTAAGGCATTTATTAGGATAATAATTTAAAGGCTGAGCCTGAGCACTCTTGATTTTGAAACCAATATTTCAAAAAATATTAATCTGATTACAACCCTTTTTTTCCTAGTTTTGGGAAAAGAGAGGGTTTTTTTTTGGGGGGGGGGTGGGGGATGTTAAAGTTTTTGTAACTCATGACTCATAAGCCTTGCAATGTCCAGGATCCTATGTCCTTCCAACCCTTCTTCTTCTTCTCAAGGAAAATAAAATTGCCACAAAGCCAGAACCAGTCAATTAGGTAATTTATTGGCACAAATAAAAAATAAATATTTGCAGTAACTCTATATCCCTTGAACCAATACAAAGGCATATACTGGCACGTCTTAACTATTACAAATTAAATATTCCTTGTAGAAACATGAGAGAGGACATTCTAGCTATGCCTCCTAGATTTTTCCATCTATCTACTTGATGATCAGAGGCAGTCAAACAACAGCAAATGCATTTACAAGTGATTAGGAATGTACACTTCCAAGGAGGTTTTTTTTTAATTTTTTTTTTAATTTTTTATATTAATTACGAACTTGCATTTTCAAGTTTGTCAAACAATTAAAGAGAAATTGCAGGATATAATTCTAGTGTAACTGCAGAAATGACAAAATTATATTTCATCCTATGCACGTGAATATCAAATGAAGGCATTAATCACCATAAATATGTTATTGATGAAGTACAAAAGCAATAAGAGTGACCTTTATATAAATATTATTGGATATGCAATCCATAACTGAAATTAGGACATAGTATCACTACTATAAAATTGAAAGTGGAAAGCACAGGTAGAGTACCCTCATGATTGCTACATCATCCATTGGACCATCAGTTGTTCTATTTGTCACCATTCCTAGAGCATTTCTTAAAGAAATCTGCATTGCTGATTCAATTTCTTTAGAACATTCGAGAGCTGTTGAATTGGCAGCAGCAACTACTGCTGCGACTGTTCCTAATTTTGCAGAACCATTTCCACTTAAGGAATTCACAGCCTCTTTATGGGCCTTCAGAACCAATTGTGTTGCGCTGAATGTCAGAAGGCAATGAGAAAACGAAACATAAGTAGAGAAATAAAATGCAATATATGTATTTGATAATTCAGGCAAGAAGACAAGAACTCCAACCTAGCAAAGACAAACCTCATCAGCAGATGCTCATTTTATGAAAAGAAATTTAAAGAATAAAATTCAACTGTAAGAACAACTAGTTGTTCATTCATTAAATTAACCCACCTTAGTATGTTACTTTCATTTTTATTAGGTTACTTTAGAACAGAAGAATAAATTTCAAGAAGCTTTAAGTAGCCAACATGATGTAAAGAAGAAAGAAGAACTCTCAAGGTAAAGCTTTAATAAAATATAGAATAAGATAACAGTAGAATTAAAAGACAACATTTCTTTTTCTTTTTTTTTTTTTTCTTTTTTGTAATAAGTAAATCAAAGATAACATTTCAGTTGCAAGAAGGATCAAAGAATGTTGTAAACTAGGGAAAAAACTCAAATATAAAAAATTCAGTATCATTCTGAGCATGAAAAGAGTATGATTATGGATGCAAATGAGAATACATGTGGTGAACCCCAATTAGTTAGTGAGAATTCATAGCCAATCACAAAGTTTTGGGATTAAGTCTTTGTTGTTGTATCATTATGAGCATGAAAAGTAAAGTACTCATAAATGCTCTAAATTTTCTCCAAGATGTTCTTAGTTGTACATTTAAGGATAAGAAACAATACAATAAAGAAAAGTGATCTTTAAAAAAAGTATCAATCACCAAATTCTCTCCTAAAACCTAACTTTGACACCCAACCCAAATCTTGATCTTTTTTTAGGAGAAAAATTAACCTGGAAGGCTGTTGCTAGTTCCACACTTCATGAATTCAGTGGAGGAAGGATCATAACATCATACAAGAGATAGAAATCAATCATGTCACTCCACTCGCACAACAAACATATGGAAGCGTGGACATATGAAAGGTCAAGGCACCTTCGGCGAGTTTCTTTCTTTGTGTGGACCGCAGCTTGGGATAAGATTTTTATGGGTGATAATTTGCGGAATAGGGGTTTTAATTTTGTTGATTGGAGCATTATGTGTCGTTGTTGCAGGGAGACCGTAGACCATTTGTTGCTACATTGTGAGAGGACTCATCGGTTGTGGAGTTTTGTCTTTAGATCTTTTGGGATTTGTGGGTTTTACCAAGATCGATTGTAGATTTACTTTTTGATTGGTGGAGTTGGTTGGGAAGTTCTCATCTAATAGTTGGAATTAATTCCATTGTATTTAATGTGGTGTATTTGGAAGGAATGATGTCGGCGAACTTTTGAGAACATGGATAAATCTGATGACCAGTTGCTTGCTTCATTTAGTAGTTCTCTTTTTGACTAGTCTAAGGCTTGGGGACTCACATCTAGTGATTCTATCCATGTGTTCCTTATTTCTCTTCTTTGCAATTAATTTTATTTTTTATTTTTTGTTTTTCTCTTTTTTGTACTCTTTGGTTTGCTTTACACTTTTTTGAATATATATCTTTCTTACTTACAAAGAAAAAAAAAACAAAGATAAACAAGTTGCAATCAAATCCAGACCATAATCTTAACCATAAGTCCGCTCACAATGTCCCCTATTGCTATTTTTTTTTTTTTAATTTTTTATTTTATTTTATAAGTATCCCCTATTGCTAATGTTAGAAACCGCATTCCACTCAAATAGATATCTGTTTCTTTGTTTAATAGTAAGAGAGGAGATGGGAGAAGGTATACCTTCCCTTCTTTGGTTGTAGGGTGGAAAGGCAAGAATAAAGTAAATTACCAGCAAACTATGATTAATGATAGGAATCTGTTTATACATTGTTGAACATATCCCCCAAAATAAAATTAAAAAAAAAAAAAAAAAAAAAAAAAACTGTTTAAGACATTGTTGAGATCATTGTTGAACATATCCCCCAAAATAAAATTAAAAAAAAAAAAAAAAAAAAAAAAAACTGTTTAAGACATTGTTGAGATTTTAAGAAATTGGTAGGGTCAAAAGGGAAGTACAGAGAAATTCATTAGAGTTGGTGTCCTCTCCTTTCTATTTCCCCAATTTGAGAGAACTGGAAAAAAGGGCTTTGATAGGGTACATTAAATCCCTTTTAATCATCTCCCTCTCTGTCAAATACATCAAACAAGTGGAAGGGAATTATCCCAACCCCTAACCTTCCCCTTTCCTTCCCTTTCCTTTTTGTTCATCCAATTACACCTTTCAATTTGAAGAGCTGTTCAGCCTGAACCCTCATGGTTTTCTGCCTGCTTTCTATTGAGGTTCAAAAAGAAACTTAAGTTTTCACCACTAACCAAAACAACAAAGCTGGAAGAAGTGATGCATCTTTTTCCAAATTCTCCCTAAATGACTGCATCCTTTCTTTTCAAAAACAATTGGGCACTTACAAATAAAAACCATCAAATATGTCAGACTCTCTCTCCCATAGTCTAACTTAATAATAATTTCATGGGACCAAATGATCAATGATGTTGGTTAATCTCTTTACTGGGGAGGCAACTTTGCATACCAACTATCCATCAATTTGCTAATATACATATGCAAACTAAGAAATTATAGGATAAATCATCATATAGTCCCTTGAACTGTGAAGCCAACCTCACAGGAGCAAACCATCTGAAATCTGAACAAAAAAAAAAAATGTTCCATGGTTTCGACCTAGAAGACAACTTCTCACAAAAATAAATTGTTGAGAAATTTCTTGTTGGATGGGGTGGTGGGGAGTTCAAATACCATTTGGTTGGGTGGAATGCAGTTTGCTCTCCTATTGCTAATGGTGGTTTGGGTGTAAGGAAGATAAGTACTTTCAATCAATCTTTATAAAATGGCTTTGGTGCTTTGATTTGGAAGACACTCATTTATGGAGACGAGTAATTGCTACAAAGAATGGGGAAGATGGATTTTAAAACTGACTCAAGGGACACATGGAAGTAGCTTGTGGAAAAGCATTCGGACAGGATGGGATGGGGCTTTGGTAGAGATATTGGGTTGTAGGGTTGAAACTTTGCCAATGACTTATCTTGGTATGCCGTTGGGGGCGTCCCATAAGTCCCCCTCTATTTGGAACCCTATTTTGGAAAAAATAGAATGGAAGCTAGCTGGGTGGAAGAAGTTGTATTTGTCGAAAGGAGGTAGGATGACATTGCTTAAAAGCACACTATCTAGCCTTCCCACATATTTTTTGTCTCTTTTCACCATCCCTACACATGTGGCAAACAAAATTGAGAATCTCCAAAGGGATTTCCTGTGGGGAGACCCTAAGAATCATTTATTGGGATGGGATAAAGTGTGCTTACCTATTGCTAATGGTGGCTTGGGTATTAGGAAATTGACTACTTTCAATAAAGCCTTGCTAGGTAATTGACTTTGGCGTTTTGGGATTGAGGAGAATAGGCTTTGGAGGAGGGTGATAGCTTCGAAATTTGGGGAAGAATGGGGGTGGGGGGGGGGGGGGGGAAACCCAAGAGATCCCAAAAATCTTAAAGACAAAGCACCACAGCCGATAAGCCTTTCCACAATGTAACAACAACTGATCCACTGTCTCACCACAGCAACGACACATAATACACCAATCAACAAAATCAAAGCCTCTAAGCCACAAGTTATCACCCGTGAGGATTCTATCCCATGCGGCTGTCCAAACAAAGAAAGAAACGCGCCGGGGAGCCTTAACTTTCCAAATACCTTTCTAAGGAAAAACAACAGAAGAAGGGCCATGTAACTTATGATAATATGAACGGATAGTAAAATCCCTGTTTTTGGTCAACTTCCATCTCAACCGATCACCAACAGTCCCTGAAGGTAAATTGGCTGCCAAGAATCGGAAGAAATCAACCACCACAGCAGCCTCCCAATCATTAGAACCTCGATTAAAACAAACATCCCAAGTTCTCCCATCCCTTGTTCCTTGACTTATCAAAGATGATTCTACGGAAGCCTCTCTATTTGCAGCAAAATTGTATAAGACTGGGAAAGCCAATTGAAGAGAAAGATCTCCACACCACCTGTCTATCCAAAATTTCACTCTATCTCCCACCCTAACCTTATACTAGACATATTTGTTGAAAACTTCCCAACCCTTCCGAATACTTCTCCACAAACCACAACCATGAGTTCCCCTACCCAACTTAGAGGTCCACCCCCCCCCCCCCACCCCCATTCTTCCCCAAATTTCGAAGCTATCACCCTCCTCCAAAGCCTATTCTCCTCAATCCCAAAACGCCAAAGTCAATTACCTAGCAAGGCTTTATTGAAAGTAGTCAATTTCCTAATACCCAAGCCACCATTAGCAATAGGTAAGCACACTTTATCCCATCCCAATAAATGATTCTTAGGGTCTCCCCACAGGAAATCCCTTTGGAGATTCTCAATTTTGTTTGCCACATGTGTAGGGATGGTGAAAAGAGACAAAAAATATGTGGGAAGGCTANAATTTTTTTTTTTTTTTTTTTTACTTTAAATATGGAGCAATTTTTTGATCTTTGATATTTCGCGTTGTTTGGTTGCATTAGGATTAGGAGAAATGAGCCAACTGTCAAGGGATCTATTATATTTGATGCAAATAGCACCATTACAGTGTCTCCTGTCAACTTCCAGTAAGATTAATGCTTTTCTTAACAACTTTGCTTTATTGAATTCTTAACTACTTCTTTGTGCAAGTGGGTTTTAGCTTTAAAGATTACTAATGCTTTTTGTTTTTTGTTTTTAATGTGATTTAGTGGACTACCAAAGTACGATGGCTGCTGTTTCTGTATCCTGATTTTTCATTTCTATTTTTCTTTTTAAACAATGTGGAAAATATTTTGGAGTTCAAGTGAAAGAATTGGTATGGGGTTTGTTTGAAATTTCTAAACGTATGTGCTTCTTAACTAGAGTGATTAGATATTGGGACCCCACAGAAAAAAGACTACTTCCTTTGTGCAGAGACTCCTGGTGCAGCTAGAGCTTGGGTATCAACCTTGAAGTAAGTTCTCTGGATCTTTCCTTTTGCAGCCTCTTACAGGGTCTGAGTCTGTTGTAATGATTTTCTATGATTGTATAAATAATTATGAGTGTGTCAAGATTCCTGTGTGCATCTGTTATTTATTTGGAGAGTCTCACGTATACATTTATCACAATCATCTCTCCTATGGGTATTAGATTGAAGCAGAGTAAGAAAAGCACTCATTGAATCCAACTCCCAATCATTAAAAGCTCTTTGAAAACTGACATTTCTAACTTCTTACTTATCAAAAAAAGAAAACTGACATTTCTAACTTCTTATTTCCCCCGCCATTTGTCCAATAAAAATATCACATATTGAATCACCCTACTTTGATGAAAAAAAAAAAAAAAAAAAAAATTCAAGCAAAACAAATACTAACTTGTACTCCATTCTCCCAGTGGTTGGGTCCAAAATCACCCACCGCTCGTTCCATTTCCTCAGCTGTTATAATGCACACAACTTAAATAGTTACGCAATCAACGACTTCCTCAATTCCCAAATCTTAAAATGGCAATTTAAACATAAAATCATTCTTATGTCAGCTCAGAATAAGCATACAGCTGGGTAGTCAAGTAGTTGGACTCATGTTTACCCACTACACCCAACCAATTTTTTTTTTCTTTTCTATTACTATTTCAGTTAATTTACGCAAACCTGAAGAAATTAGAGCTAATTACTAATTATAGATTCCGATAGAACATTTCTAAATTGACCCCAATTTTTTTTTTTTTTTTTTGAAAACTACGATTTAGCAAGCTAAAATTTAAAAGCATTTATAAATTACCAAAGCACAAATTCTTAATAAAGCAACAACAACAGGCAACAATCAAAATTGAAGAGAGAGAGAGAGGATTGTACGGTCTCAGATCGCTTGAGAAGTGGGCCCTGCAACAAATTCCTACCAGAGCCGGACGCTAACTGGCGTTTGATCTTCTCCAAACTGTTCTCTGCATCACCAGGTCTCTGTTCCATCCCCAAATTCTTCAAGTTTATACAAATACTCCAATAACATTATTATTTTGTACATATAAAAATATACATATATTTATATAATCTCACACAGATAGAGAGAGAGAGAGAGAGAGAGAGAGAGAGAGAGAGAGGGACAAACCGGAAGAGCAGCATTGGAGGCCATGGTAGAAGTGGACTTTTAGAGAAGAGGGATCAGGATGTCAATTATGGTAAAATGGAAGGGGCTATTTGCTATAAAATCTCTCACTCGCTGTCGATGATATTTCGGAAAGCTATCAAACAATGCAAGGCTGTTAGGTTTGTTTCATGGACTTGCAGGTGGTAGTTTTAGTTGTCTTTTCCATAATTATAATTTATAATTCTTATTTAGCCCAAAAATCCTCTTTTTTTTTATGTGTTTTTATTTTTATTTTATTTTTTGAGCTGTTCTGTTGCGTTCGAAGGTTTACTTTTGACTCTTGAGTGCTAAACTAAGGTTAAGGCCCCGGCACGACACGAGCGACGATGTAGTTGTTAACGTCAATGCCACGGACCGCGTACAAGTGTGAACTCTACCACGTGCACCATGCCGCATTCCACTGCGTTATTACTATTACTATTGGTTGAAAAATAGTATGCTCTCTTTAACCAAAAAAATAATAGTATACTCTCTTTTTCTTTTTCTTTTTCTTTTTTAATTCAATAGCTCAGTGTGAAGGTTTGAATATTAAATATACCCGATTAGAAATATTAGGACACTCAGCTAATTAGTTGAGATACAAAGTTTTTTAGGATTCTGTTTTCAAAGATTGTAGCTTGTCATTTTTGTAAATAAATATAAAAGGTTGGAATAATCGTGGCTTTGTATTTTCCGTCTTTCTACCTATGTTTTTTTTTTTTTTTTTGAGTAATCTTTCTACGTATGTTTGGTTGAAAGGCTACAAAGGTAAGAGAATAAAATATATTAAGAACATTTGCCATAAGGAAGATGTAAAAATAAGAGTATAATAAATATTTGTATTTTCCAACCTGTGTAGTAAAGAGATAAAAAAAAAAAAAAAGGAGGAATAGAAAATAAAATACTTTTATACCTTATTATTAAAGATAGAAAGATGAAAAAGTGGTGATTATGTACTTTTATTCTCAATTTTTTTTTCTATTTTCTTCCTAATTTGGAAGAAAAAAAAAGTTTGTGAACACGATACTCGCTCACGACATTGCTAACATGGATCATGTCTTTGTACAACAAGTACTCATACTTGATATGATTTTTGTATATTACAACAAAATCTCACACTATTTTTCACAAATTGTCTTGTACGTAAAATTTAACTTAACCATATATAATATTGTTATAATTTTGTAGTTTTGTATTTTAGTCTCCTAGATAGCTTATGTGTAGATATAACTTTTGCTGTTGCTCTGAAATGATAACATCTCTTTTCATCCTATTTGGGTCTCCTACCAAGTCGGCAATTCTCCCTCAAAAAAAAAAAAAAAAAAAAAATCCAAGTTGGCAATTATTAAGGAGCCGTTTGGTATGGCATTTTGAGCAACATTTTTTAGTTTTTAAACAACATTATATGTATTTTTACACATTTTTTCACCTACATGTATTTTTAAAAACTATAAACAACGTTATTTGAACGACGTTACCAAATAGGCCCTAAAGATAGCTTTGCCCTTCTTTTTTGTCTTGATGTATAATATCTTTATTTATATATATATTAAAAAAATTTATCTATTATTAGTACTTAATAAGGGTAAATAAATTTAATAAAATTAGATGAGTTTCGTAAATGCCATTTTGATCATTATATTTTGGGGTTATTGTCAATTTGATCACTATATTTTAGTAGTAGTTAATTTGGTCATTATTATTTTCAACTTGTTGTTAATTTGATCTCTATTACTTTTAATTTACCGTCATTGTGGGTCTAAATTTAGGTTTGTTTTAGTTATTGGGTATTATGTCTATTGATAAATTGAATTTATTATTATTATTTTTTTGTATTTGATTGCCAAAAAAGTGCAAGAAAATTGGTGATTTGACTAAAGAAACTAAATTTACTGCAATTTGAAAACAATAATAATTAAATTGAAGGAAACCAAAAACTGTAGGGATGAAAACGTTAAAATTTGCCTTAAAAAGTTAAAAAAGAGAGAAGAAAATAAAATTAATAGACTCCCTATAATTTATAGCTACTTGAAGATAAAAAAGGAAATAACTCCACTCCGGCTCATCAATTTTCCCGGTTCTTTTTAAAAACCCCAAATTTTCTTTCCCCATAAACCCTAACCAAATCCATTTGCCATTATCGAGTCATCGACCACCCTACAACCAAATAAGTTAACACCTTTATATTTCTCTCACACTCACTCACTCACTCACTATACAAACGCATAGAGAGTGGGAGAGAGAGTCAAAATTCAAAAAAATGGCAGGGATTGTGAAACCGCCAGGCGAGTTCTCAATCACGCCACACAAAGTTTCGGTTTGCATTCTCCTTCAGATCTACGCTCCGTCGGTCCAAATCTCGTTGCCTTTCCCCTTCGCCTCCGTCGCTCAGCACAACCGCCTCGGCTTGTTCCTCTTAGCTCTCACTAAGGTAAAACCGCTTTCACTTCAATCTCTCTTTAATTTCACTTCAACTTCTTCTTTCTCTCTAGAATTTCGCAAACGGATCATCTTATTTGTACTGATTGCATTCGAATTTCGCATTTTTTGTTTTCTCAGTCGTGCGATGATATTTTGGAGCCGAAACTCGACGAGCTAATTGGTCAATTGAGGGAAGTTTTTGGCGTATTGAACCCTCGTTTCATTGATCATTTAACAACTAAGCTTTCGGCTCTTTCGTCACCTGATGACTTGTTTAACTTCTTTTCCGAAATGCGAGGTGAGTTGGTCCCAATTTAAAAAGCAATGTGACTCATTTTCTCGAGTCTTCGATTTTATGTACCTAATCACATTGCTTACTTTAGTAATTGTCTGATATGGTTAATTCGTTAATTTTATGTATAATGTTGTTTAGGGATTCTTGGCGGCCCTGAATCCGGTGCTTTGGAAGATGAGCAGGTTATTTTGGACCCTGCTAGCAACCTAGGGATGTTTCTCCGTCGATGTATACTTGCTTTCAATCTGTTAGCATTTGAGGTATTATGTTTTTCAATATTGTTTTGAAAGATTTCCATTTGTTTTCACCATTATTTTTCTCAGTTTCATTATTGGTTGGCTGTGAATGAAAGTTATATATATATTTTTAAAGGTTCAATCTTTAATTATCTACTGTGGTTCTTCTATATTGTTAGTTAATCTGCTGTGTCCTCACCGACTATAATTCAAGCTCAATGTCGTATTTACTGTTTACATTTACATGTTAAGAGAAGCCACCTTCCAAATTCCACTACCTCTCTAACCAAAGATGGCACTTATGTGAAAGTGAATCTTGGCTATTAAAACTTAAATCACCATAAATTTTAAATATAATTACTATCTTGAAGATCGCTTATATTGGTTCTGTTGTTAGATATATCTATTGCATGTATCACTTCCTCCCTTCTAGTCACATGTAGTTTTATTAAGTTTGCCCATGGTAGTCAAAGACTAAAAGGCGGGTGCTAGGCGCTTGGGTGAGTAGCCTTTTGTTAGGCACTTGTCTTTAGAGCCTAGGTGAGCACCTTAAACCATGTAAAAAAGGCTAAGGTGAGAGCCTCTTTCTTTATTTGAAGCTTGTTATAGAACCTATTGGTAGATTAGCTATTTATAGAAGTTTATTATATAATCTCTTGTTGGATTATCAATCCATAGTTTGTAAAACCTATTGTTGGATTAATTAATTTACAAAAGCTTGTTTTAAAACTTTTTGTTGTAAAACCTATTGTTAAAATGATAAATAGAGCTTAAACCATGTTAAGCATATTTTGAAATCAATTACTAGATTTCTTTGTGCAACACATGATTATAATATTTTAATATATTAGATACATATGATTTAAGTTCTATATGTATAATAACTATATTTAGAATTTGGTGCTTTTCTTTAATCAAGATAGTGCCTTTTTGTTTCTTCATGCCTTGTGTGATACAAGGCCTTGGAGCCTTAAGGTTGCCTTTCGCCTTTAACTAGTTTGCCAATGTATTTTGTTCCCTTTATTAATTTGTGTCTGTTGTAGGTAGTCTTTCAGAGTGATGCAAGGTCATATAACAACTGAGAAATTTAAAGGGAAGGATTATAAATAATTTACATGAATTATAGCAAGATATTCTCCAAATAGTTTTGTTGGCTGACCAATATTTAGGTCATTTGAAAAGATATTATCCTTTCTTAGGGTTCTCTTAATCCAAACCCAACTTAAATTTGAAAAATTGAGGCCAAATTTATCCATAGATAGGGTTGAATTCTGATTCTTCCTTCTGAGTTGTGGTCAAATTGTGAGGACTTGTTCTGTCAAGTGCTTGTCAATTTCTAGCTCGTCTCATTAACTCTTCACAATAGTATTTGTATAGAGGCTTCTCCATTTCATTTAGGGGAATACCTTCTTGTCCATTTTTCTGGTAAACTTTGATCTCTTGTATTTCATTTACTTTTTCCAGAATATGCTGAGATTTGGAGGCTTGAGGTGCTTTTGAAAATCAAAGCCTTTTCCTGATCAAATGCCTAGAAAAGTAAATCCTGGTGATCTGCCATTGGAGACCCCTTAAAAAGCATTTTTTTTTTTCCAAGCATAGACATCATATGCAAGGGTAGAAGTGTACTCTACCTTAAATGGCTAGGTCTCTTACTGTTGAAGCAGAATCTTGTGATAAAATCCCATTGCATTTAATTTAAGAAATGGGGTCGGCTACCTCTTGTTTGATAGCCATAGGTCCATCTTGCCTCCAATGGATTTAAAAAATCCCCCTCCCAAGTCCCAGCTTTCTACACCGATGTATATCGTGCAAAGCTTTAGCCAGGTTCTGCCCTCATTTACCTTTTCAGGTTCTTTCCTTTTTCAAACATGGATACTACACCCACCCAAAATAAATGGAGTTGAACTTGTTATATGCAAATTACTTTTTCTTGTCAGTTACAAGTGGTAAGCATTCTGCCCTTTCAGTTGAATTGACAGGTATCTTAGATTGTAGTTGGTCAACCTTTTGACTTTTAGAGTTCGTTTGGATACAGCTTATTTTGCTGAAAATTGAAAATACTGTAGCAAAATAATTTTTAAATGTGTGAATAGTATTATGGGACCAATTTTTAATTTTTTTCTAAATTAAGTGGCTGTGGGTCCCGTGAACAGTGAGTGAATAGTACATGAACAGTGCTCAACAGTGCACTTGTTGGGTAAAAGCTGAAACGCCTGCCAAAAAAAAAAAAAAAAGCAAAACGCCAGATCCAAACACACTTAATAGTCATGTTAGACACATTTCTGAAACTTAGACACATTTCTGAAACACGTGCATGCTAAAAAATCTCAGTATTAGCATGAAAGAAATTTAAATTTCACTTTTTGCTCTAGAAATCTGCCATTCCCAATTCGTAAGTGTATCACTTCTTAAGATTGCTTAGACGGTGGCAATCAATGCATAGAGATGACAGCCAGTTCCTCTTCCTTCATGCTTTATTCAAATTAAAGTTGGTCACTTGTTTGCCTTCTATCACAAGATTACTTATCTGTTACCATACATCTCTTGAAAAGATGTCTAATTGCCAAAAAAGCAATAATGTATTCTGTTAGAATAGCTGAATTCTTGATCAGCTGATAGTACTGCTACTGATGTTAAAGTATGGTTGAGGTTTGCCAAAAAAAAAAAAAAGGTTGCAAAAGAGGCAGACAGGATGGCAAATAAAGTAGAAGAAAGGAATGATGTGCATTGTAAAAAAAAAGTTGCTTCTAAAAAATTCTTAAAAGAAACTATGATTCATTGTTTAACATAATACAATAAATTTGTATATGGTAATAACTTTCTGTGTATTTCTTATTAATTTAAGTTGTATTAATTCCCTCTTTTAGATACATCAGTCTTAATGCTAAATTGTATATTTGTTTATTTAATTTTGACAGTTGGGATATATTCTTCAATAATCTTTCCTTCATCTCTCTCTTCTCTTTATTTTTGATCTTTCGTTTTTATAAGAGCAAGGTGGAGAGTGAGATTGTGGGTTTAAGGCCTACTAAGTGCGTGTGTAATTACTATTAAAAAATATTGTTGTTACATTTTTCATATCTGCTTCCCACTGGTTCACTTTATGTATTAATTTAACATCGGATGCAAACTGGAAAAGCAATGGAAAGGATTAAGAGCTAGAGCTATTAATAGTTGACATTAACTTTTGCACATATCATACTATCCTTGGTATTATTCTTTTCCATCTCTCTAAGTTATTCAAATATTATTTCAAAAAAATCTATGTGCTTACTTTTTCTCCTTTTGTTTTCACTTTATTTTTTCTGCTTTGTAGTTGTGTTGTAATTTAAGCCTTTATGGGACAAATAGAATGTTAGATATGTGCTTTACTTCTCTCTTTCCACTTTTAGGATAACATTCTTGGTTTTTATTTTGAAGTGCAGGGTGTGTGCCATCTTTTGACAAATATAGGGGTATATTGTAAAGAAGCCCTCTCAAGTTGTGCTTCTTATGAGACAACGTGTTTTGAAGATTCCAGTAGCAATTTGGAGGCCTTTCCAGAATATGAAAACATGGACTTGGAAAATTTTGTATTCAAGAAAGTTACCGAAGAAATTGAAGCAAGAAAAAGGGCTAGTGAGAGAGTATCTTTTCATCTTCATGCGCCAAAAGCACTTTTTAATTTGGTTGAAGGTATAAACACTTAATTTTTTACTTGTAAAGCATGTATAGATGTTATAAAAGCATAGGCCATAGAGCCCCTTGCCCCTTTTGTTTGATGACAAACTAGTAAGAAAGTGAGCTTGTGAAGAGAATAGAGAATCAAGTAGTTAATTTTCCTAAGATTGCTTTCAGAAGGTATGTTATGATTGAATTATTGCATAGTTAAGCCAGTAAGACCCTAAAACCGTAAACCCTAAGTTTAAAACCCCAAAGCCCTAAATTCTAATTCTGTGCATAAGAGTCATTGCTTTTCACTATATTGGTGCCTTGATCTTTGCCTTTTGGTGGTATTTTGATTAAACTGTGTTTTTTGTTTTGAACATTGCTATCATAGTTGTATATATTTTGTAAAGAACAACAGAGTTGTATAAAATATTATGTTTAACTTTTTATGTTATTAGTTGATTATCTTGTTGCCAATTGATAATCTTGATCAAAATAGCAATGTAGAAAATGTAAATAAATTGGAATAGCCTATGTAGGATTTGAAATTTTGAACATACAACTTTTGTGCAATTGCATGATGCTCTAACCATTTGAGCTAACGGGACTTTTTGATTATTTGTGACGAATCTTTCTATTAGAAGCCCTTATACATTATATTCAAAAACTGTGTGCTTTACTCCAGTTAGGCCTGCACTTATGCTTTGTGCCGAGGCTCTAAAGGGCCTTTGTTTTTTAGTGTGCCTAATGCTTTCAACAACATTGTTTATAATTGTTTGAATTTGATTGTGTTAGTGTTCATTACATGAAAGAACTTGCTATTACATACTTGCTAGATTACATTTTTTTTTTTGATAGGTAACTAAAAATTTTATTAAATAAGAAGCCAACCCGAGTACATTGGGGATGTACTGTGGGGTAAAAATCAAGAACCAAGGTTACAATGATCAAGTAAAACAGGAATGGAAAAACAAGAAAAATGTGATAGAACCACACCCCAAACAAGGAGAGTATGGCAGAAGCAAGACTTAATCTCTAGCAAGGATCGTTCACATCCCTCAAAACATCTAGCATTCCTCTCACTCCAAATACACCACATCAAACAATGTGGCATAAGTCTCCAAAAGCCTATATTGTGATGACGCCCAAACTTACCTTGCCAAGACTCAAACAACTCAATTACCTTATGTGGCATAACCCAATGAATTCCAAACAAACAAAACATCAAAGACCACAACTCAAATGCTATGGGGCAATGAAGAAGAAGATGATTCACTGACTTCCCACACCTCTTACACATATAGCACCAATCAAGAACAATAATACGCCTTTTGTGAAGGTTATCAGTTATAAGAATCTTCCCTAAGGAAGCAAACCATGAGAAAAAAGCTACCCTTAGAGGAACCTTCACTTGCCACACCATTCTCCAAGGGAAAAAAGTAAGAGTTGGAGGGTAGAAAGAAAGATAAAATCCTCTAACTTCAAAGCCTCTACTCCTAGCTAGATTTCGAAAAACCTTATCAAGGCCAACCCCCCTCACAGTTGAAGAGTAGACAATGCCCATAAAACGATCAAAAGATTCTTGCTCCCAATCTTGAGGTGGAAACATCCCAATGAATCCTTCCACCAGACCACCCCATAACCTTTGCCACTGAAGCATCCCTTGCCTTACTAAGATAGTAATGTTCTGGAAAAACCTCTTTGAGGGTACAATCCCCACACCACACATGCTTTCAAAACTTCACTCTAGCACCATCACCTACCTCATACCGTAGGATTTTAGAAAAGTTCAACTAGCCACTTCTAATAAACCTTTAGAGGCTAACACCATATGCACTTGTCGCCTTTTTCGTGCACTAGCCACCCAAACATTCCCATATTTTCCTCTATAACCTTCCTCCATAAAGCATCTGTTTTTATGCCATACCTCTACAACCACTTGCCTAACAAGGCAGAGTTAATACTTCTCAATCGTCTTATACCTAGCCCCCCAACCTGCACAGGCCTACAAACCTTAGGCCATTTCCCTAGGTGTAATTTAGAATCACCACTAATACCACTCCAAAGAACATCTCTCTGTAATTTCTTTATGTGATTAGCCACCTTCTTAGGAATAGGAAGAATGGAGAGAAAATAAGTAGGTAAGGAGGATAAAGTACTTTTAATAAGAGTTACCTTACCCCCTTTAGACAAATAAAGCCTCTTCCAACCTGCTAGTCTCCGCTCCATCTTCTCTAAAATAGGATTCTATATTGAGAGCTCCTTGAACTTAGCACCTAAAGGAAGGCCCAAATATTTCAAAGGAAGGGAAGAATGCCTACAACCCAACAACCCCACCAGATCATCCAGATTGTGCACATCTCCAACTGGAACCAATTTTGATTTCCCTAAATTAATTCTTAAACTTGAAACCCCCTCAAATCTAGTTAGAATCTCCCTTAAAGTAACTATATGATTAGGGTTAGCATAACAAACAATAAGAGTGTCATCCACAAATAACAAATGAGACACCATCATCAAAGTATCAGCCGTATTGCATACACAAAATCTCAAAAACTAACCAGCAGTTGCAGCCACCTCCAACATAGGGCTCAATGCCTCAATAACAACATCAAATAGAAGCGAAAATAAATGATCCCCTTGCCGAATCTCCCTAGAGCTTCCAAAGAAATCCGAAGGACCAAAGAAATCCGAAGGACTGCCATTAATTAGAATGGAAAACTTAACAGTAGAAATGCAGCACACAATCCATTTCCTCCACTTCTTTGAAAACCTACAACACGGGGCATATATATTAGAAAACCCCAATTCACATTATCAAATGCCTTCTCCACATCCAGCTTACACAACACCCCTGGAATCTCTGTCTTTAGTCTATTATCAATACATTCAGTAGCAATGTTTAGAGAAAGAGAGAGAAGATATCAATTTGGTGTTTTCTACCCTCTTGCTGAAATCATCCCAAAGTTGTTTAGCCATGAAACAAGATGCCTGTTGTCATCCACCCCCCCCCCCCTCCCCAAAAAAAAAAAGCCTTAAAAGAAGTCCTTAAAATCAACCAAAGATGTTAAGATGACAGTGTCCCTGATGCAGGACAAACCAGAACTTTGCAAAAAAAAAAAAAAAAAAAGAAAAAAGAAAAAGAAGAAGAAGAAGAAAATAAAGGATAGAACTTGGGAGTCAGCATCTAGGCTTGCTTGGAGTCAGCACCAAGCAGTAGAAAACCGCTAGGAGTCGGCATCAAACCAAAAAAAACAAAAGGATCTTTCATTCATCAAAATAATCTCCCCTTTGATTGGAGTACAATGTTTGCTTATATAGAGATACGAAACCCTAATTTTGTGGTGTAAGAAACCCTAATTGTCTTATCATAAATTAACCCTAACTTTTAAAAAAAGTACATACAAACCTAATCAAATACTAGGGCCTAAAATAAAATACAATTGACTAGCAAAATGAAATAATACTAAATTAAAGTAAATATCTCTTTTTGTCTCCCTCATCACTTTCTCATGCCGAGATTGTTTGCCAATGGTCGCACCTCCCTCCAACTCAGTATTTTGGATTACGGTCATCATGCCTGTTCTTTAAAATTTGATGTCTTATGTCTAGAGGCAAGGAAATGGTAATAGTGCATTTAGCTATCTAAACATGCAGATATTGAAGCTCCTGCCGACCCAAAATCCAAGCACGGTGACAAAGTTGGAGAGGCTTCTTCATATGTGCGTCCTCCGGATTATGCATTAAGAGAATTTGAGCCCAATAGTGGAATATTCCTACGAACAAACTGGCAGATACAAGGGTACTTACAAGAGCAGGCTGATGCACTTGAAAAGTAAGTGATATTCCTAAATTAAAGTTTTGTTTGTGAACTTATGAAGTTTGACTTTAGGTTGTACTGAATCTCAGTTCTCAATCCTTATTCTTGTGGCAGGAATGGAAGCTCTTTCTCTTTGAATGCTTTCGAACTTATTTTAAGGCAGCTCCATAAATTGGCACCAGAGCTTCATCGTGTAAATTAATTTTCATTCTTTATTAATGCTTTTCTTTTTGGTAATTTTCTCCTACTCTCTTTTGTTTCGTGCACTTTTAATATGGTGCTGCTGCTTTTTTTTTTTTTTTTTTTGCTGGATTATGATGTAGGTTCACTTCTTGCGTTACTTGAATAGCCTTTGTCATGATGATTATTTTGCTGCTTTGGAGAACCTTCTCCGTTATTTTGATTACAGGTAAATCTGGATTTTACCTTGCTATTTAATTTGTGAATGTTGTACTAGGTAAACTGCCTCTATCGTGGCTAAAATTTTCATGTTTTAACCTAAATATCTATAATTTCAAACTGAAAATGGAGAGCTGAGGTCTGGCCGCCTGGTGTACCTATATTGAAAAGAAGCTTCTGCAAAATAAGTTGTTGTCAGATTGGTTTTTAGCTTTTCCATAACTATTTGTATGTAAGTATTCAGTGGCTTGACTACTTAAAAAAATCTGACAACTTATTTTGCATACAAATAGTTATGGAAACACTAACTAAAAATAAATTATCTAAAATGTAGTCTATATTTGAAATTCTATATTGCAGCAAAGAATACATCTCTAAGAATTTTTTTATTTTATCAATTTTAACTTTTTTTCCTTGTCTTCTTGTTATAAGTTCAGATTTAAGAAAAATGAACTAATCTGAAAAAATGTTGGCACAAAAGTGCAGGGACAGAAGGAATTGATTTTGTTCCTCCTGCATCTGGTAGCAATAGTTTTGGGAGATATGAAATTGCTTTATTGTTTCTAGGGATGATGCATTTTCAGTTTGGGCATCCAAAGCAAGCTTTGGAGGTGAGCATGTGGAATGCATTTCCCTTCCAAAAGAACCCTCTAGCCCATTTTCTGTACCATTTATGAAAGTAGACTTGTAGCATTCTACTTTATACCCCTACAATTGTTTGACAATTGTTTTTCTTGGTTCTTTAGGTTTTGACTGAAGCAGTTCGTGTTTCTCAACAGGTAATCTCCTTATTTATGTAATTAACTTTATTTTCTAGTTTGTAGCGAATGAGCTCTAGCTCAAATGGTATCTTCTTTCCTTGTAAGAACTGGATGGAGGTTGAGATTGTGGGTTCAAAACCTGCCGGGTGCATGTACTACTGACCAATAATAAAAAATTACCAGATTGTAATTTATTGGACTCTTGCATGAGTATATCCCATCTGCTTTTAGCTTTTAGAGATTTCTTGTTGATAGTTTGGATCAGTTGATTGTTAAATTAGCATATAAAATCCTAATCTTTTTAGTGAAAAATGGAGAAATAATATAGCTTTAAGTTTTAAAGAATCCTAATCATTTATTGAAAAAATTGGGAATCAGTTGAATTTTGTTAATTTTTAATTAAGCGGCTCAGCTAAAGTAGAATTATAGCTTCTGGTTTAGTGTGAATATTGAGGTATGTACATAGTAATAAGGGAATTGGCTTTCCTCTTGGTAATGTGGTAGATGCAAGATCAATTCAGTGTCAGACTGTGATTTTCTAGTGTTTAAAGTAATGTTAAATAATATGTAATGTTTGTTTAAAAGATGCGGAAAATAGCTTTTACCTGAGCATATGAAACTAGGGAGCGGGTTCATCCTCATGGATTACACCAAGTGTAACTTGAAGCTCAATTTGGGCATTCTATTTACAATATGATGGGGGATTATTTGTTGCAAAGCACTAGGAGATTGTATTCTTTCTTATTTCAGTTTTTTGTTGCACAATGAGGACTGATTTATTTCAATTTGTGCAGCTAAGTAACGATACTTGTCTTGCATACACTTTAGCAGCTATCTGCAACTTGTTGTCTGAAATTGGGGTCTCAAGTACAGCTGGGATACTGGGGTCATCATTCTCACCTTTGACCAGTATAGGTATTTCGCTTTCTGTCCAGCAACAATTGTTTGTCCTCCTGAGAGGGTCTCTAAAGAGAGCAGAAAGTCTAAAATTGAAACGATTGGTGGCTTCCAATCATCTTGCAATGGCTAAATTTGATTTAACGGTAAGAATTGGAGTTACTATACTTTGTGGATTATCTCATTGTAAAATTTCTTTGTATGTCTTCCCCTGAAATTGGTAGTGATAATGTATTTCTATTATGAATTATGGAAATAAAAAACTATGCATGAGTTACAACTACCACTTAATCCACTTTGTGTTAGTGCTTTAAGTTACCTGTTTACCCATCATTTCCTTTCGTCAATGGCAATCACCTGAAAAGGTCATACTTAATGTACAAGGTCCCAATTCTACGGGCTCTGGGATGGGTGGTTGGTGGTAGCCAGCCTGCCTTACTGCAATTTTGGAGAGACTAATTCTCATACTTGAACCTGCAACAAATTGGTTGGGCAGAAGGCTCTTGCCATCACACTAAGGCGTCAATAGCAATTACTTGAGCACCTACAAAAGGCTTTCATATGTAAGAAATATGGGACATGATATTTCCCCTATGATTTGGATTGTTCACAACACTTTCTCCCAGCTCTGACCTTTGCTTGCCTAAAGAATTATCTCTTTATAATTAAATAAATTGTGGAGGAAGTGGAGTGATATAGTCCTTCTCAGGTTCAAATAAAATTACTTTTGAAGAGTCAAATGTTTGAAGAATTTTACTCTATGTGATGTCCATAAGGAGCAGTAATTGATTATTTGATTCCTGCAATATTGGGATATTACTAGTATGTATTTTTTTGTCCTCTATAAAAATAAAATACCATGCATGAGTTACTGCTGCAACTTAATCCACTTTGTGGTGATGCATTAAACTTAAAGTACATGTTTGTCCATCATCTCCTTTGATCAATAGGAATCACCCAAAATGGTTCTACTCAATGCACAAGACTCGTTTTTATGAGGTCTGGTAGATATGGTTGATAGGTAGCATTGCCCCAAGTTGGAGAGTTTGATTCTTGAACTCAAACCTGCAACAAATTTCTGGTTAGAGGGAACTTGCCATTGCACTAAGGTCTATCCTTTGATTGATAGCAATCACCTAAGTGCCCAAAAGAAAAAAAAGAAGAAAAAGATTACAAGTAAGGCATTTTAGCAGACCATCCTATCCTCCTCTTCACATTGAATCTTTACTATAAACTATTCATACAAGAAAATTCCTTGGATTCTAACTCCCTTGAAATGCCAAAAGAAAAGATGGATTCCACAGTATAGCATCAGTAGAAACATCCGGTAATCTGCCTGATGCAGGAGGCAGTGAGAAAGACTTATTATAATTTATGTACCAGGGGCAATTCTGTAATTTCTTAATATTCTAGAATGGGCTGTGCTTATTAGTCCATTGGGCCTTATTGAATTCCTATGACTAATTTGAATTCCAAAAGGACATATGTAACAAAATATTTTCGTTTCTTGTTGGATCAGTGTAAAGTGCAAACAACCCTTGTGATTTTCTAGAAGTTACCAAATATGGTAGCGTACAGGCTAATTGAAATTAGCCAAATGTGGATTAATTGGTATGAGATAATGTTCAGGGAACAGAAATTAAATAGAAAGGAAACATTAATGTTTTCTATTATTTTTTCCAAATATTTCTTTATATTCATAAATGCCCAATTGGAAGGGAATGCTCAGCCCACCAAATACTGGCATTTGCCACTATGTTTGCATTTGTATGTGCACATGCCCATCATGCACATATACATAAATACATACTCTATTATCTAAATGCAAGATATTAGGGATGCATGAAGAGAATTTATGTATCATATACTGGTAACAGCTTCATGCAAGAATGTAAATAAATTGTTAGGGTTATTTTATTTTATTTTATTTTATTTATATAAATTTTTTTTTTTATATAAAAATTCTTGTGCATAAATGAATGGGTTCCATGGTTTTGCACTGGATTAACTGTTTCGTGTACTTACACATGTTTCTATACTTAAAAACGTTAAAATCAATAGCTTTTATGGTTTTGATTTATTTTCAATTTAAGCACGGGGAATGTTTTTGGGAAGTGCTACTGAATCATTGCTAGATTAATAATTCCATTGAACTTTGATAAATTTTAGGTTTAGGAATGTTGTGATATCCATTCAAAATGTGTGCCACAATTACTGTGACACATTACTTCATGTCATGTATATATAATCTTTCTGAAGCTATATTTGAAAGAAAACCCATATTTTTGGATCCTTGTGACGTGATGAGTTACATGTTAAAGAGATCTAGGGAGGCTATCATCGAAATGGGTATATATGGTTTATGGTTCCCCATTGCTTATTGTGGTGCCTTTGGAGGGAGAGCAATAGTCGGTGTTTTGAAGATAAGAAGAGATCCATATCAGACTTGAAGCTATTTTTCTTTAGCACTTTAATGGATTGGTTGGCTGCTTTGCGGAACTAATCATTTTTATCTTTTCTTGATTTCTTAGATTCTTGTAATTTTTGTTCTTGATTGTTTGACCCCTTGTACACTCCCTGTGTGCTAGGGTGTTCCCCTTTTTTTTGATATCAATAAACTCTTTTCTTATAAAAAAAAAAATGTTAGAGAGATCTAGGGAGTAGAATGGAATCTTATTTCTAATGGTTTTATATTATTGCATCTAGTAAATTGAAAATGTTCTA
Organism: Quercus suber; assembly: GCF_002906115.3. Taxonomy (NCBI): domain Eukaryota; kingdom Viridiplantae; phylum Streptophyta; class Magnoliopsida; order Fagales; family Fagaceae; genus Quercus; species Quercus suber. The sequence goes on along the minus strand of NW_027071805.1, from coordinate 2,353,958 downwards.
CCATCATGTGCAGCATGTGCAAAGGCCTCTAGTATCATTTGGTCCTAAAGCTTCCATGAAACTCAGAACATGTCCCACTAATGTTTGCAAGGTAACATGAGGCATTTGATGATTATCATTTGGCTTTTGTCCATTTCAGATAAAATTCCAAATAATTTGATTTCTTAGTGCTGTTGCTTTCTTTTTCTTATTTTGTGTGATGTTTGCAGGAATTGAGGCTAAGTTCTCATCTGATTAGCGAATTTAGCTTTGAAAGTTCAACAATGACAACTGATGGTGCTTTTAGTACTGCCTGGCTTAAGAATTTACAGAAGCCATTGGGTTCAGCAATTTTGTCCCAAGAGAATGGATCTGGAAGCAGTGAAAATGCTTTCCAGTTTTGTGTGCAACCCAGTTCAATTCCTGGGTCTGTATTGCAATTAATAGGTTCTTCATACTTACTTCGAGCCACTGCCTGGGAGTTATATGGCAGGTGATCTTTACTCTAGACCCTGTTATTTCTTGTTCATTTTTGTGCTTATTTAAATTTAAAAGCTTTTGATAATTATTGTTAGTGAATTGTCCTAGTGAAATAGGAAAACAAGGAATCATACCTTGATTTTTAGTTGATTTCTTAGCTGCAATTATCAGATTGATATACTTCCATGCATGCATGCCCTCCCGTGCTTGTGCATGCACAGCCACACTTCCACATATTACAGGAACATAGGAGGCATCTCTATTTTCTTGGGGAAATCCTTAGAATTATCATTTCTTAGATAATAAAGACTGGACATTGCTGGTGGAATGCGGCATTTGATAGAAACTAGGGAAAACTTCATTTTGAATCCTATAATTTAAAGGGTGGAACAAATTAGACCCTATAGTTTTGAAATGTAACAAATTAAACCTTAGAGTTTTAAAAAGTAACAAATTAAATCTTGAGGTTTCAAAAAATAACAAATTAACCCCTATCTTATGTTAAACCCCAAACACAATCTACTTCAATGGGTTGAGGTTAAATTTGTTACCTTTTGAAACCTTAGGGGTTAATTTGTTACTTTTTGAAACCTTAGGGTTTAATTTGTTAATTTTTGAAATTTCAAGGTTTAATTTGTTCTTTTCAAACTACAAGGTTTAATTTGTTACACCCCTAAACTATAGCATTAAAAACATAATTTTCTCTAAAAACAATGTAAACATACTTGCGGCTTATAATGATAACTATTTGAAACCTTGAAACCCGCATCTATTTATAAGTTTTGATTAATCCCAGCAAGTCCTCTAAGGGTGTGTTCTTTATGCAAGAGTTTGGATGAGAATTATAAAATCTTGGGAATTTGTGAAAATTTGGCTGTTCCTTTGACATTTAGAATTACAATTCCCATGACGTGCAAGATTTCAAGTCCCACCTTTTATGTAGGAAATATCAGTTCTTACAATATTTTGTACTTGTGAGAGTTACTAATATGATATTTAGTGTGTTTGGCAAAAATTATTTTTGTTAACTTATTTTACTATTCGGCTTATTTTTGCTACTATTCATGGGTTCCATTGCACTTTTTGGTATTATTCATGGATCCCACTGTACTGTTTCAGGTAACTTTACTTTTATTTACAGTATTTTTAGTAATAATTTTTCAGTTTCAGCAAAGTAAGCGGATCCCAAACAAATCCTTAAATTCAACTTTTTACTCTTTTCCTATAAAACTATGTATAGTAAATTTTAGAAAAAATATATATTTTTCACCCAAATAGAGTGTTCCTCAATGTTCAAGGGTATTTTGGTTATTTACAAGACTATCCATAATGGTCCAGCATTATTTTTTAGTTACTAAATGAGCATGTATAAGATTTTTTTAAATGATTGAAATATACTTTTTTTTTTTTTTTTTTTAACAATTCAATAGTTGGGGGGGAGTGGATTCAAACTCTGGATGTCTTTGTTAGAAACATTAGAATGTGTCAATTGAGCTACAAGGCCTTGGCAGTTGAAATATAATTTTTTTTTATAAAATTTATTGTTACTTAAAATATGGAATAATTAAAATTCCTAGTGTTTTTGAACAATATAAATGTCAACTCTAAGGAATTCTAATTCTTGGATTTTAAACTCAAAAATATATAGCTCTCAATATTTGATATTCTCAGCGACTATACAAGTTGTAATAAATTCAAAGTGATGCTGTGTTTGTGTTCTTAATTTTGTGGTTATAGGTTTGGGAATTCTTGGACCCTTGATATTATTTCTGATATTATTTTTTTTCCCTGTTGTTATCAGTGCCCCTCTTGCTCGAATAAATGCACTGGTTTATGCAACTTGCTTTACTGATGCTTCAAGGTAATCTTTAGCAGAAAGTATCACTTGATCATCCCTTGCGTTTTTTGCCGTTTCTTTCCTAAATTGTAGCACCTCTTATTTTCAACACAAATGTTATTGGACATGAGGTTTTTCCTTTTCTGGGCTGAATGTTATAAAACACAGGTTTACGTTACCTTTTCTTGTGTATCCTCAGCTCATCTGATGCAGCATTAGCATATGTGAAGCTCATTCAACATTTAGCAGTTTTTAGAGGATACAAAGGTCAGATTGAAAGCTTATCCAACATTTAACATGAGATTGCATTTTCTTGAGATAGTGTTCTTTGTTGATATACTATTTGTTTGTGAGAGATTGTTAACATTCAGAATTAGTTACCTTATGAAATCCTTATTGTATAGTTACTTGTTTGGAATCTTTGGATAAGTAAACAATTCCCATTAAATGAGTGCAACTGGGTGCAACCAATGTCCACGCGGGTATACAAGAGAAAATTTAGTAAAGTTCTTTTAATTCCTCTGAAGAGCATATTTTATGGTTTTCTAAAGCTGTAATCTGAAGGGTCTGTGAAAAAGCCAAATTTTAGCTCATGTAAGAAGCTGAATCAGGTTTGATGAAATCAATCAATATATATATATATATACACATAAAAGCAGAGAATTGAATTTATGTGAGAAAGCATGAGGTTCTGCCAAATGGTGCATTCTATGCAAAGAGAATTGAAATATTTTCAAATGCCACATTAGAGATAATAACAAATTAAATATTGACTTTTTGTTTTATTTGGTTCAAAGTTTCAAAACTTTTCTAATTAAAAATAAATATACATTGTATCTTTTGGTTCAATGTATGAAGATTTTTCATCCCTCACACTTACACTCAAAACTCTGCATTTCAATTCACAATTTTCACTTCTTGTACTTCAACCCCTTTATATATATAAAAGCAGAGACCTTATGTGGAAAAACATGAGGTTCTGCCATATGGCGTATTCTATGGTAAGAAAATTGAAATAATATTCTCAAATGCCACATTATAGATAAGAACAAATTAAATATTAACTTTTTGATTTATTTAGTTCAATGTTTCATGACTTTTCTAATTAAACAATAAATATTTTTTGTATCCTTTGGTTCAATGTTTTAGGACTTTTCATCCCTCACACATACACACAAAACTATTTGTATTTTAACTCATCATTTTCACCTCTTGCTCTTCTATCCCTTTATATATACCTACACACAACCTTTCATGCCATCCCATATCAAAATACATATAGACTGAAAACGATGTTATTTACTTTCAATCTTTTAACGACACCTACCTAGCTCTAATGTTGTGTCTTATCTAATTCTAATCCATGTGAGTTGGCTACAACCAAGGAAGGGGAGCTTGCATTTTATGTTGAGTGACAATGGCAATTACGATTTTGATGTTAAGGTCAAACGTTGTGGATTTGTGGGTTTTGTAAATGATGTAATTGATGGTGAATATTTGGGATGTGTATTTTGTTTAGAGTTAATGGGAAAGAAAAAGACATTCTATATCAACTTTTATTCTATCATATTCCCCCAGAGTTGGGTTTTTTTTTTGGTCAATTGAATAATTATAATGGATATGTGTGTACAATTTAGAATTGTTGCTTTCTATAATGAACTCATTAGTAATAAAGTTTTATAACAATTATTCTATAATACATTTACCACATTCTTCAAAACTATTTTACATAAAATATTACAGCATTATTCGTGCATCGCACAGGTAACTTACTAGTTTATAAAATGGCTCAATTGCCGTAGCTATTTTCAATAAATGCCACACCTGCCTCTTTATATACGAAAACTTACTCCCATTTTGCTTCTTTCTATTGAAGAGAGGGGGAGATCCTTGTTGCATGTTGTGATTGTGGACCGGTCAGGTTTGTTGTGGGGAGGTTCTTGGAGGGAAGAAGAGGTTGCAAGAGATGGTGGTGTTGTGTGCCAGTGATGGATGCTGACAAAGGCCAAATGAGATATACCCCAATCTTGAAGTCCTCCCTCGCCCATCTTAAGTTGTGTTTGAACATTACAGACCCTAATGTTGGCTTAGGTGACATGCCTGGGTTGCTTTTGACCTCCATTGTCGCTTGAGTCTTGGTTTGTTTTCTTCGAGTGCACAAATCATGTGGCAGGTGAGAGTACATATTAACTGAATTTTATTAGTCAGTTGGTGACTTTGAGTAAGCCTTTTATTTATTGGTAAGTTGCACATGCACCAGATTGGTTTTTTTCAAGGGGAGGAAGTGCTATTGGAGGTAAGAGTCCATTAGCACCTTGATGCAGGACAAAATTGAGGAATTTGCGCACATGTGCTTGTGGTGGGTTTAGGGTTAGGAGAATTTGTAGGTTTTGATTTATAATTGTTGAGGAGAAGGTTATGGGGTTCTGTTAGGAATTAAAAGATAGTTTGATGAGTTTCTTGATGGCTATTTGGTAGAAGAAAGTTAGGGTTTGGATAGGTAACAGGAAGGACTTAATTTGGGGTTTGTAAGAAAGAAGAAAAAAGAGACAATTTATGGTGTTTAGGGGCTGTATAAACAGTACCCTTGAACAGCTTATTAAAAAAAATAATGTACCCATGAACTGTACCACAAGAAGGAGAAAAAAACAAAAAAAGAGAGAAGAGAAAGGGAAGATGAAAGGGAGAAGAGAACAGGAGAAGAACAATAAGGTTAATGTGCCCTATACTCTATCACTCATTTTATTTAATTCCATTTCCTTTCAGTATTTATGCTATATGTATATACTCTTTTTTGTACTAATGGTAGGACTTCTATTTGACTATAAACTAAAAACCTAATAAAAGACTTAAATTGGACTCTGAGAAAATAAAACCTAAGACATGGATGGGACAATCTTAAGTGATATAGCAGGTGCAAGGTTGGAGATGCCAAAATAGTTAGTTTTTGGCTTGATCTATGGCAGGGAAAGAATACTTTCAAAGAGAGATATCTTGACTTGTTTTTATTAACGAGAGATACTGAAGCCATGGCAGCAGATTATGTTGAGATCAGACATGACCAATGTTATTGGAATCCAGTGTTCATTCGTGCAGAGTAGGATCGGGAAGCAGATTTAGTGACACAGTTGTTAGAAGATCTTTGCATAAATAAGATCTGTCCTGGGAATGAAGTTAGTGTGGATCCCTTCGCCAACTAAAGGATTCTAAGTGGAGAATTATTATAAGGTTTTGAGGGGGAGTGGTGGAGATTTCCCATGGAATAGCATCTGGAAAGTTCAGGTTCCCCCAAAGGTGTCTTTCTTTTTGTGGTGAGTGGTGTTAGGGAGGGTTTTGACGATTGACAATCTAAGGAAGACACGCATTATCACTCTAGAGTGGTGTTTCATGTGCAAGAAACATGGGGAGGATGTAAGTAAATTATTCTTACATTGTGTGGTGGCTTGAGGGATGAGGTCTATGAATTTTAGTATTTTTAAAGATTCTTGGGTAATGCCAAAGTCAGTGCATGATTCGCTAGCCTAGCATGTTGGAAGAAGCGGTTTGGAAGGAGAGGTAGTGGAAGGGTTTGGCAAACTGCTCCTTTGTGTCTCATGTGGACTATTTAGAGAGAGTGAAATGCTAGGTGCTTTGAGGGGCAAAAATCAAGTGAGGCGAAGCTGAGGTATCTATTGCTGAAGACTTTATATGATTAGGAATTCGCAATCTCTGACCTATACTGTTGAGGGGTTTCCTTGAATTCCTTCATTCTTAGTCTTTGTTTGCTCTTTCTTTTTATTTTTATTTTTTCTGTTGTGCCAGCAGTATACTCTTGTGTGCTTGTGTAGCACCTTTCTCTTAATTTTTTTTATCAATAAATAAGTTGATTGGAATTACATATTTGCCCGACTACAAAATTGATCATAAGTAATAAAATAAAGACACAAATAAAAACCTGTTTTAACTTTAAAAGACTCATGCCTAGACCTTTAAATCCACATGACTGTTGCGTCAATTGGACTTCACGAGTGCACTGCATAATATAACTATTGAAGAGGCAAATTTGCAAAGTAATTGCCAATCAATCTTCTATGGCTGCATCACACCTGATAAAACCTTAATGGTGGATAACCGTAGAAAGCAGAAAAATGGTATAGTAGATTGGTCTTACTTGTATAAGTGGCTAGAGGGTGGGACCACATTTTCCTGCAATTCATCATTGCTACAGATCTTTTGTCACTTGTTTTCATTTTGTCTTGGACTAGAGGTTATGCTTGGGATGGGTGTGTCAATGGTAACATGTTGGGAAGGGTCCTTTATTGATCGTTGGGATAGTTTGATCTAAAATTTAGTTCCCGTATGTCTTAGATGATACCTACTGGAGTGAAAAAATTCTGAAATATTATGGCCTTTGTGGTACTGTCATAGTTTATGAATTATGAGTTCGCTTCACAATTTTGATGGTGGCGTCTAATTTCTTTTCTTAACTCCTTTCTTTAATTTTTAAGAGTCGTTGAACTATAAAATTTTAGTTTCTTTTGTTTTTCTTTTTGAGTCCTTGTTTACTTCTGGTGGCCTTTCTTTTTATTAATAAATTCTGTTAATTAATTAGTTAATTAATTATATATATATATATATATAAGTTGTTTTAATAAATTCTTATTTTTGTTTGTGCATAGTGTGAAAAGGAGGTGGTGCCCTAGAGTTAGTTATTATCATTGTTTTTATTTTTATTTTTTTCTTTTTAAAGCTGGTAAATTTACTTGTATTGGACCTTGTTCAAAATTTCTTGTGTTTTTGCTATATTTATTTATTTTTAAGGCTGTTTCTTGTGTGAGTAGCAACTCTCTTACATGCATAGACATGTGAGCATATAAGTACTTTTCATCCTTGATGAACTATATTTTTTGTTTCTCAATATTTCTAGAGGCCTTTGCTGCTCTGAAAATAGCAGAGGAGAAGTTTTTGTCTGTATCAAAATCACGAATCTTGATACTAAAATTGCAGCTGCTCCATGAGCGTGCTTTACATCGGTAAGTTTACCATGTGCATTGTTTTCATGATTTTTCAATTTACATACTGCATGCTAATTGTTCACATATGTCATGATATTTAATATAAGTTTAATATTACACTCATGTAGAGGACATCTGAAGCTGGCGCAACAAGTATGTGATGAACTTGGAGTTTTGGCATCATCTGTCACTGGTGTGGACATGGAGCTGAAGACAGAAGCAAGCCTTCGCCATGCTTGTACATTGCTTGCTGCAAACCAGTATAGTGAGGTTTAGTATTTCAATACACCTAACTTATTTTCATAGGCTTGTGTGGTCCATCTACCTTATTTATAGTAGAGCTTCTTTTTATCATGCAACCTATAATAAATTTTGCTGTAGCTTGTATTATATTCTAAACATCAAGTCTAGTAGGGAGACCAATTGAAAAGCTGGATGTGTTGTATATTGCAAAATGCAAATTAGTAATGCCCTTGGTATAATTACTAAGTAATAGTATGTCCAGTATAAGTATGGAAGGTAGAGTTATAAGTAATAGAATGTCCAGTATAAGTATGTAAGGTAGAGCTATAAGTAATAGAATGTCCAGTATAAGTATGTAAGGTAGAGTTATGGTAGACATGAAAATACTATTCAAACAAATAGAGATGTTGGTTAGAGTTTCAGGATATCTAGTCTTGTCAAGATGATGCGAGTCAAACCAATGTATGGGCAAATTGATGCTTGGTTTGGTGAAAAACTAAATTGCACAGCCTAGCATGAAAATTAATAATCCTGCATGATCTATTAATGTAAATATTTGATAGAGGCCTGGGGTTCAATGTATTTGTTTTTTTTTTTTTTTTACCCAGGGTTCTTATCTGTTTAATACAATGCTATTTGCAGGCAGCAGCAGTAGCACACTCCCTGTTTTGCATGTGTTACAAATTTAATCTACAGGTTGAGAATGCCACTGTTCTTCTTTTGCTTGCTGAAATCCACAAGGTACACTGCTACATTTGGCTAAATCCCTTGGAGGTTAAGGCAGAATAAATAAGCTTACTATTACTTAGCAAAAACAAGCTGACTATTTTTTAAAATCTGTTTCCTGTTGTCACACATGCAAATGAATAAAAGCACAACCAATTTTTGAATAGTGAACTGCACAAGCAGCCCAACCAAAATTGCATATGTAAATTTAATAATAATAAAACTTAACAAAGTAACATTGCAGCCCTGCTAATGTTTGTTGATTAGAGCCCATTGCCCACCAACATTATTGTGTGGAAGTGTAAGATAATAAAAAATAAGTAGTACAAACATCATTCTTTGCTGTATTGTGTATTTTCTTTGTTTTAAATCAAGATAAACATATTTTTTTTGCTACTTATTATTGCTTATAAAATACTTTTATGTACATTTTCAACATTTTGATGCTTTTTATTTATTTTTCTAAGTTAAAAGTGACATGAATTATACCAAATAATATATTTCAAGTAATTAATGTCTTTCCACTGTATCATATGTGTTGTATTGTATCCATGTTTTATGTTGATATTGGGGTTTCCTAGATTTTATGTTGTATTAACAAATCTTAAAGATTTGATCAATCATGGTGTTTTCACCTCTCTCCTCTCGGCCTTGTGGCTCTGGAGTTATTTGTCAATCTTATATTTTACTATGATTTTTATCTTCTAATTTCTTGTGTTTGAGTTCTCTACGGGTAAAACATTTCTTAATTTCTTTTTGTCAGCGATCAGGAAATGCTGTTTTAGGTCTACCATATGCATTGGCAAGTCTCTCCTTTTGCCAATCATTTAATTTGGATCTTCTCAAAGCATCAGCCACTCTCACACTGGCTGAGTTGTGGCTTTCACTTGGATCAAACCATGCAAAAAGAGCTTTAAGTCTTATACAGGGGGCTCTTCCTATGATTCTTGGTCATGGAGGTTTGGAGCTCCGTGCTCGAGCCTATATTGCAGAAGCAAAATGCTACCTCTCTGATCCAAGCTTTTCAGGTAAGTTAGGTCTTTCTGCTTTAAATTTAAAACATCAAAGCGGTTAAGAACCACCGTCCTCCCCCCACACCCCCCACCTCTTTTTTTTAACCATTCTTGATAAAATTTGGAGAACTGATATATTATGTGTTTGAATGGTTATAACTTTGATCACTTTTTGTGCTCTAAGTTAGATATTGAATTTCATCTTCATGATTACTTTGGTTGCCAATCTGATTTTTTCTAGATAACTATATTAAGCTTTGTTTGAACTTTGCATTAAATCACATACTATCATTCAAATATGATTTCTGTTTTGGCTTACAAGTTACAAGAAGTAGGAGAGGGGGACTTGAACCTAGAACCAGGTAGTGCCATTAAGCCACAAGGCTCTTGGCCTTACAAATACGATTTAGTCTCCAGTAAACTGTAATAGTTGCTAGTAAAGGTTATAAAAGCTACGAGGTTTTTGAACCATTAACAACTGTTTTTTTTTTCCCTCTTCCCCAAATAAAATAGAGGTACATGATTAATTGTTGAATGATTTCGAGTGTGAGAAGTTTTTATGACCTAGACAAAGTCAAAGATGTCACACGATGGATACAAAGTTTGTTGTCATACAATGGACATAAACAACTAGAGGAAAGATTCTTACTATGAATAATCTGCGGAAGAGAAATATTTGTATTGTCGAGTGGTGTTGCATGTGCAAGAACAATTGGGAGTCTGCAGACCATTTGCTCCTTCAGTATGATTATGCGCAAGCCTATGGGTTTTGTTGTTTGTTTGTAGTCCATTGGGATAGCTCAAGTGGATGGTGGATTTGCTGGCTTGTTGGAAGGGGGGATTTAGTAAACATCATTGTGCTGATTCATGGGGGGCTATTCCACTGTGTTATGTGGACTATTTGGAGAGAATGAAACCGACGTACCTTATTCCTTATAAGGGGTTGAGCATTGGTTTGCGGAGCTAAAACTGTTTTTATTATGCTCCATTTGTGATTAAATGACTGCTTTGATTTGTCACTTCTTTTTTCATTGGAACATTTTCTAGATTTATGTAAGTTTAGACGACTGTTGTAGCATCCCCAAATACACAGTCTGTGTACATGGGGAGTATCTTTTTCGATCTTTAACAAGTTTTTTAATTACCTATTAAAAAACGGACTGAAACACACTGAAGATCTTTTGTTAATTTCATGTCAATTAATGTACACGTACCCTCATCTTTAAATGCATGTAGGAGTATCATTACTAGTATTATTAATGGGATGGAGGGTGAGGTCATGGATTCTCAAGACCCACTGGTACATGTGTAACTTATGAATTAAAAAAAAAAAAAAAAAAGTTGTGTGATCAAATAAAACTCTGCTGTTTCTGAATGCAATTGACAGGTCAGGTCAATTTTGCCAACTCCATCACAGGTTCTGCTTTTCAGGGCTGTGGGACTATTAATACAATTGATCTCATCACTCTTGTAGCATTATATACTTTACACAAATTATTCTTTTAGCTGTTTATATACTTCACACAGAATACTAATCACAATGCTTTTGTAGATAAACAGTGTGGTGCAACATTTTGTTCATTAGGGATGCCTATTTTTTCTGCCCTTGCTTTGTTTTTTTGTTTTTTTTTTTTGGTTAAATTGAACTTTATTTTTAATTTTACTGAATTAATACATTTAGAATTCTGTTCAATTTTTCACCAGTTTCTGAGAATTCTGAGGTCGTACTGGATCCTTTGAGTCAAGCTTCTGTTGAGCTTCAAGTGCTAGAGGTAAAATTATCTTATGAGTTTGAGAAGATCTATGCATTTGTTAACCAATTGTGGGGTTTTCTGTTTTATCTTGAATTCTGTTAGACAGCGTGGTTTGGAAACCTAAAACTGTAATTATGCTGTATCCTATAAATAGTGAAAGCTGCAAGTATAATCTTTCTAAAATTTCATTTTTTCCAGTTTTGCTGAATCATGTAGATTAGCCATAGGTGTGATGAGGTGAAATATTGTTTTAACATATAGCAGTTCAAATACATAATTTTTCACACTTTTGATGTTGCACTTGTGTGATCTCGTGGCAAAATATAGTGAGAGTTCAACAGACCCACCTTTTAGACTTTGTTCTTCAGTTTCTGTCGAGTTTGAAGTTTGTGCTTCCAAAAACTAGAAAGGAGCATGAGGCTTAAATTAACTTGAGATTAATTTGTAATGTCCTTCCACCATCCAAGTTAATTTCCAAAATATTAGATTAACCTCAAATTCAGGTGCTGGTTGGTGCTCACAGATTTTGTTTTTGTTGTAATTAAGGATATACACTGCAAATGATTACATAGTTTAGTGTATTGATTGTGGAATTTTGATATTTGGGGTGCACATTGCAAATGCCCATTTAGATGTAATTGACCCAAATAGAACTTTTTTTTAGCTTGTACATCAAACAGTGGTTTTCAGGTTGTCATATCTCTTTTTGTTTTTGGTTTTGGAGCATTTCAGGATGTTATATATCTTTAGTTTAAAATTTAGAACCAGTGAACCCCTGTACAAAACTAGAATGTTAGATTTTCCTAGTTAAATCCTCCAGCTGATCATGTATCTGTTGTGTGTCTTCACTAAAGTTTCTTTCGTATGGATTGATGCTTTTTTTCCCTGATGTTTGGTTTGTACAATATTCTCAAATATGATATGAAAATTCCTATTGTCTACAGTATCACGAATTGGCAGCGGAGACTTTCTACCTAATGGCTATTGTATTTCACAAACTGGGGCAACTAGAGGAAAGGGAAGAAGCTGCAAATTCATTCAAGAAACACATGATGGCTCTTGAGAATCCTCTAGACGATGAAGATCCTCTATTCAATGTCTTATGATGAAGCCAAAGTTGAATATTAATCTAGACAAGCCTGTATAATATCCATGATATCGGTAGCTTTCTCCCAATTGAAGTGTCCAGTTGTAGATATGGAAATATAATGGTTTTATGCATTGGGAGAATGAATGCTTCTCTATTTGTTTCATTCTTTTTATTCCTCAAGAATGTTCAGCTTTGCACCATGTTAATTTACAGAGTAGTTTGTAGGGCAATTAGGCTTTGATTATTACGTTGAAATTTTTTTCAGCATTTATGTAATTCATGTCCTTGTAATTGTTTTTTAAGGCACTATAGTAATTGGAAAAAGTCTATCGTGTACCATATGAATACAAATTCTATCTCACTTTTTGTGTTCTAGTTTATGCTCTACTAATATGTTTTGTATTCGTCAATTTGCTGTTCATAGCAATCATTTCATGTTTATTAAGAAGCCGTATGTCATGTATGTAGTGTTTCTTAGTATGTAACATGTGGTCTTTATGAGTTGATCGCCTAGAAACCTTTTAAGATCGTTTGTGGCAGGACTATTTATAGGATTATTATTTAAGCTCGTTCCTTCATTAATTTTTGGGCCTCGTCGTGCGGACCCATTTGGGATTTCTTTGTTAATGCAATATTCGGAGCATCATCGGTCGAGGATGATCTGAAGGAGATCTGATTCCTTTAATTTATGGAAATTTAGGGTGTGCTTGTTTCTATTCCTCAAAGGACAATAGGGTAGTGGCGCACTAACCTGTATTTCTTTTCTGATTGCAAATTTTTGTGTCCACAAGTTTTCTGACAGGTGTTGTTTCTATTGCATAATGATCTTGCCGTGGATGGGGGGTTATGGAGGGCTGCGCCAAAGATTGTAATTTTTGTAAATTTGTTGAGTTGGAGCTTTAATAGTTTAGTTAACTTATGTCTATCTTTTTAATAATTAAATGATTGCCAGATAATTAAAAAATGTCATGTCTGCACTTCGTATTAGGCTAGACAGCTATCAGAAGTTAATAAATGGACCAATATTGCTTATTTACTAAACTTTATGGAGTAGTAGTGCTCATTTAAGACTTCAAAAACTAAAAATGCTCAATATGTAAAGATTGAGATTGTTAATATATTTTGATTTTTGGCTAAACTTTTTTCAATTTATAATATCTCTAGTATCAATTAATTTTTTTGAATTTTCTTTAAAGTGAAGTAAAAAAACAATAGGAAAAAGTTTACCTTTAAACTAGTTTGGAGGAAACGTCCTCCAACCTATTACGTGCATTGCAAGAGACTATTCACATGCATTTTTGTTCGTAAGAACCTAAGGTTTGATTGTTTCAAGGTCAAGCGGTTCCACCATGCCGAGTTCTGTTGCATCGTCGCCACCAACTCAGCGCCATGTTTCTCATGGGTTTTGGGCATGCCCATTGTGGCCAAGTCCAAGGGCGGCTCTACATTCATGCCAGGGTGGTCATATGCACTTTAACTTTGGAAAAAAAAAAATTTATTATAAATAAAGTTTAAAAATTGTATGATTTTTTTACCTTTAAAAAAAGTTGTGACCATATTAAATTTTTTTAATTCCAACATAAATAAACTTTGGACAAAGTTTGGCAACAAACTTGGTTGTAGATTAAGGTTATAACTCCATTTAATAAATTTTTTTTAAATTTTTTTATTGAATGTGAATTTTGACAAATCTGCAATTAAATTACATTTTCTTCTATTTCCTCCATGCATGTTGTTAGGGTCATATTTTCCATGTAATTAACTAGTCTTTTGACAAAACACACTTTACTTGTAATTGGGTAGATCTAAGTTAGGTTTAATCAACCAAGACGTATGTTACTTAAACATATCAAGTGGTATCTTTAAAGTCATGAAGATTGATCCAAGAAACAAGTGAATAAAAGCTGATTCATTAAGTCTCAACAGAAGCTTGATATATACTACTATCGAGGTTAAATGAATAAGCTTAACATAAGCTCGATCTATTGAGAATTACGATTTCAAAAATTTCAGATCTGAAATCTGGTCAATGTCGTATTAGTTGATTAGAGTTTCTTTTCTCACAACCCTAGTAATATATAAGACATATTTTAAAAGCCGTCATACATGGATACAGAGAACCAGAACTCATATACTATGTGTGAAGCGACTGCATTTGTACGCCTTTAGGTTTTGTAACCAAATGCTTCCTGATCTTCATCGTTTATGAAGTGAAGAATTTTGTAGCCAACAACAATCATTCAAGTTGTTGGAGTTAGTCACATACTGGGATCCGTGTTATTCACATATTGGAGATTCGTGCAACAAAGGAAAGAAGGTTACTACAAAATCAAGTCCAATTGGGTATTGGAGCAAATGTTCAACTGTAGGTTGGTATTTTGGGATAGGTCAGGGTAGTGGTAAGATTCCTTATACTTGTAACCGCTTGATTATTGATTAGTGGATTCTTGGGCTAGGGTAGTGGTAACATCTCATTGGCATGAAATTTGACATGTATTTTCTTCGACTGCTCTGTGTGTTGCAATTTCACATTCAAACACGAGTTGGGTGTGCATGCCATTGCAATTGAGGTTGAGGATGCCGAGTCTGCCTTGCATATCAGTATCTCCCATGGTGCCAAGCTTATGTCTCCACCTATTGACCTCGGCAACAAAGACGGCTCCTCTACCATTCTCACCAAGGTTCACCTCTTAGGCGACGTCCTTCATCAAATCATCAAACTCTGACGATTCATTGTTATTCTTGCCCAATTTTGAAAGTGTGGATGAAGTCTCATCCTACCCGTTGTTGGATTTTGGGATCCAACGGCTTGACCACATTGTGAGCAGCGTCCCCAAAATAGCACCTGTGGTTTCATACCCGAAGAACTTCACCAGGTTCCATGAATTCGTAGAGTTCACAGCTGAGGATGTAAGGACCTGTGAGAGTAGGTTAAACTTTGTAGTTTTGGTCAACAATGAGGAAATAGTTCTTTTACCATTGACTAAGCCGGTGTTTAGGACAAAGAGAAAGAGCCAAATATATAGAGGGGTAGGACTAGTGTACCACTTGGCATTGGAGAGTGAGGACATACATATATAGAACACTGAGGGAGATGAGCAAGCGAAATGGGGTACTAGGGGTTGGGGTTTGAGTTCACGCGATCGTTGCCACTAACGTATTATAAGAATTTAAAGAATAGGGTAGGGGATGTGTTAACGGATGCGCTGATTAAGGGGTGTAAGGAGTTAGCTAGGGATTATGGTGGATAGGGATGATCAGGAGACATTGTTCCAAATCTTCTCCATGCCTGTATGAGATAGGTATTTCAATTTCTGCTATGTGTGTATAATATGTAACATTAATAATACATTATAGTATAATATAATGTAGTAGTGAATAGTATGGAAGAGAGTTAAGAGTTCATATATATTACTAATGTTATGACAATCTAGTATGTATTTGTCAATGATAAAGAGCTATTATCATAACCGGACTCCATAGGTTGAGATTCTCTAAAAAAAAAAAAAAAAAAACTTCTAAAAAAGAAAGATATGTATTTCTTTGCTAGGTGGTGGACTCAATAGACAAAAACCTACTACCATATTATCCATTCTTGAAGTGTTTTGGGCTTTTCATGGTTTTATGAGTAAGAAGTGAAATAATATAATTAAAGACTGAAACACTACCTTCATTCGAATATGAAGTGAAATAATTTGCTTAAAGTTTGATTAAATATGTCCTGAACTTAGAATTGGTATATGTTGTCCTATTTTTATTGATACGTGCATGGTTAGGACAATGTGCATGAAGTGAAGTGGATGTAGAATGGAACCATATATGTTAGTGCATGTAATAGGAGGGAAGTGTTACTCCACTGTTTGTGTTAAGTTAGTTTAAGAATTATTTGAGTATTATGTTAACCTTAGTTGCTTGCCAATACCAAAAATAAATTAGGGTAAATTTCAAAATTGATTATTTTAATCCTTAAGTTCAAATGGACTCTAACGCCGTTATTTATTTTAGTTTCTCTTTCTCACCCTCAAACCTTTCTTCTCTCTCCTCACTCTTTCTTCTTACTCTCTCTTTAGCACCCTCATCCCCCCCTTTTTTTTTACTCTCAGGCCACTCTTTCTTCTCACCCTTTCTCTGGCTCCCTCATCCCTTTTCCACTCTTAGACCTCTCTTCTCTTCTTGTGGTCTTTGCGGCAACGTCGTGGTGTGGGTAAGTGGTGTTCATGGGTTTTGATGTGGATCTATGTTGGCTCTCATGGTCTTTGTGGCGGCGTCATGCTGTGGGTTAGCATTGGTTCAGGGGTTTTGGTGTGAATTGGCGTTGGAGGGTTTGGGTTATTTGTGGGTTGGCGATGGAGGCTTGTGGATTTTGGTTTAGATCGATTGTGGATCGGTAGTACGGTGGAGGCTTGTGGATTTTGGTTTAGATCGATTGTGGATCGGTAGTGCGATGGAGGGTTGTGGATTTTGGTTTAGATCGATTATGGATCGGTAGTGGAGGTTTATGGATTTTGGTTTAGATCGGTTATGGATTAGCGATGGAGGTTTGTGGATTTTGGTTTGGATCGGTGGTGGTGGGTTTACTTTGGATTTTTTTTTTTTTTTTGAGCGAAGAGTTTGAGTTGGTTTAAGCAAAAGGTTTTGTGGGTTCTTATGAATGGTTATGTTAAGTGTAATATGGGTTTGGAGACTTTGAGGGATATGTTGGTGAGTGGAGTTGAGCCTGATGAATTTTGTGTAAACTGTGCTTACTACTTATGCTTAAATTGTGGTGGTTTTGCAAGGGAAATAGATTCATGAGTATGTTATGAAGATGAATGGGATGGAGTCAAATGTGTTTATGGGGACCGCGCTTGTTGATATGTATGCTAAGTGTGGGAGTATAGACATGGCTGAAGAAGTCTTTGAGGGGATGCCTAAAAGGAATGTGTTTTCATAGGCAGCCATGATTGAAGGATGGGTAGTACATGTGTTAGGGGTGCCCAGACCCGACCCACACCCGTCGGACTGACCAAACCGCCCGATCTCCACCCGATTTCAGCCCGAACCGACGCTCCTGTCAGTCGGTTACGAGTTTCTGCGCCCAAGACCCGATGCCGGCGGGTCGAGTGGCGGTTTTCTTCTCCAAAACCCGAGCCACCCGACCCGATCAATGTTCTATACAAATCCGGCCAACTCTGGCAAGATCAAGCTTAAATTCGAGGAGATCTGGTGAGATCTCGACCATATTTGGTAAGATCAAGCTTAGATTCGAGTAGATCTGGCGATATTGAGCTTAGATTCGAGGAGATCTGGCGATATCGAGCTTAGATTCGAGTAGATCTGGCGAGGTCAAACTTAGATTCGAGGAGATCCAGCCAAGTCCCAGCAATTTTTAGGCAAAAATGCAAAATCTGGTGAGAAAATGCAAAATCTGGCGAATATTTCTAGAATCCGGTGAGTTTTTCCAGGTTCCAGCGACTTTTTTTTTTTTCCAAATTTTGATGCTTTCTTTATTCCGACGACCCGCCCGACCCGACCGACGTTCACCCTCATCCAAAACCGACTCAACCGATTGTTTCGGCAGGTCGAGTCTGGGTTCCTCTGCCCTCCACTCGATGCCGGCGGGTCGAGTCTGGGTTGGGTCCAAAACCGACCCGGCCCGACCCGTGGATAGCCTTAACATGTGTACACAGGGAAGGCAATTCATTGTTTGGATAGGATGCAAGTAGATGATGGGATAAAGCCTAATGTGGTTGTCCTTCTTGGGGTTCTAGTGGCATGTACACATGCAGGAATCTAAGAGGAAGGTCAACTGCTATTGGATGACATGGAAAATCGATATGGTATTAGACCAAAACATGAGCATTATAACTGAGGTTAATAGTGTTAGAATTTGTTTGGACTAAAGGCTTGAAATGATCAGTTTTGAAATCTTTTGGACCTCCTTGGTATTTGGCCAAACCTCAGGGGTAGTTAATGAAATTTACCCAATAAATTAATATTTCTAAGTGTGCTATATATATATTAAACAAAATGAAAGACTTGATTCTAGCTTAACAATGCATGATAAGACATACCACTAAATGATGCTCTCTTCTTGTCCTTTCTTTAGTGGTGAACCAAATATAGTGGTCGAGTTTATAATTAAAATTCCCTATTTTGTTGATAGTGTTTTATTTATACCCCACGAACTAGAGTATGTTATATGTCTCATTATTTTTTATTTTAAATTTTAATTATTTTATTTAAAAAATAAAAATAAAATATTTGTGACAAATTATGACTGGTGAAGCGTAAAATGAAATACTCGAAATGAGAAAAAGAATTTTTTATCATTAGAGTTCATAAGTTGGGGAGGTCCTAACTTGTAATAATTATAGCAATGTCAACATAATTTAATGGTTTTTTTAAGGTTTTTTTTTTTTAAAACCAAAAAAATGAAGAAGAAGAAGAAGAAGAAAAGTGGAATAGGAATTTTGATTAATTTTTTATATTTCCATTATGTTAGATTAATTCAGATCAAGAGTAGGGTGCATGCTCAAGGATGAGGAAGGGAAGGATTACCAAAAAGGCGGATGTGGAGGGTTTGGGAAGGGTAACTTCTCCGAGCTCTTCAAGTCCATCAAGGAATATGAGAAGACACTTGAAGCCAAGTGAATTTTTGAACCAGATGTTGCATAAATAAATTCCTTGTGGCATTTTCATCAATAAATCACGAGTATTTTTTTTTTATGAGAATCACGAGTATTGTTTTACTTTATGAATAAGGTAGTTGCAAGAGCCATGGTTTTGGTCATAAATCATAATGTTTAAAAAAAAATGGTGGAATAATGAAAGATCTTGTGATGCATAATAAGCTTCACGGTTCTTCTTAAAAAGAAAATGATGTGATAATAGCTTAATTTTGCATATTTATATCATTGCTAGAAAGTACTATCATACTTATTTTGAGTTAATTCATATTTATATTTGGTTTTGGAATAATTAATTTTGCGCTTAATTGAATTTTATTGTGTGAATTTGTCTTTTGTAGAAGATTGGAATTAAATAAGTGGATTTGTGCAAAGAAGAAAGCTAATGAACTTTACTTTTACAAGAGCCATGATGAAGTTAAAAAAGGCCAACTCAATTAAATTTAAGTCTAATTGAGGCAAGAAATCAAAGGAAATTTTCACCAAATCCAAGTCCAATTCAGATTAGGATTCCAGCTTGCATATCAATTAGTGTTTTGGCTCAGATATCTAATCGAGATAATTCAAGTTGGGCTGGAAATTTAACTTAAAGGGCTACAACTTTGTAGTTTACCAAAAGTACGAATTCTAACGTTAAATGGGCCAAAATTATCGGTTAAGTGAAGCCTAAAAATCTGAGATTTTCTCCAAACAGGAATTCAATTTGTAATATGATTCCTTGACCTATTTAAAGGCTCTTTAGGGCAAAATTCAGAGGAGGCTAGTGCTAGGGCTGTGGGCTAGACATAGAGAGCGCGACTACCTCTTTGATTTTCTTTCATGACAGTTAGTTCTATTTTATTTGTCTAGTTTAATGTTTAGTATTTTATTTTTGTGTTTTATTTCAATTACCATGAGTAGCTAAATTTATAATTAGGGTTGATGGTGAAACCTTGTTAAGGATTATCAGTAATATTCATGTGATTTGATTTTTCCCACAATAGTTGTTCTTTAATGATTTAAATTGTTCTTGCTTCATATCAATTGACTAATATGAGATTCTAGATATGAGTTCAATCATGTTTTTCTCATGATTTAGAATTTGTCTTAATTAATTGAATGCTTGGTTTATTATTTCTTGATTTTAAAATTGGATATCTCTTATGATTTGTTTGGCTACAAATACAATTGATGATTTGATTTTATACCTAGGAAGCGAAGAAGAGCATGCTTTAGATATTTAAATAGAAGTTTTAATGATAATATTCTCCATGGTAGCATGATTGATTTCTAGATTATCATGTAGTGGTTAGGAAAAATTAATGATCATAAATATATGTTGATATGAATTAATAATGTGGATTCCAAAACCTTAATTACTTTCTCTAAATTGTTTACATCTCTTTACTGCATTATATTATATCTTTTTTTTGTTTAATTATTTGCTTAGTATATTTAATTTCAAACAACCAATTTTTATTAAACTAGATTATGATTAATTTGGTTAAGATTTGATTAATTTTTCTATGTTCATTCAAGTCTTTATGAGTTCGACCTCTTTTTTGTCAAACTATACTTCGGTACGGTTTGGACACTTGCGAGTACTTTAAAATTTCACAACAATAATAATAATAACTAGCCTCTGAGCACGCGTGTGCTCAGAGGCTCTTCTATTTTTTGGGTAAAAAAAAAAATGAATACGTGGGGTGAGTTTTGTAGTTTGGAGGAGTTTTAAAACTAACAAAAGAGTAATCATATCTTGTAGGGAGTTAGTAGTAGTAAAAATATGAATTTAAATCAACATAAAAGTAGGGGTTTAGAAGCAGGAAGACATTTCAACGTAAAAGTAAGAATTTATTATTTTTGTCAATTTACTATTTTAACCCCATTTTTAAGTTTTAGGTAGGGGTATTTTTGACAGAAAAAAAAAAAAAAAAAAAAAAAAAACAATAACTAAGTTTCTTTTGCCAATTTACTATTTTAACCCAATTTTTAAGTTGTTGGTTAATTAATTTAAGGGTATTTTTGACATGAAAAAAAGCAATAATTAACTTTCTGAATCCTCTTAATATATACAGATAAAACTTCACGGTTGTCATTTCTTATTTATTATCTTAATGTGGGTGTTAAAAAATCCTTTGTATATTTGATTATTCTCACGAGTGTGTGTAATTTCAAAGAGAGCCAATTTCATATTAGAGATCATTTTAATTTGACTAATTAAGAGAATATATATTTTGGTCAATATCGATTTCAGTTGCTTTTTGGGGTGTGATTGTAAAACTATGTAAATCAATTTGCGTGCAACAAATTTAACCCTATTTGTTAAGAGCTTAAAACTATTAGCCCATATTTAAGTTAATATGCCAATCTCTAGCACAGCAATTATAATAATCGACACATGAAAAGGAATCACGAAAAGATTCATTTCAGCCCGCAAAACATCTCTGTCACAAAAATGTGAAGAAAGGAGAGAGAGATGGTCATAATAGAAAGAGAAAATAGAAGTAGAGAAGCAGAGACCGACGAAGAAGAAGAAAAAGAACTGGAGAAGAAAATGCAAGACTCGCACTGCAAGTCAATAATTTGTACCGACCAATTTTTATTTTTCTTGCCGAAATGGCCGATATTATCCGCTACATCCGTTATAGACCGATATTTAGAGTGATACGTTTTGAATGAATTTATGTACCAGTTCATCGACCGGTACAATAAATATAGGTCATACCGGCTAGTATGTACAACATTGATTCGACTCCTTTACTAATTTTCTGGTCATGCGTGATTGTCACTCCCTTTTGACCAATTCATCAGCAAGGCATGGTAGATTGGATAAGAGAGAGAATTGAACACATAATTCAGCAGTGCATTTAATTCTTGCTTCTAATTCAGCATTACCAATCCCAAAATGGTCATAAACTTTTACACGATTTATTGTTACACGTTGAGTTATACAATGCCGTACGGGACACTATTTGTTACACAATAAAATTGTCTTTTAACAGTTACAACTCAAATCGTGTTGTTATATGTCCGATACAGACGATAATGTATAACGATCATCTATCAATAGCCAGCCAAATGACTAATGAGTGAAGGACTCCAGAAGCCGGAAGGGAAGAATAGAATAAGAGTGATTGGCCATTCTGATAAACGTGCCACATCATCCCATCAATATCCCTACGAGACAATTCCACCACATTACCCCCAAAAGCTTACGTGCCGACTTAACTCGCTTGATCCCATTTGTCCAAACCCACATTCCAAAACCAAATTCCCCCCAACATCTCTATTTAAACCCGCTCATTCTCTGCTACGTACCTCCTTCACCACTCCATTTCCCACTGACTCCACCCCAACTAGCAACAACCGGGTTCAAAAATTGATTTTTCATCAAGTATATCCATTTTCTGAGGTTTTAATTCCTCAATATATATATTTTTTAACTATCGGTGTGCTGTAGGATTATCATTATGAATGAAAAGATTTAAAAATGTGATTTACTTCATCTTAGATAAGGCAAAGTGTCATTATAATTTTTTTTTTTTTTGAGAAGAATTATAAACTTTTATTTGGTTTAAAAAAGTGATAGAGATTATTTGCTATGTGGCCATGTGGAAAATTAAGTAATTAATGTTGACAATCTATGATATAAGATATTAGTTTACAAAAGTTAAAGCCTTAAAACCTTAAAAAAAAAAAAGTTAAAGCCTAAAAAAAAAGTTAAACCTTAAAAAAAAAAAAAAAAAATTTATGGTTTTCAATTACATTGAGTTTTTATTGTCCTAATATTTTGAAGTCCATTTTTGGAAGTAAGAAAAATAGTGTTGTATGGGGTATGATCCCAGGCCCATTGGGCCTTGAGCCTTGTCCCAAACATTCTCAAGGACCAAAACTGAGCCCAAACCTTATAGTAAGTCCATTTTATTTTGGATGCATGATAGACGAGTCCATGTCCGGTCAATTATGACTTGCTCGGGGATATGTTTGCTTGGAACAACCCATGTCCCCGACAGCTCGGTATTGCCTTGGGGAGTATCGTTGCTGAGCAATCTTTTGGAGACAAAAATCAGTTTCAATGCCATTACCACTTTTTCCAATGGAGCATATTCCTTGTTAGGAATAATCAAATTGGACCCCACCCACATGAGTGAGACTAGAAGCTAATCATGGGCACCCCACCAACCTCAAGCTATAAATAGAAGTAGGGAGTAAATAAGGGGGTTGGTTGGTGGGGGGGTAAGAAATAGAGAGTGAGAAAAAGAGAGAGAGCACTATCTAAAGGGAGGAACTTAAAAATGGGATAAGGGAAGTTCGTGAAAGTTGAGAGGTGTAATTAGGATACTTGGTAGTGAACTACCCTTAGTAGGAGATTCTAAACCCACCATACATATAAGTTGTGAGCCCAATTCTAAGCCCGATCCATTAAGTAGAAGTTGGGCACACACAAGTGTATTACCCATTTTTTTTTTCCTTATCTTTTGAACCACTTCTTGTAAGGGCAGGTTTGTATCCTCAGCCCAAAAGATAGATGGATTAAGGACCAAAGAGCCTAATACAATGAATTTGTAGAAAGTGGGCTAAAAACTAGGTTTCAATGAATCGGACAACACTCACAATGGACCAAAGATAGTGAGAAAGCAAGAAAAACAATGAAAAAAAAAGTTTGTGCAAAGAAATTCTTCCTTGGCAATGTCCGAGGAGAGTAATTCTTGGATATCTGTATTTCTCTTAGACTTGTTAAAATTATAGTTCTTCGTGCTATAGTGTTTTTTCTCTTTCGATTATCAGATCCCCTTTTTGAATGGGATTCTTCTCCTTTATATTACCCTCCTTTATTCTATCTTAGCCCTTCATATGTAGATCAAATGGCTGGCTTTTATTCTTGTCCCATCAACACCTTCCTGAAACTTTTAGTGGTAGTTGTAAGGCTGAACATCATTGTTTAGGCATTACTTTCACATTAATGTGGTTAGAGAGTTAGCTACAAAGTATTTAATACAATGATAGCAGCTTTCTCTCAGATACTTCTTACCTTCCCCTTGTCTCGTTCCTTCTTGATGCTTATCCTTAACAGTGGAATTGCCAAGAATGTTGCTCTTGATGGTAGGTCAACCCTTTTGACCTCTGCACCGTCAAAGCCGAGGAGGAGTTTATCCCCGGACCATCTTCCTGAACTCTCATGACCAGTCACCTTCCTCCATTCACTAGCCTGCACTTCTACATCAGCATCGCTAAAGCCGAGGAGTTTATCCTTAGACCATCGTCTTGAACTCTCATGACCAGTCACCTTCCTCCATTCTTTAGCCTACACTTCTACATCAGTGTGTCTTGGGACTAATAAGTGTTTTCGGACAGGACCCACGACCCAACATACACTTCTGGGCCTACCATCCCTAAACTTCTTATCAATTTTTATTTTTTTTTAAAAATGCTAAAGGTATTACAAATTTTACTATATAAAACATACAAACTAATATATCAATGTATGTTATTAGTGAGTTTTGACCTTCTAATAAATGAATATTTTGTTTTATTTTTATTTTATAATTTTTTATGGGAATTTTTATTTTATAATTGATGATACATCAATTTATTAGTTTTATATAATAAAGTTTATAGTATCCTTAAAATTCTATAATTTTGGGATATTTTATAATAAGGCATGAGTTTTTTATTTTATTTTATTTTTATAATTTATTAAAAAAAAAAAAAACCATTAAAAAATGCAGACATAACTTGTAAGTGGCCTAAAGTCTTAAGCCGCCACCAGAATCTAAAAAGCACAAGTTTTATACAACACAATTTGGTCTAAGTGGATGGAGGGGGAAGTAGAGGTAAGGGTGTTTATGGTTTGGTTGTTGTGGTTATTGGCCAATTTTTTCACCGCACCATAGGGGTCAATTTCCCCTTCACCAGCTCCGATGATAACCATTGGAGGTTGGTTCTTTGGTCTTTAAGTTTTTGTCAAATCGAAAGTTAATTGCACAAGATTCCTCCACGAGAGAGAGAGAGAGAGAGAGAGAGAGAGAGAGAGAGAGGAACATGAAAATCTAAGTTCTAAACTCATAAATCTTAGATCAAACCCATAGATCTAAGATCTCAATCCAAAAATCCAAGATATAAATACAAAACTTAAGATCTAAACAACAAAACCCAAGATCTAAAGGTTCTAAATCCAAAACCCTAGATCTATACACTAAAACCCACAACAAATCAAACCCACATTAGACTTTCTTTGATTACAATGAGGGGGAGAGAGGTTTGACACCTAGTTGGGTGGTGGTGGAGAGATGAACCACTGGTTAAGCCACAATAGAGAGATTTAGCACTTAGGAGTTAAGGTTTGGTTGGTATCAATTCTTAATACCCAGATTGAGGGTGCCATTGAGAGAATTTAGAGTTTTGAATAAAAAAATGAAGATGAAAGGGTAGAGAGAGATAGAAATTTGATGATATATATTGGTTTGGTTTAGCTACTATCAGAATACATGATCTAGCTTCGACGAGCACACCGCATTGGCGTTGAAACTAGCTGTCTTCTCCAATTACAAGTTTGAATTTAGTTGGTTGGCTTGTGGAGCAGTGTGGTTTAGTTGGTTTTGGGACAAAATGTCAATTTGAGTACTCTCCTACACTCCTCCCTCCCCCATCCAATCTAACCATTAAACAACACAAATACTCTAGCGTAAGCGCTAGCTAGACAAACTTTGGAAGCTTGTGACTTAATGTTTAGTTGGAAGAACTCCTATATTTACTACTTCATTATTTCAATTAATAACAACACTAACTTTTTATTAAAAACCAGCCTTACCACACGTGCTTCACGAGTGTGATGAATTTTTTTTTTTTTTTTTGAGTTTTAGTGTCAAAATTTTCCAAAAAATAAAAGAGAAAGAAGCCACTAAAAATCATATACAACAATCAAAATCATATGAGCAATAAAATGATTAAGAAACCACTAAAATAATTACCTTGTAGGAATGAACTACTCATTCCTCTGATAGAAAAAGAGTGTTAAAAAAACTTACATGAGTTGAGAGAGAGAGAGATAGAGTGAAAAAAAAAAAACTATTTTATTTAATTTAGCTAAAATTTAGAAATATTTAAATTAGTAATGATGAGGTAAACAGGTACTGACGAAACTATCGAGCCTGTCCTATGAGGACGAGACCTTCGATAGAGACGAGAACACCCTCAGGATAGACAACGTGGAAGGCAGCGCTACTGACGAGGACACCCAGTCCATTTAATGCAGTCAACTAAACGGTTACACTTCCAACTGTACGAACCGTTTGAAGACATTGATGCCTTATTACACAGCCCCAAAACGTTACCCAATGGAGCATTAAGACCTCCATAACTCCTCCAACGGCTAGGGACCATGAGAGCATATATAAAGCCCATACACTCCCACGAAAAAGAAGAGAGACAAGTAAGAAAGGAGATTGTTTATTTGCTTTTATGTTCATCTTATATTGCTTTTCTTTTAAGAGAGTTTCATATTCTGACTTTGGCATCGGAGGCGTTGTGGCAGGCACCACACCGGTGACCATCTTCAAAGGCTGAAGAATCATCTCCGTCCGACAAACAGTGCTGACGAGTTCACACTCATCAGTTTGGCGCCGTCTGTGGGGAACGACATTTTTCGTGTTCAAACTCGAAATAGTGGTTCCTTATTCTTATTCTTTTTAGGATGGAGTCTAATTAAGATTCTGCAGCCCTAGCTCAGCAAGTTCAAGCCCTTGCAGCCACAGTTGAAGAACTGACTAGGCAAAACCAAGAAATGAGGTTACGGCTTCAGCAGGAGGAAAATCGTTCGAAGGGAAATCAGGAAGATGAGGGGGATAGCAACAGAAGAAGTGACCATCGAAGGCCAAACACTCCCGCCGAGCAAAATTCAGATATTCTTCGAGAGATGAGGAGGGAGATGGAGGAACTAAGGAATGCCATCAAAGAAAAAACAGAGCGGAGCGTGGATCGGATGGTCCGGGCGACGGATTCGCCATTCACAATAGCGGTCCTCGACTGTCCAGTGCCATCAAAGTTCCGGTTACCTCAGCTCGAGCCTTTCGATGGGTTGAAGGACCCCCAAGATCACCTAAACACCTTCAAGACGACCCTGGGACTTCAATAGCCCCCAGATGAAATATTGTGTCGTTCCTTCCCAACTACACTCATGGGAGCCGCCCGAGAATGGTTCACAAAGTTGCCAACATCGTCCATCGATACGTTCGAGCAGCTGAGCAACGCCTTCCTGCATCACTTTATTGGAGGACAATGACCAAAGAGGACCGCTGACCATTTGCTTACCATCAGGCAGGGAGAAAAGGAAACCCTGAGGTCGTATGTAAAACGTTTCACGAGGGAAACACTGGAGGTGGACGAAGCCGACGATATGGTGCAGCTGACGACCTTCAAGGCAGGGCTGAGGTCCGAGGATCTCGTCAGCTCACTTGCGAAGAACCCCCCAAAGACGATGGCTGAAATGCTCCTCAAGGCGCAGAAGTACATAAACGCTGAGGACGTATTGGCTACTATCAAGGACGGGGACAGACCAGGGGACAAAGGAAGAAAAGAAGACGATCGTAGAGGGCAAAAGCGGGACCGACCAGATCGTCGAATTAATGACGGAGTCAGAAGGAAAGATGATAAAAATCCACGCACGGTAAAATTCACTCCTCTCGTTATGCCCGTTGACAAAATTTTAGCGCAGATTAAAGACGAGCACTACCTTAAGTGGCCGAGACCACTGCACTCATCTCCTAACGTCCGCTACAAAAGTAAATACTGCCGATTTCACAAAGATCATGGCCATTGCACCAAAGATTGTAGGGATCTCAAAGAGCAGATAGAAGAATTGATATGAAGGGGGAAGCTGTAGAAATTCGTGAAGAAGGGGGAACACAATAAATTCTGAGATGAAAACAAAGGCCAACATGGGTCCTCATCCAGGAACGACGGCCGTCAATCATAACCTCCTCAAAATGTGGTCGGGGAGATACAGACGATCGCAGGGGGGCCTACCACCGGGGGCTCATTCAAGTCACTCAAGAAAACACATCAACGACAAGTGAACAACGTCCATATGACACCCCTGCCAAAGTACAGACGAACTGATCAGGATATGACCTTCAACGAGAGTGACTCCAGAGGAGTGAAACAGCCTTACAATGACCCCTTGGTCATAATGCTCACCATAGAAGGGTTCAACACCAAAAGGGTCCTCGTGGACAATGGTAGCTCTGCCGATATCATTTACTTTTCCGCATTCCAACAATTGAAGCTGGATCCCAAAAGACTTCATCTATTCGATTCTCCACTCGTTAGTTTCAGCGGTGACAGGGTGTATCCTAGAGGCATAGTGACGCTGACGGTAACAGTGGGAACGTACCCAAAGCAGTTGACTCGTCAGATAGACTTTTTGGTAGTAGATTGTCCCTCATCCTATAATGTCATCATCGGAAGGCCAGCACTCAACAAGTGGAAGGCGTCCACATCCACCTACTGCTTGAAGGTGAAATTTCCAACGGAAGATGGTGTTGGTGAAGTTAAAGGAGACCAAGTTCTAGCTCGAGAATGCTATCAAGCTGTTTTAGCAGCTAAGGAGAACCACACGTGGGTAGTGGAAGAAAAAGAGGAAGAAAAGGTGGAAGCACTGGAAATAGTGGAGTTGATCGAAGGGGAAATGACGAAAACAACCAGAATAAGGACGACCTTAAGTCCTGAGATGAGAACGAGGCTCATTCAATTTCTCAGGGAGAACTTGGACGTCTTTGCTTGGAGCCATGACGACATGCCGGGCATATCTCCAGAAGTTATTCAACACAGGTTGAATGTGGACCCAGAGAGGAAACCCATCAAGCAGAGACGAAGAACTTTTGCGCCCGAAAGAGACCAAGCAATTGCTGACGAGGTAAGTAAACTCTTGACTGTAGGCTTTATCAGGGAGGTGTACTATCCAGACTGGCTGGCAAACGTCGTCCTAGTAAAGAAAGCAAATGAAAAATGGAGAATGTGCGTGGACTTCATAGACCTAAACAAGGCCTGCCCGAAGGACAGTTTCCCTCTTCCTAGAATAGACCAGCTAGTAGACTCTACGGCCGGACACAAGCTGTTGACATTCATGGATGCATTCTCAGGGTACAACCAAATAAAAATGGTTGACGAGGATCAGGATAAAACCGCCTTCATCACCAGCCAGGGGCTCTACTGCTATAAGGTAATGCCCTTTGGACTGAAGAACGCAGGAGCGACGTATCAAAGGTTGGTGAATAAAATGGTCGTCAAGCAGATGGGCAGGAATATGGAAGTGTACGTCAACGATATGCTCGTCAAGAGTAAGGAAGAACTCGCGCATCTGGACGACCTTAAGGAGACATTCGATACCCTTAAGCAATACCAAATGAATCTAAACCCTGGTAAGTGTGTTTTTGGTGTCGCCTCAGGAAAATTCCTCGGATTCATGGTGTTTCAGAGAGGAATAGAAGCAAATCCTGAGAAGGTGCAAGCTATACTCAATATGGCATCACCTAAGACCGTCAAGGAAGTCCAGAAGCTCACAGGCCGGATTGCAGCTCTTAACAGATTCGTGTCTAGAGCAACGGAAAAATGCTTACCATTCTTTAAGACCCTGAAGCAAGCCTTTGAATGGACCGACGAATGTGAGGCGGCCTTCCAAGAACTCAAGCGTTACCTTAGCAATCCACCACTCCTAAGCCCGTCCAAAGAAAGTGAAAACTTATACTTA
Source organism: Quercus suber (assembly GCF_002906115.3). NCBI lineage: Eukaryota > Viridiplantae > Streptophyta > Magnoliopsida > Fagales > Fagaceae > Quercus > Quercus suber. Next base: position 2,324,445 of record NW_027071805.1, on the reverse strand, counting down.
TACCTGACAGTTTCATCTACAGCCGTCAGTGCAGCCTTAATACGAGAAGAAGATAGGAAACAGCTCCCAGTCTACTACGTCAGCCAAGCTTTCCAAGGAGCTGAATTCAGGTACCCAAAGATCGAGAAAATCATGTTTGCATTGATATTAGCCTCGCGCAAGCTCAGGCAATACTTCCAGGCAAACCCAATCTTAGTGATGACGGACCAACCCATCAAGAAGTCTATGAATAAACCCGAGGTAGCCGGGAGGATGGTCTAGTGGGCAATTGAACTCAGCTAATTCGACGTGGAGTACCATCCCAGGACGGCCATCAAAGCACAAGCTCTGGCTGACTTCATCGCCGAGTTTACCCACCCAGACGAGCCGAGCCTTGCCAACATGGACGAGACATGGGTGATGCAGACCGATGGCTCATCAGCCCAAAAAAGAGGGGGAGTAGGGGTCTTCATAACCACTCCTGGCGGAGAAACATTGAAATATGGAGTCCAGCTGAAATTTCCAGCCACCAATAACGAAGCTGAGTACGAAGGAATTCTGACGGGTTTAAGGCTCGGAAGAGAGCTTGGGGCTAGGAACCTGCTAATCCAGAATGACTCAAAGCTAATAATTAGGCAGATCAGAGGAGAGTACGAAGCAAAAGAAGAAAGAATGCAGAAATACCTCAGGTTGACGAAACACTTGACTCAAGAGTTCGAAAAAGTGGAGTTCATCCAGATTCCGAGAAGCCAGAATATGGCTGCAGACGAAGTCTCAAAGATAGCCTCGTCGGAAGAGACAGAATCAAGAACAGACTTGATGATGGAGATACAGAGAAACTCCAGCATAGAAGAAATTTCAACATTCGCAGTCGATGGCACAAATAGCTGGATGACGCCCATCATGTCCTTCCTCCAAGATGGCCACCTACCCAAAACGCAGATGAAGCTAGGAAGATTAAGAAGAGATCCGCCAGATTCACAATTCTCAATGATACCTTGTACAAAAGAGGTTTCTCCATGCCCTACTTGAGGTGTGTTGACGAAGGAGAGGCCGAATATGTCCTGAGAGAGGTCCATGAAGGGATCTATGGAGATCATGCAGGCCTAAAATCCCTGGTAAGAAAAATTATGCGAACAGGTTACTTTTGGCCAACCATGCAAGATGACGCAACAAGATTCGTCAAGAAATGTGACAAATTTCAAAGGTTCGGGAACGTTCAACGACTCCCATCAGAAAAGCTGACGACGATAACATCTCCATGGCCGTTCGCACAATGGGGAATCGACATCGTTGGCCCACTGCCTCAAGGCAAAGGTCAGGTAAAATTCTTACTAGTTGCTATTGACTATTTCACTAAATGGGTTGAAGCAGAGGCACTGGCAACCATCACCGAGGCCAGAATCCAGGGGTTCGTGTGGAGGAATATAGTTTGCAGGTTCGGGATCCCACGGACGATCATATCAGACAATGGACGACAGTTCGATAGCCAGAATTTCAAGGACTTCTGCTCGAGCTTGGGCATCAAGAACCGGTTCTCGTCACCAGGCCACCCACAAGCGAATGGACAAACGGAAGTAACGAACCGCACATTGCTCAAGATCATAAAGACCAAACTGGACGACACGAAAGGAGCCTGGCCAGAAGAACTGCCCAACGTCTTGTGGGCCTACAAAACCACGGCTAGAACCCCAACGGGAGAGACCCCCTTCAGACTCACTTACGGTACCGAAGCAGTGATCCCTGTCGAAGTGGGAATAACCAGCACCAGGAGAGAAGCGTTCAATGAAGAAGAAAATGACGACCTACTGCGAGTTGACCTAAACTGCCTTGACAAAGTACGAGACAAAGCCTTCAGCAAGATGACAGAATACCAAAGAAAAATGACAGACTACTACAACAGAAGGGTGAAGCTCAAGAGACTCAACATAGGGGACCTCGTCCTGCGCAAAGTAACCCAGGCAACCAAAGACCCAACTCAAGGAAAGCTCGGCCCCACGTGGAAGGGGCCATACAAAGTCATTCACTACTCCAGATAAGGCAGCTACCACCTGGAGACCCTAGACGGACAAAGACTCCCAAGACCGTGGAACATTGAACACTTGAAGAAATACCATCAGTAGATGTAATGAAAAGACGTATTCGTCATTTACGATCAATAAATGAATTATTCAGCCAATATTTGTGTATAAACATGCCTGGAGAAACTAATGAAAGCCAAAAATGGCTAAGTAATAAGATTCCGCCTAGACGGATGTAAGTTACTGACGAAGATCACTAAGTGTTTAAAAAAGCCAAAAATGGCTAAGTAACAAGATTCCGCCTAGACGGATGTAAGTTACTGACGAAGACCACTAAATGATTAAAAAGCCAAAAACGGCTAAGTAACAAGATTCCGCCTAGACGGATGTAAGTTACTGACGAAGACCACTAAGTGATTAAAAAGCCAAAAACGGCTAAGTAACAAGATTCTGCCTAGACGGATGTAAGTTACTGACGAAGATCACTAAGTGTTTAAAAAAGCCAAAAACGGCTAAGTAACAAGATTCCGCCTAGACGGATGTAAGTTACTGACGAAGATCACTTAGTGATTGAAAAGCCAAAGACTGACGAAGATCACTAAAAAGCCAAAAATGGCTAAGTGATAAAGTCCCGCCTAGACGGATACAAGTTACTAACATGCATCAAATGAAAAAGAAGAGGGACGTGCAATCACAAATACAAGTAAGTGCCAAAGAAATAAAATTAAAAGCCAGAGGCTAGCAGGCCAATTGCCACTGTTTCTACAACTAAAAGCCCATAAACGCTGGGCTAAAAATGCTGTCCTCAAAATACGTAAAATTGTTTAGCAAATAGATTTACAAAAAAAAAAAAAGAAAAAGCCCAAAACATGACGGGCACCACAAAAAGAAAGAAATTTTTTCTGCTAAGTGTCAAACTCGTCCAGTCGTGTCGTCGGCAGGGGCATCCTCGATACGAGCGGCGTCATCAGGAGCGTCAGCCAGAGCCTCAGTCTCGGTGGCAGACGATTGAATAGCCTCGTCAGCTGCCATTTCTTGATCCACCTCTTCCAGATCAAGCGCCTCCATGTTTACTCCGGAAGGGTGTTTGACGAGGTATCTCCTCAGAAGCTCGAAACCCTTGAAATACCAACTGAAGAGCACGGTGTTGTACTCGTCAGTGGTCTGGAAGGCTGCTACTGATCTAGCTGCAATGGTCTTGAGGCTCTCCTTGGCCGCTACAATTTGCTCGTCCTTCTCAATGTTCAGCTGACGCTTCACCCTAAGATCGTCTGTAAGTTTCTTTGCTTGCTCTCTCAAGGTATTCGCCGTGCCCATGGATTCGATGAGATCCTTCTTCAAGCCTGAATTTTCCGCCTCCAACGCCTCCACCCTAGAAGTCAGGGACGCCACATTTGCCTCCTGAGTAAGATACTCAGAGGAAAGATGAAGACTCTCCCCCAGCACCTAAAAGAGAGTTAGAGATTTTCAAAAAAAAAAAAAGAAATCGAGGAAGAAGTACCTGGATGATCTTATGGACGTGGCCAGCAGCTACCCCACTGAGGGGGACACCGGACAAGGCCTTTAAATCTGCAGCAGTCACTACTTCATGGGCTCGATCCACGGCCATTTTCTCGTCATTCCAGATGGTAGATGGACGAGAGTCAGCCTTCTCCTTCTCTTTCCCTTTTTCAGAGAGACGTGGCCTTTTCGAGACGGGAGTGCCACCTATCTCTTCCAACGATACCGTTGGAGAAGCTGTCCTTGTCGTCTCCCCCACGGAGACGATCGGGTGGACGGAAGCAGCTGGAGCAACGGGGGCACCCCTCCCAGTAACACGAACTGTTTTCTTGCCGAGATTAGACAGCAGCTCATCTTTCTTCGACCTTATCTTGGCGTAAAGGTCCTTGTTAAACTTCATCGTCATCTCTGCTAGAAAAGAGCAACATAAAAAAAAAATAAAAAAAAAAAAAACTGACGGATTCAACACTTACTTTTCTTTCCTTCAATTTCGATGTTTCGCAAAACGAAAGAGGAAGGATCTGGACCAAGATTGTAGAAGGCTAACGTCCTCGGGTCTACCAAGTCGTCCCAGTTTTCAATTGTCTGGGCGTATTCGATTGCCTGCTCAACGCATTCCTTATTCCTACTCTTGAGCTTAGGCCGTCTCTTCACTGCAAAAAGAAGGATAACAAAAAATTGTGACGACCACAAGTAAATGAATACAACAAAACTAAAACGACAAGGAGGAAAACTGACACACCTAAGGTCGGGGTTGCCCACCGATGAAGCAACCTTGGAATGTCACCCCATTCCGGACTGGAGGGAGTCTCAAAGTCATCCTCGGACATAAAGAAAAATCTTGACTTCTAATACCTGAAGGACGAAGGCAGCCCTCTAATAATCCTGGTCCTTCTTTCCCAAGGAACCAGCTCATAATACCAATACTCTTTTGATTCTTTTAAACGATAAAGGTGGACAAGCTCACCCACCTTAATCATATCTCCATTAGCAGCCAACCATATCTCTATACAGTTGACTACTATTCTCTATGAATTAGGCATTAACTGCCTAGGGGTGATCCCAAAATAGCTCAGGAGCTCCATGAAGAAAGGGTGGACGGGGAATCTGAGTCCATAGGTAAAAGCAGCCTCATAAAAGCACACCTCACCCGGGAAGAAATGACAAGCCCTATCCTCGTCATTAGGCCGACGAACACGAACCCTCTCTGGAAACTGAAACCTATCCCTAAATCTACTCACCGTCTCGGCATCCAGACCACAAACCTCTTCAAGGGCATAGAAAGCCCTAACGACACGGGGAGAAGAGACAGCTGTATCCCCATCCACTGGATTGCCGCTAGACGACAACCCAGTCTCGAGATCGCTGGATCTGACCTCGGACATAATGTTCTCCCTCCACACCTGACCCTCGAACCAATCAACTGATTGCCTAATTAAAGGCAACAATTCAGTCAATACCACACTAAGGCCACTACCCTCAAAAACAAAATTCCCAAAATCAGAGAAAGTGCCTAAAGCCCCCCCCTAAACGCGCAAAAAGAAAAGAAACCGAGGGACAAACAACTCTAACCTCAGAACTATCAACCATGAAAATCCAACAAAAACACAGAAAAGACAAACAACCCAACTGAATCACAGGAAAATTAAAAACAAAAAGAAGCAGAAAAAAAAGAAAATCAGGAACAGTACCACAAGCAAAACCAAGAAAAGAGAAACGAGAGGGAAAGAGAAGCATACCTTAATCAATGGCGGATTGAGGGAGCTTTGCTTGACCAACGTATCAACTCAAAGAAAAGTAGCAGGAAAAAGCTAAAAGAAGAGTAATGGCTGAAATGTGAAGGAGAAAAATGAGAAAGAGAAGGAAGTTAAAAAGAAAAGCTCGAAAAACGGAAAGGTCGGCGGGAAACCCAATAGTCTCATCACCTTAGGCATTAATTGCACCAATCAGTGCGCGCCACGTAGGCCACGATCTGTGAAGCGCCGCCGCTTCGCACTTAATACGGAACAAAACCCCAAGAGTCATTTACAACCTGTAACCCTTCATATTCTATGATCGTCATTAAAACGACGAACACAGAATCGGGGGGCAGATGACGAGGTAAACAAGTACTGATGAAACTATCGAGCCTGTCCTATGAGGAGGAGACCTTCGATAGAGATGAGAACACCCTCAGGATAGACAACGTGGAAGGCAGCTTTACTGACGAGGACACCCAGTCCATTTAATGCAGTCAACTAAACAGTTACACTTCCAACTGTACGAACCGTTTGAAGACATTGATGCCTCATTACACAGCCCCAAAACGTTACCCAATGGAGCATTAAGACCTCCATAACTCCTCCAACGGCTAGGGACCATGAGAGCATATATAAAGCCCATACACTCCCATGAAAAAGAAGAGAGACAAGTAAGAAAGGAGATTGTTTATTTGCTTTTATGTTCATCTTATATTGCTTTTCTTTTAAGAGAGTTTCATATTCTGACTTTGACATTGGAGGCGTTGTGGCAGGCACCACAACGGTGACCATCTTCAAAGGCTGAAGAATCATCTCCGTCCGATGAACAGTACTGACGAGTTCACACTCATCAAGTAACTTTATATATTTAACTTTATTATTTAAGCTTGAGAGCATTTTGGTGCGTTGAATGATGGAACCAAAATAAGAAATTCTATTATTAGTAATATAGATATAAATGGATAAATAAATTTAATCAAAATGAGTGTACCTACCCCCAATAAGACGAGAAATTATACAGTCTTTTAGTGGACCACGTTATTTATCTACCACTTTATTAAAAAAATTTCATTTATTTAAAATTGCTGAGTTAATAATTAATTTTTGTTTAACACTTTTTTCTAACTTAACGAATTTAAATATATAAAATTTTTTTAATGAAATAATAGACCACGATACTTTTTTCCAAATATTACTCATAATTTCTCCGATAAGACTAAAAGTCTAGAAACAAAGAATAGGAGTCATTGCTTACCGTGAATCCTTGATAAACCTTCCACGTCATCCGATCATTATTCCATCCACAAGCAAAATCTCAGCCCATGTTGACCATAACGCTTACGTGCGGACTTCACTCGCTTAATCCAATCTTTCCAAACCCACATTCCAAAACCCAATTCCACCATCTCTATTTAAACCCACTCACTCTCCGCCATATTACTATTCCACCACCCAATCATTTCCCACTCACTCTGCCCCGTAAACCCAACGTTACCCGAAACCAACAACCAACAACAATGGGCAACAATCCGGACGAAACCGGGTTCAAACTCGTCGGATTCACCAACTTCGTCCGGGCCAACCCGAAATCCGACCGTTTCAAGGTCAACCGGTTCCACCACGTGGAGTTCTGGTGCACGGACGCCACCAACACGGCCCGAAGATTCTCATGGGGCTTGGGCATGCCCATCGTAGCCAAGTCGGATTTATCCACGGGTAACTTGACCCACGCATCCTATCTCCTCCGCTCCGGCCAGCTCAGCTTCCTCTTCACGGCTCCGTATTCTCCTTCTCTAGCCACCATGGAAAACGTGGCCCCCGCAGCCACGTCCTCCATCCCCACCTTCGATCGCGCTGCGTGTCTCGACTTCGCGTCCAAGCACGGCCTCGGCGTTCGCGCCATCGCCGTCGAGGTCGACGACGCCGTTTCCGCCTTCCACGTCAGCGTCTCCCACGGCGCCGCGCCCGTCTCCCCTCCCGCCCACCTCGACAAGGACCAGACGACCACTCTCTCCGAAGTCCACCTCTACGGCGACGTCGTTTTGCGCTACGTCAGCTCCAAATCCACCTCCGACTCCTTGTTCCTCCCCAAATTCGAGGCCGTGGACGCGACCTCGTCGTTTCCGTCGCTAGATTTCGGAATCCGACGGCTAGACCACGCCGTCGGCAACGTGTCCGATCTCGCCGCCGCCGTATCCTACGTAAAAACCTTCACCGGATTCCACGAGTTCGCCGAATTCACGGCGGAGGACGTCGGGACGAGCGAGAGCGGATTGAACTCCGTCGTTTTGGCGAACAACGAGGAAACGGTTCTGATACCGATGAACGAGCCGGTGTACGGGACGAAAAGGAAGAGCCAGATACAGACATACCTGGAGCACAACGAAGGAGCTGGAGTGCAGCATTTGGCACTGGTGAGCGAGAACATATTCAGTACACTGAGGGAGATGAGGCAGAGGAGTGGAGTTGGGGGTTTCGAGTTCATGCCGTCGCCGCCGCCAACGTATTACAAGAATCTGAAGAACAGGGCTGGGGATGTGTTGACAGATGAGCAGATTAAGGAGTGTGAGGAGTTGGGGATCTTGGTTGATAGGGATGATCAGGGGACCTTGCTCCAAATCTTCACCAAACCTGTTGGTGATAGGTATTTTATGCAACAACTAATTTAACTCTTTAACTCTATATTCACTATTGCTGCTGCATTTTTAATTTGTTTCCAAACTTTAGAGATCATTTTTCACATTTGAACCAAAAATTGGAAATAGGTGGGTTAAAAAGCAACCATCTTGGAGTGAAAATTGAAAATGAAAATGAAATAGTAGATTGTGTTTTGAATGTAGTTTTGGTGGTTAATTTTGTATGTGGTGGTTAACATGGTCCCAAGTGTAACCTTGGCTGGTAACCTTTTGCCCCCACCTTGATTGCTTCACTTTTTATTGAAAAGGTGAAAAAGAGAAAAGAATGTAAATTGAAAGAATAGAAAGTTATGGGTTTATTTTTTGCTTGATTAGTTATGTGGAGAATGTTAAAAGAAAAGATATTTGTGGTATGTTTTTGTTCTTGCGATGGACTTTCCCTCCAAATCTCACCTTTTATGTAGAGGTGACTTTAGATGGATTTTTGAGGAATATTTTAAATTATTTTTGTGGGGGGTCAAAAACACCAATAAAAAAGAACAAACTAGATGATTAAGATCAACACAACTATTTTATGAGGAAAGAGAAGGTAATTTACAATGGGAAGATTGGAGAAAGATTGAAGACCAAGATGGGTGAACTGAGTATGTTTCATTAAGAAATGGCCTTAGCCGAGATACAAAAGATGAACTTAAGCTATTACAAAGTCTTTCCTCTCTCTTTTTCTATTCTAAAACTGGAACCCCCTTCTTCTGTGGGTTAGGTCCTCCTTTTATCTTCCCCCTTCTCCTCCTTTTCCAGCTGTTCATTATCTGGCTGGATCTCAGAGGAAGCTAGTCCCATCAGACACTTCTTCTCTTACTTTTTGATCATGAAAGAAGAATTTTGGGGTGTCCTTACAGTTCAGGCGGGTCATTCATCATTCAATGCGCTGACATTAGGCAGGAACATCTAATTAACGCGGAGGTAACTATTGCTTTAGGCTTTGTGCTGTTTTTTAGTGTCCTCAGCGAGAATTCTGGGCTGAGACTTCAACCTCAGCAATACTGCTGTAGCTTTCCCTGGCTAAGGGATTCTCAGGTCACCTTGGCTGGTAGCTTGGGTGATTCTGCTCTTCTTTGGCCTTTGGGCTTATGATACTGAGACTTGGGCCTAATCCCATCCTCTTAAGTTGCTGCTCCAATAGTCTTTCTTCGGCCTGCAATCCACGTGGTGTAGATACCCCCTCCCACAACTTTCTTATCTATTTCTTTTGGTTCTTTTCCTTTCTTTAGTGGAGATTGGTGAACCAAACATAGTGGCAGAGTTCACATGTAGTTGGGATTTAAACTTGTAATAATTATAGCAATTTCAACATAATTTCATTTTTTTTTTTAGTTGTTCTGTTTTGCCCTGTTTACATTATTTTGGATTGATTGGTTTTGGTTAATCATATGGACAGGCCAACCATCTTCATAGAGATAATTCAGAGAGTAGGATGCATGCTCAAGGATGAGGAAGGGAAGGAATACCAAAAAGGTGGATGTGGAGGATTTGGAAAGGGTAACTTCTCCGAGCTCTTCAAGTCCATCGAGGAATATGAGAAGACGCTTGAAACCAAGCGAGTTTCTGAACCAGCTGCTGCATGAGAATATAGTCTTTGATGTAATGTTCATCCACAAACCACAATACTATTTTTCTTCCAAGAATAAGGTAGTTGCTAGAGCCATGGTTGGTTATACTATTTTTACAAAATTTGTGGACAAATTCTAAGATATTGTCATGCATGGAAGCTTCATGTGTCACACAAACCATCAGTTCAATGTACAAAGACATGAATGCTGAAATATGTTTATATAAATTGTCTAGTGTATGCATTTTGGCTGTAATTTTCGGCAACTTAAATGAGGAATAAATTCTGGAAATTTCTTCTGTAATGCAGGTTTTATATTTGTCCCTTGGAGAATGCACAATTATGTAAACAATATCTAAATAGATGTTTAGCAACAGTAGTTAATATTTCATTTTTGGTATGAATTGAGAGTCTCAGACTGGAGGCTAATTGGCAGTGAGGAAATTGAGTGTTGGAGGATTCAAGCTATGATGAATAAGGCAAGGTGTATTTTGCTGGTAGTCCATTAGGGTATGTATAAAGAAGCTACTAGAGCTCTTGTCCTAAAGGTTTCTTGCTACTCGGTGCCAATTGCCTAGAAAACCCCAAGGAGGATAGGTTGGCATCTCCAAAGGAAGGGAGAAAGTCCATCTTGTAAAGTGAAAACAAGTGTAATTTCCAACCAAGTAGATTCAGTTCCCAAAAAAATTTAAATTTAGGTGTGAAGCATGTCAATCTGGAATTGGTGGTACTTTTTTGAAGAGAACTCATAGGATAGGAGTGAGAGAAGTGTGGAGCAATTTGGAATATGTAATGGCAAAGAAGTTGGGGTTCGAAGGTTGTAGCAAGCAATGGTAGAGAGGCAAAATTAGTACATATACCCATATCAAGTTCCAAATGAAAACAAACTCATTTGGGATTTTTCTAACACTGCACGTTCAGTAAGCTAGTAGGTAGAGAATCCCAACTGGTAGTATTACTATTACTCATACAACTGATACAGGAATCCTTATAATTCACCAGAACAAAGACAAATAGGCTTAATTGGCAAGAACAAACAAACCCAGCTCTAATCGTTGATAAAATGTTAGTGAATCTAACCCAAAAACTTATCTATTAAATAGAGAGCCCAACTAGTACATGGACGTATGTAAATTCCGAAACACAACAATCGGATGCAGTTTGACTAATACGATCCAGTTTTGGAACTAGTGTATTTCTTTAGAGAGAATAACAAAAAATTTCTTCTCATTGGCTTTTAATTGATTTGCAAAATCAATCAACAAATGATTGAAGACAACACCAAAAGTTTCTACTCCAAGAAAATCAGTGTATTTTGATGTGAGATGTATGTCGTTCCCACAAATAGATTATATTGTTTTCAAATTTACTAGATACAGTTGTAGCTTGAAATATTTTGGAACTTTTGCATAACGGCAATCATTGTCAATAGAGTGGTTGTCACCTTGAATGCCTGCACAACTACACTCCGCAAGCGCAAACCACAATCATTGTCAATTGGTGGTTGTCCTCCACATTATCTTTCACCATATTACGAACAAGCTTTGATATCCTTGGTGCTGAATAGAAAGCATGAAAAAGTTTGATTTATTTCTAGCTAGATGTGACCTTTAAATCCAAAACGGGGTCATTCAAATCCATAAAGGGCTCATTCAATACGGAGGAAAAAAGAGAGGGAGATTATGAATTCAAGAATTCACATACCAAAGAAGATAAATTGATAGTAATCAATATTAATATATATATATATATATATATATATATATATATATATATATATATATATATAAAAAAGCAGGGCCCTCATATGAGAAAGCATAAGATCCGTTTTGCCAAGTGAGGCATTTTATGCAAAAAGAATTGAAATATTCAGGTACCACATCAGAGATAAGAACAAATTAAATATTGACTTTTTGTTTCATTTAGTTTAATGTTTCAAGATTTTTCTAATTAAAAAATAAATATTCTTTGTATCCTTTGATTCAATGTTTCAAGATTTTTTATTCTTTACACATACACACAAAACTCTTTGCATTTTAATTCACAATTTTTACCTCTTGCACTTCTACATCATTATATATCTACCCATAACTTTTCATGCTATTCCATGTCAAATACACAGACTAAAAATGATATTATTTACCTTTAATCTTTCGACGACACCTACCTAACTCTAACACTGTTGTCTCATCTAATCCCAACTTATATGAGTTGGCTACAACCAAAGAATGGGGGCTTACATTTTATATTGAATGATAATGGCAATTACGATTTCGATGTAAAGGTCAAATCTTGTGGATTTGTGCGTTTTGTAAATGATGTGATTAACTATGAGTGTTTGGGATATGTATTTTGTTTTAGAATTAAGAAGAAAGAGAAGGACATATTCTATATCAACTTTTATTCTATAATATTCCTCTAAAGTCGTTGTTGTTGTTGATGGGACTGACAAAGTCAAGCATAGACGAGGTAATTTGGACCAACGAGACAAGCCTGCAGTGACGAGTTTCCACTTCACTGACGAAGTTAAACATCTCATTCAATGCCATGGACGGTTACAAAACCAGTTGTACAGACTGTTGGGACAGAATTAAAGTAACATGATGAGGCCAGAAAACGTTACCCAGAAGGATATTAAGAACCACCATAATTACCTAACGGCTAGAGGCTACAACAATATATATAAAGCCCTCAAATGCCCAAGAAAAAGGTATGTGCACATTGAGATAGTTACTATAAAATTTCCCAGATACATTACATTGCCCTTTCTTAGATAATTTTCAATACTGACTTTGGCATCGGAGACGTTGTGGCAGGCACCACATTGGTGACCACATTCGAGGGTACATACTTGCAGGAGACCGGAGATCATTTCTGTCTACACGCATTGGCTGACGAATTCACACTTCATCAGTTTGGCGCCGTCTGTGGGAATCGACATTTTCGTGTTCAATACAGAAAAATAGTCTCACATGGAGTCTAATCCGGATTCTGCAGCCTTAGCTCAACAAGTTCAAGCCCTCGCAGCCACTGTTGAAGAACTGACCAGACAAAATCAGGAGTTGAAACTACGACTTCAACAAGAAGAGAATCGATCTAAAAGGAACCAAAACGATGAGGGAGACAGCCACAGAAGAAGTGACCATCAAAGGCCCGCTACTCCAACCGAGCACAACTCGGACCTTCTCCAAGAGATGAGGCGGGAGATGGACGAACTCAGAAACGCCATCAAGGAGAAAACAGATCGAAGTGTAGACCGAATGGTTAGGGCAACAGATTCGCCGTTCACCCCAGCAGTACTTGAGTGTCTAGTACCGTCGAAATTTCGGCTGCCCCAGCTTGAACCATTCGATGGGCTAAAGGACCCTCAGGATCATCTGAATACTTTTAAGACGACCCTAGGGCTTCAGCAGCCCCCAGATGAGATACTATGTCGCTCCTTCCCCACCACCCTCAAAGGAGCTGCAAGGGAATGGTTCACGAAGCTGCCAACGTCGTCCATAGACAACTTCGAGCAGCTGAGCAATGCCTTATTTCGTCACTTCATTGGAGGACAGCGTCCTAAGAGAACCGCGGATCATTTACTTACCATCAGGCAGGGAGAAAAGGAAATTCTAAGGTTATACGTGCAACGCTTCACTCGCGAAACGCTGGAAGTGGACGACGCAGACGATAAGGTGCAACTGACGACCTTCAAGGCAGGGTTGAGATCCAGAGAACTTGTTTCGTCACTCGCAAAGAATCCCCCAAAAACGATGGCCGAAATGCTCCTGAATGCACAGAAGTACATGAACGCCGAAGACGCATTAGCTGCCATCAGGGATGGAGGGAGACCCAGAGACAAAGAAGAAAGGAAAGATGATGACCGTAGAGGGCAAAAGTGGGAGCGCCCAAATCGTCGGACCAGTGACGGAATCAGAAGGAAGGATGACAAAGGGCCGCAAGCGGTAAAATTTACCCCTCTCGTTATGCCAGTCGATNTTCTTTCTCATATAAAGACCTTCTAGTTTTTCCCAAACCTCCTTTGCGGTCTTTGCTTCTAGGATGTTGTGAATGACCTCATCACCTAGGTTTAGACGAATAGCGCTAGCTGCTTTCTCATCCATCTCTACCCATTCTACATCCTCCATCGTTTCCGGTTTCTTCTCCTTCCCAAGCAAGGCCTTGTGAACTCCTTGTTGAATTAGGAGATCCTTCATCCGCCTTTGCCAAAGAGAAAAATTTCCCTTGCCACAAAACTTCTCTACATCATACTTTGTGCTTGACATCTTTATTGTGTTCAAAGGATTGAATCCTAACCTGGCTCTGATACCACTTGTTGTGCAGATAGCACCCCAGGACTCCAATCAATAACAATAAATAAGCGGAAATTAAATAACAAGCACACACAAAAACACAAGAATTTACGTGGTTCGGCAAACTGCCTACCTCCACGGAGACGACGGAGAAATTTCACTATAAAATAGGGAGATACAATAGTGCACAAGAACACTCTCAAGAAACCCAAATCCCAATTACACCCTAGCACTCTCTCTCACCCACAAGACAAGAAAACACTATTCTTCTTCTTATGCGGTTGCTGCTAGGTTTTAGGAATTCTCTAATTCTCTCTCACACACGGCTGCTTCTTCATCTCATAACCTATATATATATTATATATTATATATATATATATATATATATATATATATATATATATATATTTATATAAAAAAGCAGGGCCCTCATATGAGAAAGCATAAGATCCGTTTTGCCAAGTGAGGCATTTTATGCAAAAAGAATTGAAATATTCAGGTACCACATCAGAGATAAGAACAAATTAAATATTGACTTTTTGTTTCATTTAGTTTAATGTTTCAAGATTTTTCTAATTAAAAAATAAATATTCTTTGTATCCTTTGATTCAATGTTTCAAGATTTTTTATTCTTTACACATACACACAAAACTCTTTGCATTTTAATTCACAATTTTTACCTCTTGCACTTCTACATCATTATATATCTACCCATAACTTTTCATGCTATTCCATGTCAAATACACAGACTAAAAATGATATTATTTACCTTTAATCTTTCGACGACACCTACCTAACTCTAACACTGTTGTCTCATCTAATCCCAACTTATATGAGTTGGCTACAACCAAAGAATGGGGGCTTACATTTTATATTGAATGATAATGGCAATTACGATTTCGATGTAAAGGTCAAATCTTGTGGATTTGTGCGTTTTGTAAATGATGTGATTAACTATGAGTGTTTGGGATATGTATTTTGTTTTAGAATTAAGAAGAAAGAGAAGGACATATTCTATATCAACTTTTATTCTATAATATTCCTCTAAAGTCGTTGTTGTTGTTGATGGACTGACAAAGTCAAGCATAGACGAGGTAATTTGGACCAACGAGACAAGCCTGCAGTGACGAGTTTCCACTTCACTGACGAAGTTAAACATCTCATTCAATGCCATGGACGGTTACAAAACCAGTTGTACAGACTGTTGGGACAGAATTAAAGTAACATGATGAGGCCAGAAAACGTTACCCAGAAGGATATTAAGAACCACCATAATTACCTAACGGCTAGAGGCTACAACAATATATATAAAGCCCTCAAATGCCCAAGAAAAAGGTATGTGCACATTGAGATAGTTACTATAAAATTTCCCAGATACATTACATTGCCCTTTCTTAGATAATTTTCAATACTGACTTTGGCATCGGAGACGTTGTGGCAGGCACCACATTGGTGACCACATTCGAGGGTACATACTTGCAGGAGACCGGAGATCATTTCTGTCTACACGCATTGGCTGACGAATTCACACTTCATCAGTTTGGCGCCGTCTGTGGGAATCGACATTTTCGTGTTCAATACAGAAAAATAGTCTCACATGGAGTCTAATCCGGATTCTGCAGCCTTAGCTCAACAAGTTCAAGCCCTCGCAGCCACTGTTGAAGAACTGACCAGACAAAATCAGGAGTTGAAACTACGACTTCAACAAGAAGAGAATCGATCTAAAAGGAACCAAAACGATGAGGGAGACAGCCACAGAAGAAGTGACCATCAAAGGCCCGCTACTCCAACCGAGCACAACTCGGACCTTCTCCAAGAGATGAGGCGGGAGATGGACGAACTCAGAAACGCCATCAAGGAGAAAACAGATCGAAGTGTAGACCGAATGGTTAGGGCAACAGATTCGCCGTTCACCCCAGCAGTACTTGAGTGTCTAGTACCGTCGAAATTTCGGCTGCCCCAGCTTGAACCATTCGATGGGCTAAAGGACCCTCAGGATCATCTGAATACTTTTAAGACGACCCTAGGGCTTCAGCAGCCCCCAGATGAGATACTATGTCGCTCCTTCCCCACCACCCTCAAAGGAGCTGCAAGGGAATGGTTCACGAAGCTGCCAACGTCGTCCATAGACAACTTCGAGCAGCTGAGCAATGCCTTATTTCGTCACTTCATTGGAGGACAGCGTCCTAAGAGAACCGCGGATCATTTACTTACCATCAGGCAGGGAGAAAAGGAAATTCTAAGGTTATACGTGCAACGCTTCACTCGCGAAACGCTGGAAGTGGACGACGCAGACGATAAGGTGCAACTGACGACCTTCAAGGCAGGGTTGAGATCCAGAGAACTTGTTTCGTCACTCGCAAAGAATCCCCCAAAAACGATGGCCGAAATGCTCCTGAATGCACAGAAGTACATGAACGCCGAAGACGCATTAGCTGCCATCAGGGATGGAGGGAGACCCAGAGACAAAGAAGAAAGGAAAGATGATGACCGTAGAGGGCAAAAGTGGGAGCGCCCAAATCGTCGGACCAGTGACGGAATCAGAAGGAAGGATGACAAAGGGCCGCAAGCGGTAAAATTTACCCCTCTCGTTATGCCAGTCGATAAAATCTTGATGGAGATTAAGGGCGAGCATTACCTTAAGTGGCCGCGACCATTGCACTCATCCCATAACGTCTGTGATAATAATAAATATTGCCAATTTCACAAGGACCACGGCCATTACATTAAGGATTGTCGAGACCTCAAAGAACAGATTGAGGAGTTAATACAGAGGGGAAAGCTACAGAAGTTCGTCAAGAGAAGGGAACATAGTAGATTCCGAGATGGAAACAAGGGTCAGCGCGAGTCCACCTCTGGGGAAATAACCGCCAGTACCAGCCCCCTTAAAATGTGATAGGGGAAATACAGACAATCGCAAGAGGACCCATGGCAGGTGGGTCATTCAGGTCCCTCAAGAAAGCATATCAACGATAGGTGAATAGAGTCCACATGACACCCCGTTGAAACAGAGACGAACTTATCAGGACATGATTTTCAATAAAGGAGATGCTAGGGGAGTGAAATAACCTCACAATGACCCCCTGGTCATAACACTTACAATAGAAGGGTTCAACACAAAGAGGATCCTCGTGGACAATGGGAGCTCTGCTGACATCATTTACTTCCCTGCGTTCCAGCAGCTGAAACTGGATCCAAAAAGATTGTGCCCGTTTGACTCCCCACTTGTCAACTTCAGTGGAGACAGGGTAAACCCCAAGGGCATAGTGACGTTGACGGTGACAGTGGGAACCTACCCGAAACAGTTGACCTGTGATCTGGACTTCTTGGTGGTGGATTGTCCCTCGACTTACAATGTAATCATTGGAAGACCAGCGCTCAACAAGTGAAAATCATCCACGTCAACCTATTGCCTGAAGATAAAATTCCCAACGGAGAATGGGGTAAGAGAAGTCAAAGGAGACCAAGTCTTAGCTCGAGAGTGTTACCAGACCGTCGTGGGCGCAAAGGAGAACCATACATGGACGATCGAAGAAAAAGAGAAAGAAAAAATGGAGGCCTTGGAGACAGTAGAATTATCCGATGAAGAACCAAATAAGACAACCAGGATAGGGACGACCTTAAGTCCTGAGATGAGGACAAAGCTAGTTCAATTTCTTAAAGAAAACTTAGACGTCTTTGCTTGGAGCCATGATGACATGCCAGGCATATCCCCAGAAGTCATCCAACACAGGCTGAACGTAGACCCGGAAAGGAAGCCTGTAAAACAGAGACGAAGAGTTTTCGCACCAGAAAGGGATCAAGCGGTTACTGACGAAGTTAATAAGCTCTTGGCTGCCGGCTTTATCCGCGAAGTATATTACCCAGACTGGCTCGCAAATGTCGTCCTGGTGAAAAAAGCAAATATGAAGTGGAGAATGTGCGTAGACTTCACAGACTTGAATAAAGCATGCCCGAAGGACAGCTTCCCCCTCCCAAGAATAGACCAGTTGGTAGACTCCACAGCCGGGCACAAGCTTCTGACGTTCATGGACGCTTTCTCCGGATACAACCAGATAAAAATGGCAGAGCAAGATCAGGAGAAAACAACCTTCATCACAAGCCAAGGGCTCTATTGCTATAAGGTAATGCCCTTCAGACTAAAGAATGCCGGTGCCACTTATCAAAGATTGGTAAATAAAATGTTCAGCAAGCAAATAGGCAGGAACATGGAAGTATACGTAGACGACATGCTCGTCAAGAGCAAGGAGGAACTCACCCATCTGGATGACCTTAAAGAGACATTTGCTACTCTCAAGCAATATCATATGAAGCTGAACCCCAGTAAATGTGTCTTTGGCGTAGCTTCGGGGAAATTCCTAGGATTTATGGTGTCCCAGAAGGGAATTGAGGCGAATCCAGAGAAGGTACAAGCAATAATCAATATGACCTCACCCAAGATCGTCAAGGACGTCCAGAAGCTGACAGGAAGGATTGCAGCCCTCAATAGGTTCATCTCTAGAGCGACGGACAAATGCCTACCCTTCTAAAAAAAAAAAAAAAAAAAAAAAAAAAAAAAAAGAGGAAAGAAGAAGAAGAATTTAGCAGCCATAGTTGTAAGCACGACAGAATTCAAAAGACAAAGAAGAAATATTGACGCACCTAAAGTCGGGGTTTCCCACCGACGACGTAACCTTGGGAGATCACCCCACAACTCGCCTGAGGATGTCTCAAAATCGTCCCTAGACACAAAAAAGAACCTGGATTTCCAGTACCTGAAAGAGGACGGCAACCCCTTGACGATCCTAGTCTTTCTCTCCCAAGGCACCAACTCATAATACCCATGCTCCTTAGAGGCTTTCAGACGGTAAAGGTAAACAAGCTCGTCAACCCTGAGCATATCCCCGTCATTGGCAGCCAACCAAATTCCCATAAAACTCACCAAAATCCTCCACGAGTTAAGCATTAGCTGCCCGGGAGCGATACCGAAACGGTCCAAAAGCTCTATCAGGAAAGGATGGACCGGGAACCTCAACCCACAGATGAAGGCAGATTCGTAGAAACATACCTCCTTGGGGAAGAAGTGGCAGGCCCGATCCACCTCACCGGGCAGACGAACCCTAACCCGATCTGGGAACTGGAACCTATCCCTAAATCTACCCAGAGTATCTGCGTCCAGCCCACACTCCTCCTCCAGGGCATAAAAAGCCCTAACCTCCCGAGGGTTGGAAAGGGCTGTATCCTCCTCTATTGGGTTACCGCTAGACGATAACCCAGTCTCGAGCTCACTAGACCTGACCTCTGACATCGTCCTACCCTCCTTCACTAAATTTTTATACCAATCAACTGATTGACGCAGTAGAGGCAGCAAATCAGACAACGCAACGACCAAACTATTGCCCTCGTAAACAAAATTTTCAAGATGTGGGAAAGTTCCTAAAGCCCCCCCCTAATCGAGCAAAAAGAAATGAAATTGAAGGGCAATCTAATCTAACTTTAGAGCTATTGAACATGGGAAGCTAGAAAACGCAAAAAAATAAAGAAGAATCTAAATACCCCAAAGCCAAAGAGAAGCCAGACAGAAGAAAAACAGCAAGGAAATAAAAAATACAAGATCAGAAATGTACAACAATGCGAATAGGCAAGATAAAAAGAAGCAGAAAGAAGAACATACCTCGAAGAAGAAAACTGTTGCACTGCACACTAATCGGAAGGAAAAATCGCCGAGAAAAGAGAGGTGGAGAAGAAGAGGGCCAGAGCAATAATTAAGGTGTTTTTTCGAAAAAGTGAGAAGGGAAAGATGAGAAGAGGGGAAGTTTAAAACCAAGGATTGGGAAGCTGAAAAACCAGCGGGAAAATCAATGAAACCCATCATATACAGCATTAACTCCCCCAATCAAAATGTGCCACGTAGGCCACAACCCAAAAGAGCCGCCACAGCGCATTTAATACGGCTAAAAAACCCAATCGCTTACAACTCAGAAACCTTTCACCTTCCCTGGTCAACACGACATGTCATGACGACCACGGAATCCGGGGGCAACTGATGGACTGACGAAGTCAAGTATAGACGAGGTAATTTGGACCAACGAGACAAGCCTGCAGTGACGAGTATCCACTTCACTGACGAAGTTAAACATCTCATTCAATGCCATGGACGGTTACAAAACCAGTTGTATAGACCGTTGGGACAGAATTAAAGCAACATGATGAGGCCAGAAAACGTTACCCAGAAGGATATTAAGAACCACCATAATTACCCAATGGCTAGAGGCTACAACAATATATATAAAGCCCTCAAATGCCCAAGAAAAAGGTATGTGCACATTGAGATAGTTACTGTAAAATTTCCCAGATACATTACATTGCCCTTTCTTAGATAATTTCCAATACTGATTTTGGCATCGGAGACGTTGTGGCAGGCACCACACCGGTGACCACATTCGAGGGTACATACTTGCAGGAGGCCGGAGATCATTTCTGTTTACACGCATTGGCTGACGAATTCACACTTCATCAGTTGTTGTTTTTTTTTTTCCTCATTACTTCAATTGAATAATTATAATGGATTTGTGTGTGCAATTTATAATTATTGTTTTTTATGATGAACTCATTTCTAATAAAGTTCTATAACAATTATGCTATAATACATTTACAACATTCTCTAAAACCATCTTACATAAACTTCTATTTTGTTTACAAATTAGGGCATATTTAAACCTCTAACAAACTTATTTTCCAAGTAAGCATTCCTAAACATATTTTAATTAAAGTAGTACCATAACAGAACTCTAAGTAGTTGAGTACAAAAGGCTTAAATATATCTGAAATTAAGAAAATAAAATCCTAACCCCTCAACTTAATTTCATAAAAATATAAAAAATTAGCCCCATATTTTCTTCTACGCATAGCATGAGAACCAGACATCACACGCTATAACATATATATCACAGAAACTTAGCTAGAGAATTTTTAATCAAATGATTCGAGATTATCTGAGTTGCTTTCTCTGATGGATGGAAAGCATCCCAAAACACATATTTATTTGCATCTGAGCATGTAAATGGACTCTGCGGATCACACATGTAGCTCATCTCAAATAACCCAGTGCCACAGCATCCCACACTCACAACGTCGAACCCTGCAACCAAGAGCAAAAAGTTCTCAAAACCAATCCAATGGTTTAAAGGATAAAGAAATAATTTAGCTAAAAAAGGAAAAACTTAAGAGATCTCAAATTTAATTTCAAATTGCATTAATGCATGCTTTTGCAAGTTTATTTAATAATTAAATAGGAATTATAAAAAAAATAAAAAAATAAAATAAAATTTTCCTTTCCTTCTTTCTAAAATTACTAAAATTTTCTGCTAGAACAATAAACAAGGAAGTGATAAAGAAATTGTGGCTTAATATAGATTTCCCAACTGACATATTAATCGCCCTTGTCTTGGTCCCATTATGGCTGTTCATAATTCTGTATCTTAAAAAAAATATACTGTATGTAAATTTGTTAAGTTCCCCGTGGTTGCCTACCGTTGGAGTAGGACCATTTAGGAACTAGTCATTAAATAAATGGACAGGCCAAGGCCACAGTTGTTTCTCGAAGCAATTATTAACTGAATTTATGCAGTTGGAAAGTTGTTTTGGTGTGATCCAAAATAAGGAGTAATGAAATAAATGTCAAGAAAAAATGAGAAGGAAGAAAAACTAAAATGATGTATACGAAATCAAAACTTACCAAATGTAGAAGGCTTCTTAACGATTTGAAGAAAAATGTCATATGCATTTGCAAACACTAGTTTAAGACCAGGAAGCTCCTTGTTAAGCTTTGCCACCAAACTCTTCAATTTCCCATTAAATTCCAAGGCCACATTGTTATATTCCTCCACACAATCATGATCGAAAATGTTTACTGTCCTCTCCAATGGCAAACACCCCATTGGAGGAACCCCAGTTAAGGATATTTTTCGAGCTCCTAGACCATGAAGTGTGTGAATGAAATTATTGGCAAGTCCGATTAGAAAATCCTGGTACTGTTCGATTGTGAATTGGGATTGTCGGTCTGGTAATGTGTAATAGTTCTCAAGGAAGTCGTTTGTTCCTACACTAATTAAATATAAAGATTCACTTAATATTTCTTTTGCCTTCTCATCGCCAGCATACTCTTTCAATTTCTTTTGGTAGTCCTTGTAGTACTCCACTTCCTTCCATAGAGGTATCACACCCTGAAACGGGATAAATTACATGAATAAAACTTGTTTGTTTATTTTTTAGATAACCCGTTGTTATTACTTATAACAAGGGAGATAATAGGAAGTGAGAATTTAAACCATAAATGTCTTCTTTAAAAATACCAGGAGGTAGGGCCGTAGGGATGTGTATGGGTTGGGTTGATGGGTTTCTTCAATTCGATGGCCCGACCCATACACACCCAACATGATTGGGTTGAAAAAATTCCAATCCAACCTAACCCATCATAGGAGGTCCAACCCAACTCACATGGATCTGATTGGATCCATGGATTTGACATATTTTTTAATTTAAAATTTTTAATTGAGCATTAGAGCAATACTAATACAAATAAGAGAAAATTTATAACCTAATAAACATGAGCATAGAACCAAACCAACGCAAACTATTTTATTAGTGCTTCAAAGTTAGAAGAATATCATATATTTCTATCCCAACTCAGTTGTTGAACAAAAGAGTAAATAATAAAATTATATAACATATTTCTTAAATATATATTAAATATAAGTGAGTCGGGTTGGATTAGACAGATTTGTGAATTTGCTGACCTGCACCTAAACCAACCCAATCCAATTCAACTCACCAACCCCTAAAAATCGACCCAACCCAATGGATTGGGTTGGATTGGGTTGATTTTGGCAAATTGGCAAGTTGGCTACACACTCCTACCAAGGGGTACCAACTAGTTGAGTTACAAATACACTAACATATGGACTAGAAAAAGTAATACTCTTTTTTGGTGGAATTTGGGAGATTGTGATTGGTAAATCTTATCTCCATTTTATTTTTTGAGAGGTTGATTCCCAAACTCAAATTCATGACCTATCACTTTTGATGGAAGACATTTACCACAGCCCTTACGCATAGACTGATGGGTTACTTGTTGCTATGTAGAATTTGATAAATAAGGCATGAGTGTGTGCAGAGTGCAATGTGATGTGCATATTGATACTACGCACACATAGAATTAACATGCCAAATTTGTTGTCAAAAGTCTTGCAACTCAACTAGTTGATACTTTTTACTGTTTCCTACAAAGACACTTAAGATTGAAATCTCCCCACCGCTAACTCTCGAATTGAAAAAGAAAAAACAAAAACAAAAACATTCAAAATTTGTTAAGGTGTATGTATTGGAAAGTTCATATTGGTACTTACTAGCACATCAGAAGTGGCATTATCATAGCCAGTTCCTGCAGAAGCAAAGCAAACTCCAGTAGCAAAATCTGAGATATTATAAGTTGGATCCAAGTAGGCAGGTATTGCTGGCTTGAGTCCAAAAGCCTCAGAGATGAAGTCAGGAGGAATCCGACCATTGGAGAAGCGTCCGGTTGGGCGGCCGCCAAAAAAGTCACGACCATAAGGCACGAAGTTGCTCTTGGCAATCGTTTGAATCTGGTTATTGTTACCTGAATCCACAGATGAGTCTCCAAAAACTATGACTGCTGGAACTTTAGCTTTGGATTTTCCTACTAGTACTAGGATTTGGATTAAGAACAGCCAGGGCATGTAGATGTATGCCATCGCAGTTTTTTAGCATCTCAGTTGCTTGAAGCAACAATAGAGATTGGATATGGAAATGGGATGTGGGAGTAGAAATGCTAGTAATTTATTGCATAAAGGAAATGAGAATTTAATTGGATACCGATCTGAAAAGTTTGGTGGGGTAGTTATTATTGCTTTTAATTGTGAAGTACCAAGGTCTACCATCATTATGAGGTTGTGCAGGGCTTAGCTATCAAGACATCTTGCAGTAATGTGCCGATCAAAGTCGGTGTTCCCAACATTTTGAGTTCATATTTATGGTGCGAATTGTTGAAGTCAAAAGTATATAATGAATTTATTTTGTGTGTGTGGTTGTGTGGGGAAAAGGTTAGAAATTACTACACCACAATGCAGCCTCTGGCCCCTTGCTGCTCCACCCGGTACCCCCCTGGATCTCATGCACTAGTTACATGAAGGAATCACTTGCATTTCTTGAAACTTATACAACCTTTATGGTTCGTTGGGTAAAAAAATAAGCTGTTAACTATAAAGTGCTTCTTGAAAAAGCAGTCCCCTTTCTACTTTTTTCAGAAAGCATGATTTAATTCACAATTTTGTAGAACCAATATATATATATATATATATATTAAATTGCATTAAATGAGCCTCTATAATAAATAAGAACATTAAACTAGCTTAGAGGTGATTTATCAGGAGGCTTCGCTGCACCAATGTTTTTGTTTGAATTTATAACGCTACTAGGAATAATGAAAAAGTTAATAGAATCACCACATATCCTTGGTACGATGATTACTCCACAAGTATAAGTGCTTGTTGTGGAGTGTTGGGAGGGGGGGGAGAGGCAAAGGTCGGGATTCAAATCTCCAGGAGAAAGTTCCACACACATATACAATTAAATTAGGCTACAGTAGAATTTTATCTTGTATAAAAAATAAAAAAGTTAATAGATGCTCTAAAAAAATTTGTTAGGAAAATATTTTTTTAAAAAAAATTTATGAGAAAAGAAAAAAGTAATTGTTTTTTTTATATAATTTTTTATATTTTTCATAAAAGTAGTATAAAAACTTTCTTAAAATAGTACATTAACAAATGGCTTAAGACCACCTATTAACTAGACCCATTTATTATTTGATGAAAGTCTTTTTAATAAACTATTCTACAATGAAAGTTACTTAAATGACAAAAGATCAATACAAATGAGATTAAGTAAAGATAAATACAGATACTTAAAAGACAAAAAGTCATATATGATAGGGGGTAGTATACCTTGTTTCGGGAATATACCATCTCTCTCATAGTAGATGGGTCCCATACATCTTTGTATTATAAACTTGATCATGAAATGTAAGTTACTTTAATATATCAAAAGTGAGATCTAATATTACAAGTCAAATCTCAATATATTGGGTAACCACACGTAGTGTTGAGGGAACGCATATTTTTAAAATGAAATCCATAATAATATCTTTCTATAGAAACACAAAATATCTCATTAAGATAAGTTTAATAAGAGCTGATTATTCAACTGTCTGGACCTAGCCACTTTAGTAAAGATTTACTAAAATTTATATTTAATGAAATTAGTTTTCATAAAATATATAAATAACTAAAATATTAAACCAATGACTCAAGGAATAAAATAGTTATTTACGAAGGCAAAACTTAAGTACAATACTTAGGTATTGTTTATTAGGTTTCTATCTAAAAATTCAACCATATAGTAGTGCTTAACTAAAAATATACTTCTATCTCATGAAAAAAAAAAAAGCCACATGGCTAAATTTTAAGAAGAGAAACTTAAGGAACAATACTTAAGTATTGTATCTAAATTTTGTCTTATTTATGAAGTGACAGTTTATTATTATTTTGTTCATTATGAATGTTTTATGCAGGGGTCATATTGGGATGTAATTTATTAATAAAGCTTAGATTGCAATTATATTTCCATAGTAGTATTTGTTATACAATTAATAGTAACTTTGGACTTATCAAGAGTTGATGAAAGCTTGAAGCCCATTAGAGTTAGTCTTATTTGTCCTTTTGGTTCCATCTCAAGCAACACACTAGAGCCTAATTGGACTGGCCTAAAAGGCTAATCCAGTTAAATAATCAGTTATTTACTTAATAAAACTTATTAAATAACGTAATTATCTAGGCAATCAAAACGTACTTATGATTAAAATTAAGAAGGGAACAGTTTTCTCTATAATCTTTCTTGAGCATAGTTTTCCATTCGTAAGTGAATGTATGTAAGAATTGATTAATAGAACACACATGCACATCTTGGGCACCATGTGAAATTGTGATGAAGATTGAAGGTCTTCTCAGGATACTATCTAATTCTTGTTTTTTATTTTCACTATGGGTCCGTTTGGATACAACTTATTTTGCTAAAAATTAAAATCTAAAAATACTGTAGCAAAATAATTTTTAAATGTGTAAATAGTGCTATGAGACCCATTTTTAATAAAAAGTTGCTGAAAAGTTGCCAAATAGTACACTAGTGTGCATTGTACACTAACCAAAAGTCAAAAAACACGGCTAACCAAGAAAAAAAGAAAAAAGAAGAGGCAAAATGTGCAAACTGAAAATGAAGACGCGCAAATGCTGTATCTAAACCAAGCTTATATCAAGGTAGGTGTAGGGACACAATTTGTGGCCTAAGCCCAAGATGAATGGGATGATGGCCCAATGAGCCCAGTACAATAAATTTGTAGAGAGTGGGTTAAAGAACTAGGCCCTAGTGAATTTAATAACGGCTAGTATGGGTTCCAAAGATGATCAAGTAAGAATAGGACATATAGGACTAGGTAAATTCACTGTCCAAGGAGACGATTCTAAGTATAAATCAATATAACTGTTTATAAATACAACTTTGATTGCTACAATATTTCTTCTCTCTTTTTCTTCAATCCCTTTCTCATGGGAGGTCTCTTACATTATATAGTTCCTTTCAAACTATCTTGATCCTACACTTGTTAATCATCTAAGCCTTCACTTGAGTACATGTCCCATCAGACATCCTCTTTGGCTTTCTGTAAGTTGTGGTAGTTGAGACTGCACTGTTCAGAGGTCTTCTCTACATAAATGCGGTAAAAAAAGTAGCTGCAGTACATTTAATGCGGTGGTAGCAGCTTTTCCTTTAGATATTTCTGAGTTCTTATTGCTCCTGTACGTGCATGAGGCACATCCTTATCATTGAAACCTCCTGGAAAGTCACCTAGATTGCTGAAATATAGATTTGATCAGTATTCATCATATCCGAGAAGGAGTTCCTCCTCGGACTATCCTCCTCCGTTCTTTCCTTATGTGACTCTAAGCTTGGGGCCTCTCTCAATTACTTACCCATCCTCGGACACGCCCACGCCCCCAGATAAGGCCCAAGGCCCAATATACAAATTTGGGTTTTTATCCCTACAATAGCCCCTCAAAATTTCAGTTTTTCCGTCGCATCTGAAGAGAAAAAGTGGGGTTTTGATTTGTTTCAAATTCAAGGGTTAGGAATATCAAAATCCCTAAGTTTACATGTGTAGGAGTATAGTTTTATGCGCTTCATAATTGCTACTGACTCTTTGGAATCCGTGAAGCATCATTAATTGCTTCAGGCGGCGTTATGTCTCGTGTATCTAATAGTAAGGCATTAATCTGACAGCTGATATTTTTTCTCAAGGTTTGGGCAGGATAACTCCCACTCTTTTTTCCTTCGCATCATCTAGGCTCTTCTTAAGTCCATTTACTATGACCTTGTTAACAGCCTCTACTTGTCCATTCCCTTGGGGATAAGTGGGGGTAGAATATCTATTCGTAATTCCTAACTCACCACAATATCTCCTGAAAGATTTGCTATCGAATTGAAGGCCGTTGTCCGAGATGAGGGTATGAGGGACCCCAAACCAGGTGAGAATGTTTTTCCAGAAATCCTTCTTGGCATCGACATCTCTGATGTTTGCCAGTGGTTCAGCTTCGACCCACTTAGTGAAGTAGTCTATGTCGACCAACAGGTATCTCTTGTTTCCTGTTGCCTTGGAAAAATGGCTCACAATGTCTAAGCCCTATTGAGCGAATGACCAAGGGCTAGATAAAGGATTAAGGACTCCCCCTGGTTGGTGTATGTTTAGTGCAAACCGTTGGCACTAGTCGCATTTTTTCACATAGTTTTGTGCTTCGCTTTGCATATTTGGCCACTAATAGCCTTGAGTGATGGCTCTGTGAGCCAGGGATCTGCCTCCAGTATGGCTTCGACAAATTCTTTCATGTAACTCCTCGAGGAATAATTCAGTTGCTTTAGGATGTACACATAACAGGTATGGCCCGGAGAAGAAGCGTTTATATCATTTTTAGTCCTTGGACAGCCAGAACCGAAGAGCCTTTCTCCATACCTTATTAGCTTCTGACTTTTCTTCAAGCAGGGTATCTTCCTTCAAGAATAGTACCACATGGTCCATCCAACTAAGCCCTGCTTTGAATTGGTGAACTTTGATCGTCTTTCTCCTTACCTCCGCAGGTTTGTTCAAATTCCCTATGAGGATAACCCGAGGTAGGTTCCGTGCCGAGGAGGTTGCAAGTGTGTTTAGGGAATTAGCATGTGTGTTTCTGCTTCTAGGGATGTACAATAAGTTGAAAGATTCGAACTCGAATTGCAGGTGTCTAACCTGACTTAAGTATCCCTATATTCTTTCATCTTTCGCTTCGAATTCTCCTTTCACTTGGCTGACGACTAACCTTGAGTTCGAGAATATCTCTACTACCTTTCTGCCCATTTTTTGAACCATGACCATTCCCATTAGTAGGGCTTCATATTCAGCCTCATTATTTGTAGCCAAGAAGTCCAGCCTTAATGACTTTTTAATAGTGATCTTTTCAGGGGATATTAGTACTAGCCTTACTCCGGAACCCTTCTGATTTGCTGCACCATCAACATACACTTCCCAGGATAAGGGACCTCGTTGGGAGATCATGCCAATCGATTTTTCATTCATGTTTTGTGTTAACGCTACTTTTTCTAATGGCGGTTCGGTAAACTCAGCCACCAAATCTGCGAGGACTTGGCCCTTGATAAAGGTACGAGGCATGTATTTGATATCAAAAGCCCTTAGAACTGTACCCCATTTAGCGATCCTTCTTGTGTAATCAGCACTTCATAGTATGGCTTTAAGTAGAAGCTGGGTGAGGACGACAACTGTATGTGCTTGGAAATAATAGGGCAACTTTTGTGTACCATGTACTACTGCTAAGATGGCTTTCTCTAGTAGTAGATAACGAACCTCGACCTCATGCAACGACTTGCTCACATAATAAACTGGCCGTTGTTGTATGCCACTATCAACTCGTATCAACACCAAACTTACAACATAAGGGGCCACAGCTATATAGGCAAATAAGACATTATCCACTTCAGGACTGGACATGATAGGTGGCCGAGTTAGATATTTTTTAAGTTACTAGAAAGCTGAGACACACTCCTCGGTCCACTCAAATTCCTTCCACTTGTTAATCAGTAAGAAGAAATGCTTGCACCTATCTACTGACCGAGAGATAAACCGGTTCAAGGCTATGGCCATTCCGTTCAGTTTTTGGACCTCTTTGGGATTTCGAGATGGTTGCAAACTGCTAATAGCCTTGATTTGATCAGGATTGACCTCAATCCCCCTGTGGGTTACTATATAGCCCAAGAATTTTCCTGATCCCACACTAAACGAGCACTTGGAAGCGTTTAAGCGCAACTTGTGTTTTCTAAGAATTTCAAAAATGTTTCCGAAATCTCCTATATGATCAGATACCACTTTGTTTTTCACTACCATGTCGTCTATATAAACTTTAATACTTTTACCCAACTGTGGCTCAAACATCCTCGTCATCATCCTTTGGTAGGTAGATCCCGCATTTTTAAAACCAAATGGCATTACTTTGTTGTGGTAGTTCCTAACAAGGGTGACGAAAGCTGTCTTCTCCTAATCATCCAAGGCTAATGGTATTTGATGATACCTTTGAAAGGCGTCCAAGAAACTCATTTGAGGATGACCTATAGTTGCATCCATCAGCTGATCTATTTTAGGCATAAGGAATGGATCTTTCAGGCAAGCCTTATTCAGGTCTGTGAAGTCTACACACACTTGCCACTTCCCGTTCCTCTTCTTTACCATCACAGTGTTAGCCAACCATTTAGGGTAGAAAACATCTTTGATTGCCCCTGCCTGTTTGAGCTTCATCACCTTGTCTCTAACAGCATCTGCATGCTCTTTAGATGGGCGGCGAGGTGGCTGCTTTTTGGGAATGATGGTTAGGTTAACATTTAAATGATGGAAAATGAACTCCGGATCCACCCCCTGGGCCTCAGTAACATCCCATGCAAACACATTAATGTTTCTTCTGAGGAATTCTACTAGCTCTTACTTCTCTTGAGGAGGCAGCTAAAACTCGACCTGAAAGAACTTTTCTGGATCGTTACCAATAACAACTTTTACCAATTCTTCACATTTTGCCTCCTCGGTTGAATTATTGATAGGCAACGCCAGAGGTTTTAACTGCTATAAATCCCTTTCCGCATGGGCCGAGGATTCAACCTCGGGTTTATGCCAGATGGCGGCCACCAAGCATTGTCTAGCTACAGACTGATCTCCTAGGATCTCCTTAACTTAGCCTTCGGATGGATATTTAACCTTCTGGTGTAGAGTAGAAGAAATGACTCCTAGTGTATGAAGCCAGGGTCTGACCACAATTGTTGTGTAGGGTGAATAAGCATCCACAACGATGAAATCCACCTTCACCATTTCTGAACCAGTCTGCACGGGTAGTCTAATTTGGCCTTTCGAGGTGACAATCTTCCCATCAAAACTCACCAGGGGTGAACTGTAGGGCATTAGGTCATCGGGTTTCAAGTTCAGCCCCTTATATAAGTCGGGGTACATTATCTCGGCATTACTGCTTTGGTCCACCATCACCCTCTTCACATCATATCTCCCAATTCTGAGGGTGACCACCAAAGCATAATCATGAGCCTGGATGGTTCCGATTTTATCCTCATTCGAGAAGCCCAATATTGGTTGAATTTCCATTCTAGCCCTTTTCGACTCTTGATTAGCATCCTCGGCAGATAGCCGAGCCACGAACATTACTGTGGATGGGTAGGACCCAGTTTTCCTTGGTGCAGCAAAGATGATATTTATCGTTTCCAAGGGGAGTCTAGAAGAATCATCTCTTCGAGATTCTGAGTTTGCCTGGCCCTCTGACCATTAAAGTGATGTAAGAGTTGTTTTAACTTACCTTCACAGACGAGCTAGTCCAGGTGGTCCCACAGACTCTTACAATCTTCTGTGGTATATCCATGATCTTGATGGTATTGGCAATAGAGTTTGTGGTTGCGCCTTATGGGGTTTTCCACCATTTTATTTGGCCATTTAAAGAATGACTCATTCTTAATCTTCTCCAAAACTTGATGCACTGGCTCTCGAAACACGGCGTTGATTGCCGGAAGATTCGCCGATCCTGATTGTCCAACAAAATCTCTCCATGGTTTGTTGTTACTATACCGATCCGACCTAAAATTCCTCTTCTCTTGAGAGATAACCTTATCCTTTCTTTTCCCCTGCTGTTGATCTTCCTCAACTCTTTTATATTTATCAATCCAGTCCATCAGTTGGCGCACACTGGTGACAAGTTTATCAGTCAGAGATTTCCTTAAACCGTGCTCGGCTGGGAGGCTGAGCTTAAAAGTACTAATGACCACCTTGTCAAAGTCACCATCCATCTTATTGAACTTCTCCTAGTAACTATCCGAATACATTTTTAGGATCTCGCCCTCTCACATGTTTAAGGATAGTAGGGAAGCCAAAGGCTTAGGAACCCTGCGACAGATGACAAAACAGGAACCAAATGCCTGGGTGAGTTCTTTGAAGGAAATTATAGAATTTGCTCTCAGGCTATCGAACCATCTCATTGCGACTGGTCCTAAACTAGATGGGAAAACCTTGCACATCAAGGCTTCATTCTTGGAATAAACAGCCATCCTCTGGTTGAAATGGCTCACATGCTCCATAGGGTCTGTTTAACCATTGTAGATGGTGAATGTTGGTTGATGAAAGCGTCTAGGAAGTTTTGCCTCTTCAATCTTACGCATGAAAGGCGACTTGGAGATTTGGTTCAGGGCCTTGCTCATAGCGTCATTTCCCACACCTCTACGTGACGGGCTTCGAAACCGCCGCTCACGATGATGCTCCTCTTCATAGGAGAAAGACTCGCTGGGTGGGGTTCGAGACCTCCGCCTGTAATTAACATCCATTTTGTCATCAGAAGAAACATCAGAGTTCGGAGAAGCTTGCTTCCTTTTCGCATGGCGTAACTCTCTCTTTAACTGGTCGATCTCCAGTTGCATGTTCTTGTTGTTCTTTGTATGGGAGATATGGCTCCTTCCTCGAGGTTGAATCCTATCAGTGCGTGTGGTATGGACACTTCCTTCACGGTCACCTCTCTACTTAAGGTTGAGAAAAGGGTCACTGTGTTGGGATCCCCTCAACTTTGCTTGTTGTGGACCCGATTCTGCCATGGTTAACCGTTCCCTTTATTATCACACAAGCTCTTCCCACAGATGGCGCCAATTGTAGGGACACAATTTGCAGCCTAAGCCCAAGATGAATGGGATAATGGCCCAATGAGCCCAGTACAATAAATTTGTAGAGAGTGGGTCAAAGAACTAGGCCCTAGTAAATTTAATAATGGCCAGTATGGGTTCAGAAGATGATCAAGTAAGAACAGGATACATAGGACTGGGTAAATTCACTATTAGAGGAGACAATTCTGAGTATAAATCAATATAACTGTTTACAAATACAACTTTGATTGCTATAGTATTTCTTCAATCCCTTTCTCATAGGAGGTCTCTCACATTATATAGTTCCTTTCAGATCATCTTGATTCTACACTTGTTAATTATCTAAGCCTTTACTTGAGTGCATGTCCCATTAGACATCTTCTTTGGCTTTCTGTGAGTTGTGATAGTTAAGACTACACTATTTAGGGATCTTTTCCACATAAATGCAATCAGAAAAGTAGCTGCAGTGCATTTAATGCGATGATAGCAGCTTTTCCTTTAGATATTTTTGAGTTCTTATCGCTCTTGTATGTGCATGAGGCTCATCTTTATCGTTGAAACCTCCTGGAAGGTCACCTAGATTGTTGAAATACAGATTTGATCAGTATTCATCATATTCGAGAAGGAGTTCCTCCTCGGACTATCCTCCTCCGTTCCTTCCTATGTGACTCTAAACTTAGGGTCTCTCTCAATTACTTACCCATTCTTATGTCTTGGTTGGCAAGTTTTATGATTTGGTCAAAGAAACTTTTGGGATTTTTTTGATCAGTGTTGAGATAAATCCGTCTTGGGACCATTTTTAACCTTGCTAGGGTTAGTTAGGTAATGCTATAATTAAGACTCTTATTTTTAAAATAACTGATTAATAATCTAAAAAAAAAATTCAATTATCCAATAGAATTAAACTATCCTATTCATGCATGTGAAGCCTTGTCCAAAGCCTAAGTCAATTAAAATTATGAAAAATATGGCACATGATGCATCATAATTGATCCTTTAGGGAACCAATCAAAATTAATTAATTACATTCACATGTGGCCTTAATCGCAAGAACATCTACTGTTAAAATCTTGATTAAGCTATATCTTGCAATTTAATTGTTCAATTTAAGTGCATAATATGTGGTTTTGATCGTTAGGGTTTCTAGATTC
This sequence comes from Quercus suber, assembly GCF_002906115.3. Taxonomy (NCBI): domain Eukaryota; kingdom Viridiplantae; phylum Streptophyta; class Magnoliopsida; order Fagales; family Fagaceae; genus Quercus; species Quercus suber. The sequence continues at coordinate 2,291,191 of NW_027071805.1, read as the reverse complement.
ATATTCAATTAAGTATTTGAAAATTCAATGGTTAAAATTATGATTGTGTGCTTATATTATAAAATGATGATTTTGTCCTGCAAATGATGTTAAACGGAAGCTTACAAAATGGTTTTCTATAATTATAAGTTCTTATAATTTGAGATATAAAGTGCAAGTATCCATATAATTTATGGCTGAAATCTGCACTTAATTTGTAAATAATTTTTAATGCTCATGGCTATCCCTTACCGCAGCCTTTTATGCTTATGCTGTCTTAGGAACAAGGTAGTCAATACCGTACCGGCCGGTATGTACTGTATCGGTATGAATACTGGTATCGAAACATCAACATTTTGTACCGGTTTAAATACCGGTTGTACTAGCCATACTAACCAATTTCGAGCAATACTGGCCGGTACCGGGCATATCAGCCAGTACAGAAAAAAGTTTTTTTTTTTTTTTAAAGTTTTATAATTTTTAAATTTTTGTTAGGGTAGAATGGTAACTTATTTGCATTAACTTATTAGTATTATTTTTTTTCTTAGTATGCAATGGTAACTTTTAAGCTTTCTATTTTTTATATTGTGTTTTTTTTTCTTTTTTCTTTTAATTGATATTAAAGTCTAAAACCATGACTAATTAGTTCTAAATTAAGGAAATGTTTTATGGTAAACTTTTATATTTATTATAATACACACACACACACACACACACACATATATATATATATATATTTATTTATAAATATAAAAAATAGCGGTAAACTCAAAACGGTATACCGTTATTGACCGGTATTCGAAATATATCGTATCATTAGACAAATTGGTATAGCCTCCGATATGGTATTGACTCTCTTGCTCAGGAAACTATGAAGGCAAATTTTGCTCAATCATGTTTGATAATTGTTCTTCATCAAATTCCTCTATTGGTGAAGCTAAGCAGCTCTTTAGGCAGTGCAGTTAGGTTTATCCATGAAAGCATAAAAACATACTGTAAAACTTTAAGGGAATTTTTCAGAGGTCATAAACGCCATCAACTCTAAACTTATTTATTGATTTTACTCTCATCAAAAAAGAAAAAAGAAAAAAGATTTTACTACAAAAAGCAAAATAGGCTTCCCGTTTGATCATTATTAACCATCAAGTCAGCGTATCTTATGATAAATTCGTATAGAAACCTGCCAAATCAAGAAAAATAATAAATAAATAAAACTTGAAGATCATTGCTGCATAATCTAAAAACGGCATGGGACTATAAATATATACTAGTTAAAGGCTCGTGCGTTGCACAGTTTTATGTTAAACTTTATAGAATATATATAATTATTATACCAAATAAGTTATTATTAAACAAAAGGAATAAATTGCATTAGTACATCAAATATAAAATGATAGCACCTCAATACAAAATTATCTTCTAACATGCCAATTGTGCTATAATATCATTTGTAGTTACATATATCAAACTATTTGCATATGAATTTTATATCTAATGAATCTACAATATAAGTGATTTGCAGTATTGTTAACAATAATATCAATGATTAAAATCTTTAGACAAAGTAACATAAAATTAGTCACTTTTAAAAGATAGAACTATTCAAGAAATAAAACCTTTGTTCTAATTTTTTCCATGCAATGCACAGTTTTATACATAAACTTAGTGTAAACGGAAAAAAAAAAAAAAAAAAAAATTGCGAAGTTCTACATCTAGATTACAAACCTGACCTCAGCAGCACAAAAGAAATATGGCTATAGAATTGATACAAAATTGTCTTCACTTGTTATGAAAACAAAAGACAACAAATTTGTTATGAAAACAAAAGACAACAAATACATAAAATGTATTTAAATAATATCAACAAACTGTACAATAGGAAAAGGAAAAAATACCCCAACCGTATATATATATCCCTACTTTTATATTAGATAATTTTAAGCTGTGAAGAAATTGATAACTTGATATAAACAAAAAGAAAATGGAGTTTACCCAATCAAGAAGTTTAGGTTTAATTACATATTAGTTTTTTTTAAAAAATAATTTATCCCAAAAAAATAGTTAACGTTATTAGCTAGATTGTTATTAGATATATATATATATATATATATATATATATATATTGTATGTATTTTACAATAAAGTTAACGTGAAGAAATTTTTTTTTTCCAATATTTTTATTATTATAGATATACACTTACTTTAGATATGAAACACTTTTTTTTTTTTATTAAACTACTTAATGATAAGAATGAATTAGAGTCATGATAATATACCCTCATTTTTATATTAGATAATTTTAAGTTGTGAAAAAGTTGATAATTTGATATGAACAAAAAGAAAAAGGAGCTTACCTAATTAAAAAGTTTAGGTATATTTTATCCCAAAAAAATAGTTAAGGTTATTACCTAGATTGTTATTAGATTTTTTTAATTTTTTTTTTGTTTACGTTTAAGTTAATACAAAAAAAGAAGAAGTAGTTTTTTTTTTCCTCCCTTAGATAAACTACTTAATGATAGTTACGTGAAGCAAGTGATAGTTTTTTTTTTTTTTTTGAGATAAATGACTTAATGATAAAATGAATTAGAGTCCTGCTAGTATACTATTCCTTTTTTTTTTTTTTTAGAGAATGAAGTATACTATTCCTTTTTAATTCTTTAAAACTCTAAAAATTTAATAAATTTCTGCAATTTAGTGAAGTCATGTGGCGCAACCACGACGTTTAAGCCCAACTTTTATTATATATAATATAATATAAAATGATAGGATATGATATATATATATATATATATGTATATATGATGTGTAGTTGCAAACTGAAGAAATTTTTTATTAATTTAATTAAAATTAAATAATAAAAATAAAGTAATCTTTTACTTTGGGTTATAAAATGAATGCATTTTGTGTCTGACTAAGGATTTTATATAATAATAATAATAATAATAAATCAAATATAAGTCTATTAATGGAAGATGATAAATAACCATATAACTCTTTTTCTTATCTTTTCTTAATGAATGCATATTGTGTAAGACTAATGTTTTTATATAATAATATAAAAAAAAAATCAAATATAAGTCTAGTAATGGAAGATGATAGATAACTACATAACTCTTTTTCTTTTCTTTTCTTTTTTCTGAGAAAAAAAAAAGTATTCAGGGAGTTTGCATTATATATATTAAGCTTTAAAGTTTAAGTACTCACCATTGCATATATAAATGGAAAAACCTTGAATTCAATAATTATAATCAATCCAAAAATAATAATTGAAAGCATATTTAGGTGGTAACCATAATTCAATATTCAAGAACAATCCACATTACTAAACTTTAAAAAAAATGAAAGTGGAGAAACTCACATGATAATTTAATTTTTGTCTTTGAAAGATGGGGATGAGATACCAAAACTTGGGTGAGTTTCACCCTACAAAAGAAAAAAGAGGGTTTATATATACACACAAACTTCAATATTTTTTTAATAAAAAAACTAAAAGTTAAAACGTTGGTAGTAAGTTTGCATTGATAATTGAAAATAACTTTTAAGATATGATGAGAATTGGGAAGTAAAACATGTTATAATAATTTTTTTTTTTTTAAACTACTCAATTTGATTATAATAATAAAAAAATCATAGTATACAAATACATACCTTTGTAGGTGCTATAGATAGAAGAATGGAAGACTAAACCAAAAAACCATACAATAGGTTGGAGAATAAATAAAAAACACCCAATAACCGTGAATATATATACATTCCACCTAAAAGGAAACCAAGTAAAAATCAAACACCCTAAACTTCTTGGAGTTTACGTTAATATAGAGTTTTTAAGAAACTAAATTGCAAAAAAATTTGGATAACAACAAAAATAAATATTACACTCAATATATATCACCATATGCTACATACCATTATGTGTGCTATTCAAACTCCTTAATTCACGTGGTTTCCAAAAAAAAAAAAAAAAAACTCATTAATTTATGTGGGACTCTAATTCTATCCTTTAAACTTTTTTTTTTATGGGACGTTTAAAATTTTTATAAGAAAAAAAAAAACCTAATTTCACCAAATTGTTTTTTTCCCTTAAGAGAAGTCTATATTTATCCAAAGAAGAGATTGATATATATTATTAAATTATTAAGTTTTTGTGTTCATCAAAATCTTTCCTTATTTTTAGCACTATGTGTCCAATATTGTTAGGTTTACTTGAGTGTCCAATATCTACTTAGAAATTATAGGAGAAGAAAAATTATATATATTTTTTCTTAAAAATCTAAGAAAATTTCTGCAATTCGGTGAAACCACTTGACGTAACCACGGCGTCTGAGCCCAACTTTTATTATATATAATATGATGATATGATATGATTTCATTATAATTTTTTTTACATAACTAATAGTAGTTAGCTTATGTGGATGTTCAAAATTTATACAGAAAGTTGATGATGTCACGTGACTACATTGTTAATTTTTTAAATTTTTTTTATTTTGAGGGATTTAAATAAAGCACTTTAAAATTGAATGATCAAAATCATGTGTGCCCCCAATTTGAAAAGACAAAAATACAATTTACCCGTATATGTATAACTATTTTGGTGAGTGTTGTCAAAATTCATAAATAATCCTTATGCTTATCCTCATTTTGTCTAGTACCTAATCCATCCATATCAATTTCTGTTTTAGGTCTATATTTGTTTTGTTTTGTTTTGTTAAAAGGCCTTTGGCCCATCCTTTTTTTTTTTAGAAACCTTCCCATCAAGAGAAGGGGATTACGTGTCATTGATAATTTCAGCAAAGTATTCTGCAAAAGAACATACACGAACTTCCTCTATCCATGTACAAAAAAGAGAAGAAAAATTACAAGCTGACCGAGCAAGCCTATGACCTACTTTGTTTCCCAGTCTTCGAGTATGGCTGAAACCCACGGACCGAAAATGAGAGGAAAAGGACTTTACATCAGAAATTATATGCCCAAAGGATGCAGCCGTGTAGTCATCAGAGTTCATAGCCCGAATAGCAATTTCAGAGTCGCCCTCAAGAATGACCTGATCAAATCCGAGTTCAAAGGCAAAGAAAAGAGCACTTCTCATTGCCAACACTTCCACTATCTCCACAGAGGTGGGTAGGGGAATAACCTGTGTTAGCGCAACCATAACTAGACCACAGTCGTTGCGAATGATGGCACCAAGACCCGCTACTTCACGATCCTAGAAAATAGCCCCGTCAAAAATGATTTTAACCCAATCCAAAGGGGGAGGTAACCATCTGACATTGTTACGGGCAGGGAGAGACTTAAGCGGAGCTGTGTTGGCTTGATGAAATTCTAGAAAAGCATCCCTCACCAGAGATTTAATCAACTTCAGATCAGCCACGTCTTCGCCTAATCTTAGTTTATTTCGTCTGAACCAGATTTGATAAACAATCATTGCAAATAATTTACAAGGGTGAGACCTTTCCAAGCACAATCTAAACACATCCCGAAAAGAAGAAACATCCCTGGCTTCTCTACCGAGCAAACTGAAGTGGACAGACCAAACCTCCAGCAGCTTTGGACATGACCAGAGGGCATGCAGAGTAGATTCCTGAGCGACAACGCAAGCCTGGCAAGAGGGGTCATGAGGACTTTTCTTTTAACTAAATTAGCCCGAGTTGGAAGCACATCCGAAATGGCTCGCCACATCAAAGTTTTTATTCTGTTAGGAACTTTCAAATCCCAAAGCCCCCCCCCCCCCCAACGAGCACTTAGGCATGAACCCAAGAGAAACACCAACATTTGTGGTCAGCTCTTCACTCATCAAGAGCTTATACCCAACTTTCACTGAATACAACCCATCCAAATTGCCACACCAGCAAAGCCTATCATCAACTTCAGTGATGCTCAAGGGAATAGCTTTTATTAACTTGGCTTCATGCTCCGAGAAGTTGTTATCAATTGCTTCCTCAATCCAGCAGCTTCTATCCTTATCTATCAAAATTGAAACTTTAGCATCAAAGCCGAAGAAAGAAGGAGGAGATTGAATTTTTTGGTATTGCGGATCAGGAAGCCACTTGTCATTGTAGATTAGGATATTTTCGCCATTTCCCACACGCCATTGGGATCCTTTTTTTATCATCTCTCTGCTTTTAAGGATGCTCTTCCAATCCTTTTTTTATCATCTCTCTGCTTTTAAGGATGCTCTTCCAAGCAAAGGAGCCCTTATCCTCCTTTGCATCAAAGATAGTACCATTTGGGAAAAACTTCATTTTGAAGAATCTATGGAAGAGAGAGGACTTGTTCTCTAGTAGCCGCCACACTTGTTTTGCTAACAAAGAATCGTTAAATTTATGGAGATCCTTAAAACCCATGCCGCCCATGTCCTTTGGAAGACAAAGAGTGCTCCATTTTGACTAATGAATCTTTCTTTGGTTTCCACGATGTCCCTACAAGAATTTACAGACTAACTGTTCAATGTCATTGCATAGAGTGATGGGAAGTTTGAAGCAGCTCATGGCAAAGGTTGGTATAGTCTGCACCACCGCTTTTAGCAATACCTCCTGACCCGCTTGGGAGAGGAGCTACTCTTTCCAACCACAAAGCTTGGCCCAAACCCGCTCCTTGATAAACCGGAGACTTGCCATCTTATTTCTGCCCACTAGGGTAGGGAAACCGAGGTATTTCTCGTATTGCTTGACCTCTTGGACCCTAAGTAACCTTGTGATCTGCTCTATGGATTCAGCTGGAGTAGATTTGCTAAAAAAGAGAGATGTCTTAGACAAATTTAACTGTTGACCAGAGGCTCTTTCGTAGCTGCCTAAAATGTCTTGAATCTTGAGGCATTCAGAAGTTGAGGATCTACAGAACAGCAGGCTGTAGATCCATCCTTAGTTTGTCTATGGACCTATCCTTGTTTTGTCAAAATAATAATTTAAAACCTTTTGAGTTTACAAAATGAGACCGACACCATGCAAGAGGTATGTTGATATTTAGCGTGTTTGTGATCTAGATCAATCGTGTAATAAACTAATAATTATGTATCAACAAGAGGGCACGTTGTAAATTGTGTGAGGTTTTTTTTTTTTTTTTTTTTTTTCCCCAGTAAATTTACTTGTATGATATTAATACATTATTAAATCTATGGCCAGGAGTTAGTAGTGTAAAGTATAGATTGAATTTTGTCATATTCGAGCTTGTTTCAGCTAGATTTGAAAAATAATTAGGGTCAGAGTATTTAAATTTTTATTTTAGGAAGTCAAAACAAAAAATATTTTAAAAAAATTATATATAACAGTTTTTTTATAGCCGGTTCAGGGTGTTCATTTGAACCCCATAGGCTTCAAGTGGAGCCGCTCTTGGCCACAAGGGATCATTCAAACCAATAGGTTATGCTAACTGCTAAGAGCCCGATACCTTAGTGCTATTGCCTATTCTCCTTTATGAGGAGGAATCATAATCAAAAAATTTCTTTTTATTGTTGTAACTTGTAACTATCAAATTATTTAATATAAAAAAACATATAATTGCACTAATCTATAATGGTGAGGGCCGACTAATAAAAATTATTAATCTCTTGGCTCAAGATAAGCTGATAAGAATCTTACTATACAGTTTTCATAAGATAAGTAGATAACCATCCAGCTAAAATGCACTTTTGAAACTCAGTTGATAGCTACTAATATTCTAATTCATCAACTATCTTTTTCTGTTGAGGTCAATAAGGTCATAAAAAAGTTATGATTTTACACGTAAATGAATTGCCTGAATCAGAAAAAAAAAAATAAAAATAAAAATAGATACGATAGATTTTGAACCTATTGAAAATCCTAGATCTCGTATGGTCATATTTGATGAAACAATACTTTAACAATTAAATGAGTTTCTATAATCCTTTTATAAAAGCATGCTTGTATAATAGAAAAAGGACCACAATTTAGCTAACTAAACTCAAAATTCATCTACATCAAGTCATGCAAAATTGTGTAAAAACATACTTGTTACAGTAAACATGTAAATTTATACTGACACAATTTATTTTGCATATATTTATTTACGTGTCCTAAGAATGAAGAAAGAAAGTAGATAGTAATTATTGTGTGTGAAGAAAAATAAACAATTAAAAAAATTGATATTTTAATAAAATATAGTATAAATAAATAATTTGATGTAGAGTATTTTGAAAAATGAGTACGTAAAATAGAAAAGTAGATTTTTATGCTAAAATAAATAAATAATTTTTATACAAGTCGATGTGAATGCTCTGATACTAAAAATACAGGAGCAGAATTCTTATTAGTTGCTTGCTACCAACTGAATTTGTCTTGCCTAATTGTTGGGATTGATTATTGGTTGTATAATCCTTCCTCTATACTCTCGTTCTGTAACAGTGCCGACCCTTATCTACTTGGGAGATATTGACATACAAAGAGATTTTGATGACAGAGCATATAAACCAAGAAACAAATTTGCCAAAGTCAATAATAGTAACAATTTGCTAGTTCCTTTATTTTCAAACACCCCCCCTACCCCTTATCTCTCATGTCGGGAAGGGGATATTCGAACTTAATTATAAGGATCATTTTAAGGATTAGGAGCCACCAGGCTATGTCAATACTCAAAACATCAATTGAACTTGTCACAAATATCTTGTCTATAAAATTATTAACATTAGTTGGCTTAAAATGATTCTTTCTTTTTATGATAAAATTTAATTAGAAACTAAACTCTTTTACTTAACAATTTTATTTTCTTTTTCGCCGGGGAGGTTAAATAGATTGAAATCTTGAACTCATTTGACCTTCATTCCATTTGAATAGGAGAAATGTTCTTATCAAAAACAAAATAGGAGAAATGTTTTGGTTATTACACAAAATATTTTATCATATAAGAGTTACAAACTAATCCATTTCTATACCCAAAAAAAAAAAAAAAAATTTTTTTTTTTTTTTTTTTTTTTTTTTTTTTCAAAACAAAACAAATTCATCTATCCTTTAAATTTGAAGCACAAAAATGTACAATATACAACTATCATATGTTACATTTGACAATTGACATCATTAAAATGATTATTAAGTTTTTCTGAGAAGGAAATGATTATTAGGTTGTAACTTATGCTTATGCATGAAAATATTTAACAACAATGATGACAAGGTAATTTTACCTAGTTAAGTGAGATTATCATCTCAACCTTTGTGCCAAGTATTATGAATGGGTGACTTCGCACCAAAATTAAGAAAATTAAAATTGACAAGTAATGCAAAATTTGACTACAATTAAAAACAATTTGGATTAGATTTAAATTATATAATTGTATTCCAATTTTAATATAGTATATATGATATATTGATATATGATATGAAATGACATATGTTATGTTATGATGTGAAGCTAAATAATACTTTCTTTTAAGTAGTTTTAACAACTCTTCTTAAACTCATTCGCTATAAGAAAAACTGGACAAGTAATGACTAGATTGTTTTTGAGAATGGAGGGATCATTAATCCCAAGAAAGCCATAGGCTAGGTTTGGACTGCACTGAAAAAGAAAGCAGACGCGCGTCTGCGTTTTTTTTGTGGGTTCCGTGCACTGTTCACGAGACTCGCAAGTATGGATTTCAACACATTTTTTTTTAAAACTAGGTCTCACAGCAGTATTCATACATTTAAAATTTATTTTTCTACAGTGTTTTTAGTTTTTAGTTTTCAATAATAAACAGTATCCAAACAGACCCTTAATATCTTGATTTTGAGATGAAACTATTGCGAAATCAAATAAGTCTAGAACCCATGATTTTTTTCTCTTTTATTTATTTTAATTCAATAGTTGGGGGGAGAATTCTAACTCTAAATGTGATTTTTGGAAACATAATAAATAGGGAAGAGTTAGAACTTGAAAGCTCATGACAACTTCATGATTCTCTTAAGCAAATGACAAAGCATATGATATGATATAAACAAGTTTTTTTTTTTTTTGAGCCAAATATAAACAAGTATATTACTATATTATATCACAAAGTCATTTGAGAATCAGATACGTGTTTTTCTTAATACTAGTAAGGGTTGCACGTGCAAGGCACATGTTGCCCCTTGAGTAAGAAAATTTAAGATAAATTATTTTTTGAAGTAGTATCTATTGAGATACAAATTTTCGGGCCCTAATTCATTAGCCCGCTCACAAAATATATACCCACACAAGCCCATAAGCTATTTTGAGCCCACGTAAATATTTCCCACATTATTGCCCAACTTGGGCTCCCATAAATATTTCCTATATGAGCCCCATAAATTACCTTGAGCTCTTTCACAAATGTTACCCATTATATCCCACATATTATCCAACTTGGATTTTCTGCAAAAAACATTTATCACATTACTACCAAAATTGGGCCACAAAATTACACTATCTCCACACAAAAAAACCCAAAATCATTTTAACTTGTGGGCAAATCCCAACAAAACTCTTTTATAAAGCTCGTTGCTACACAGCACCTTTACAAAGCCCGTTGCTACATGGCACTCTTACAAAGCCCGTTGCTACATGGCACTCTTACAAAGCCCGTTGCTACACGGCACCCTTTACAAACAAAGCCCGTTGCTACATGGCACTCTTACAAAGCCCGTTGTTACAAGCCACTATTTTTTACAAAATCTCAAATTATTTTACAAAGCTCAAATACTAATTTGGCGCCTATTTTATAAAACCCAAATAATAGTTTGACACTACTTTTACAAAGCCCAAATACTTATTTTGGCACTATTTTGCAAAGCCCAAATAATAATTTGGAACCTATTTTAATAAATCTCAAATGATAATTTGACACTATTTTCATAAAGCCCAAATAATAATTTGGCACTATTTTCATAAAGCCCAAATGCTAATTTGACACCTATTTTATAAAACTCAAATACTAATTTGGCACTATTTTTACAAAACCCAAAAACTAATTTGGCACCTATTTTAATAAAGCCCAAATGATAATTTGGCACTATTTTCATAAAGCCCAAATGATAATTTGACACTATTTTTACAAAGCCTAAATACTTATTTTGGCACTATTTTATAAAGCCCAAATAATAATTTAGCACTATTTTCATAAGGTCCAAATCTATTCTGGCAATTATTTCTAAAAGCTCAATATTATTTTAGCACCTATTTTACATATGCTAAAGTCCCTCACTCATCTCTCAAAAAAATTTCTTTTACAAATTTCATGGGAACTATGCTTATTTTCTCATAATCAACTAATTACAAAAGCCCATGTATATTACCTATGGCAAAACCATTCATTTTTGTAGGGACGACCAATTCCGAAGAAGCTTAACCACAAAACCCAACTAAGCCAGCCTAACTCATATACAAATCCCAGCAACTGAAGCTCACGTGAACTGTCCAGTCAAATTTAAGTACAACCTAACAGCTGGAGCCCATCATCATCAGCTCCAGCTTGTCCAATCAAATCAGAAGAGGGACACGTGTCCAACCGGGGTTAAACCCTTCCTTGCCAAGTTCATTTTCATCATTTCTCATGTGACATAAAGCTAAGGTGACATGACAAAAAGATGGGAAGCTTCAGCCAGCTATATCTTCTTTCCTCTTAAACCCATTCAGTCAAAGACTAAGGGCAGCCATAACAAGACCATGGCAACTCTTGGAAAAACTGGAAATCAATTCATTTTCATGCCAAAAATGTGTTCTCTCTGGTTCATGGACAAAGCACATGAACCCCAAATGGGAAAATTTAGGGAAATGAAATTTGGAGGGCACCAAAGGGATCCCAGCAGAGTTCCTAGCATAGGGCTCCAAGATTGACACCTAACTTGAGATGATACAATCTGTCCTAGGGAACTCTGATTCTAACAACAGGAAAACCAAGATCATTAGCCTAATACATGCTTTAATCCCATCAGTTAAGGCCAAATTAGCATTTAATGCTAGGCCAAAATCCCAACTATTATTACCCAAAACAGCAAGAACATCCTAAAGCTGAGCTTACTACTCTCGGCCAAAATCTTAGGAACAGTTCTCTAAGAATTTTCAAAAGATTGAGGAAGATTTAGCAGAGATTATTTGCTAATTATCCCCTCAAACTCAACAATAAATGGAATTCTCCACTAATCCTTCAAGGGGGACCCATATACACTAAGGGACACACTGATAGAAAGGGTTTTTCCTTAACTTCTCTATCTAAACCTTCTCTAAGCTCTAGAAAAATTCTAAGTTCTTAGTTTCAAGCTTAGAAACTAAGTTCTCCAGCTCTTAGCTCACAAACACTCCTCATACCCCTACTCATAAACACTTATCTGTCCCTAGTAGAAAGTTCCAACAGCTTTACTATATACACACTCCCTTATTACTCATATTACCTTAAATGTTCCTCATTACTCACTACTTATACTATATTCATGAGTATGTCTTGGCACTATAATGATCTTGCTGCACTAGTTGGAATCTCTCTCTCTCCCTTCATCTCACACCAAGTTTTTCTCATTATTTGTTATAATAGAGCTTATAATATTCATTTACTCATTTACTATTAAAGGTTATGATATAACTGTCACTATAGAATTTTTTCCTCATATTGTTGTATTAGAAGACTCTTCTCAAGAGCCAATGGATGATAAGTTTGAAAATGTGAATATTTCTTTAATCTGTGAAATAGCTAACAACTGGAAGTTTATTATGTTCTGTCTTACTTTACCGCTAGGAAATTTTACCGCTGGGCTATTTCTTACAATATGCTTTTTAATCATGCTAACGTGTTTGCTGTAAGAATTATTTATGAGCTATTCTTGTCAGTCTCAACCTAAGCCCAAGGCATAAAATAAAGTGAGTTCTTCGGATCTTCACCGATAGCCTTTGGACCATGTTCGAGCCCATCGTCGAGTTTCGGTTTAGGCCCCCAACCCAACAAAAATCTTATTTGTTGAAAGGAAAAACTTTTTCGCCCTCGACAGTATCAAACCATGTATTTAAATTTAGAATAATTATTTAACATATGGCTATCTATTTAGTATGATAATTTCTTAGGAGAAGGTATTTGGTATAAAATAATACAATGTCAATCGTATCAGAATCCAATAAATGCAAGACATGTTAGCAAAAAATAACTAACCCACTAATAATTGAAAAACATATGTTAGTGGGTAGTTATTTTTGCACACGTCTCTTGTTTATTGAATTTGATACAGATGACGTGGTTTCATTTGATACAAAATACTTTTTCATTTCTTAGAACCTATTTACTAAAGATAGTGTCTACTCACAAAAAAAAAAATTATACCAAGAATGATAACAAATGTCATCATCTTCCAACAATAAACAACTAAATTTTCATAAAACATTATCACAATAATTAAATTTTCGTAATAAATGATGACATATGCTACAATTGAAACTCTTCATCAAATTAAATACTTACAATCATTTGCAATGAATATTTGTTATTCGTACTTCATTCTTTATCATTTTATTTTATTAGCATAACTACAATGCTTAACTTACTTAATTTTTAATGAACACATTTTTAAGAAAGTAAGCAAATATAAAAAGAGCAAAATAACAAAAGACATATGTCATGGAAGTTTCTATTAGATAAACTTATAAATTTAGAAGATTTAAACCACAAATAAATTAGTGTTCTCTAAGTAACAAATAGAATGTCATACATCACCATTTTTACTTTCTAAGTATGACTAACACATAAAACTCAAAATACACAAAGAAAATTTTTGGAACATTAAAATTTAATGAGGCATTTTAAATATTGCACAATGAAATTTTCTAGGAACCATAAGATTTTGTTAGGGTTTAACTAAGAGAGTAATAATAAGGACTATATACTTGTCTACAAAATATAAATGTGGAAATTATTCAACTTTAAAGTTGGGGGGATGAAACTACCCTAAACATAAAGGGGCAAAATACTTTTTTCCATAATTCTTTTTTGTTGGTAAAACTATGTGTTTTTTTTTACTTTAAATAGTGTGTTAAAAAAAAGTCAGCCCAAGAAAACTTTCCATAAAATTATGAATTTTGGCTCAACAAATTGGCTAAAAAAAAGAAGTTAGGAACATAATAAATGTCATGATATTTTCTCAATAATTTTAGCTTGTATGATATTTTATAATTTTATTTTAGAGTAATACTATATCCACAACATTTTCATAACAAATCCTTAGTGGTAAATTGTTATTGGGTTTTAATTGGGACAACCACTTTAAACTATGCATTAAAAAAAAATTAAAAAAAAAAACCAACAACAACAACAAACCAACCGAAGAAAACTATACGTGAAATAGTGAATTTTTGCTCACCAAATTTGACTAAACCAAAAAAGAAGTCTAGGAACACACCAAAATATCACAATATTTTCACAATACCTTTATTTTCAGGCATGGTAAGTTTTGGTCTAATATATTATTATTTATTTATAGAAATGCTATTTCCATAATACTTTTATAATAAATTATAGATGACAAATTGTTACTGATTTTAAAATAGACGCATGACTGATATCATTTTGTTATCCATTAATAGTAGCTTACCTATAATTTGTTGTGAAATTAATGTGAAAATATTGTAGACTTAGTTTTTTTTTTTTATATAAGAAATTGAGATCTCAACAATTGTGAAAATATTGTAATAACAATAAGTGTAACAACATTTTCACAAAACATTTATTTTCAATTATGGTTGGTCACAGTCTCATATTTTATTATTTTATTTCGACCTATAAGAAATTGACACCTCAATAATTGTGAAAATATTATGAAATTTGTTGTGTCAGTATAACAATATATATGACAACTCATATAAATAATAATAATAAAAAGAGCACAAATAGATGATTGGAAAAAAAAAAATGATGAACAATACATATTGAACAAACCAAAAATCAATGTAGCTTTTACACACTTACACAACAAGTGTTACAATATTTTCACAAAATAATTATTTTCAGTTGTAGTTGATCACAGTTTCATATTTTGTTATTTTATTTCGACCTATAAAAAATTGATACCTCAATAATTGTGAAAATAGTGTGACATTTATTGTGTCAGTATAACAATATATATGCTAGCTTACATAAATACTTAAAAGGGGGGGAAAAAAGGCACTGTAGCTACAATGCCAATTGAATAAACCAAAAGCACTGTAGCTACTGTTCATTAGCGCATTCGTATTTTTTTTATATACTAGTTGGGCAACACGTGCAAGGCATGTGCTTACTGTGGAAAAAAAGTAGTGATTAAAGTCAATTCTAGATTTTATTTGTATCACAAAACAAATATATAAATCATTTTATTTTTAAAATACATAGAAATTTACATTAATCAAAAGAAACATTAATTTTAAGAATTTTGATAATTATGTCATAAAAAGTTAATCTCATTCATATAAGAATTTTAATCAACCACAAAGTTAGGGTAGCTATTTAACATATAAATATCTATTTTACTATAATAGTTTTTTAGTTCCTATTTGCTAAAGGTAATATATCCACTCACTAAAAACTTCTAAAAATGATAATAAATATAATCATATTCCAATGATAAACAACTGAGTTTTGCTAAGAAAAGAAAAAGGATAAAAAATGGCATGTGTCATAAAATTTTTCATTAGATAAATCATAAGTTTAAAAAATTTAAACCTCGAAAACCAATGTTCTTTAGATAATAATAAAACACCTTATATCATTATTTCAACTTTCCAAGAATCACTATTGTCTAAAACTCAAAATACGTGAAGAAAATTTTTGCAATGTTAAAATTTAGTAGAAGTATTTTAGACATTATGCAATAAAATATTTTAAGAATCATAAGTTTTCATTAGGGTTTAACTGAAAGAACAACAATATGACATATTTGCTCTATTGTAAAATATGAAGGGAAAGATTGTTTGATTTTAAAGTTTAAGGAGGAATTGTAAACTACCATAAACATAAATGATGAAAAGTGTTTTTATCCAAAGTTTTTGTGTATAAAACTATGTGTTTTTACTTAAAATGATGTACAAAGAAAAAAAAAATACAAAAAGTCAACCTAAGAAAATTGTATGTGAAATAGTGAATTTTGGCTCAACAAAACTGACTAAACCAACAAAAAATTTCTAAAAACACAACAGAATGGCACAACATTTTCATAATACCTTTATAATTTTGTTATATTTTATTTTGACTTGTAAAGAATTGATAGCTAAGCAGTTTTGAAAATATTATGACGACATTATGATGTCAACATTTTCATAAAAAAAAGTGATGTCCACGACAATTTTACAACAAATCATAAGTAGTAGGTTGTTAAAAGTTGTTATTGGTGGGTAAAAAAGTAGTTTCATTGGTAAGTCTAAATTAGAACTAATAACAATTTACAACTTATGATTTGTTATGAAAGTGTTATGAAAAATATTGTGAATGTAGAACTTCTTTTTTCACAACACCTTTATTTTTAATTTTTTAGTTGTGGTTGATTCCAATATGATATATATATATATATATATATATATATATATATTAATTTAACTTATAAGGAATTAACAACTCAACAATTATGAAAATACTATGCCAATTTGTTGTGTTGATATTTTATTACAATGTGAAACAGTGTGAATTAGACAAACCAAATATAATGTAGTAAATCTACTGCAGCTTTACACATTCACAAAAAAGAAAAAGAATAAAAGAAGCTGCCAGCAAAACAGTGAAAATTAAATAAATCAAAACTACTATAGCGAAACTACTATAGTTTTTTCCATTCATGCTTTTTATAATAGATTTACTTTTTTTTTTTTTTGCAAATATGTATAATATTTGTCACTTTTTTATGTCTATAGTATAAGTTTACAAAGGAAACGTATAAAGATTAAAAAAAAAAAAAAAAAAAACACACACACACACACAAAAGCAAAAACGAAGTTCAAAAAACTGGCGTACTTAAAGGGGAAAAAAAAAAAAAAGCCTCAACGATTGAATAAACCAAAGACACTATTGATGAGCTATTACCTCTTATATAGATTAACGAACCTCGAATCCTATAATCAGGCAGATTTGTACAGAGCATTATTATAAAAAGTGTTTTGGGTCCCCACTCCCCATTGGACAATGGGTCCAGTGTTTTGACAATTACACTAACTAATTTAACTTGGCCCACTTGGGTCAATTATTCGTGCCCAAATTATTGACAATTGATTTTGTTTGACATTTACGATTTTACATAAATAATTTTGTTTGTTTCGACATCAGTCTTCATTTTTTGAATTTAGAATGCAGAATACTACAGTAAAAATCAGTTTCATTCTACAAAAATTGACCCCAAAAAAAAAAAAAAAAAACCTAGTTATTATTATCCACGGCTTGATTTTATAGTTTTCGAATATTCTCTAAAGAGCATTCACATTGATTTTAACCCAAAATACTAAAAAGACATGCGATTACTATATTGGTGGTGGTGTATCTATAAAATTTTACAAATGGTGAACAGTAAACTGATATCTTTGCAAGTCTACTGTAGCAAAGATATACAAAAAATTATTATTTATTTTGGTGGTAGTGACGTTTTTTCATTAAAAAACATCCTCTTTCTTTCTTTTTTTTTTCTCTCTTTTAAAATGAAATGGTAAAAAAAAAAAATATATATATATATATATATAATTTTTGATATTAAATATACTATAAAATGAAATATTAAAATAAATAAAATAATTTTTGAGTTACTAAAAGTTAAATACCACTAAAATGAATGCTACTAGAGAATCACTTTTTAGTATTAAGTTCTAAATTTTTTTTTTTTTGGAACAGTTGCTAAGTGTGAGTGAGAGTGACCTTACTTGGGGCCACCGATTCTAGAAGTGATCTTCATATTAATGCTGTGAAATGAGGTTTGGGTAGCCTGGTGCCAGGATGAAGGGTCTACATAACATAAGGGTGTATATTGGTCAAGTTAGGTTGGATTTGAAGTTTTTCATTATTATTTTTTCAAAAAAAGGGGTCTTAATACCAATTTTATGGAAATATAAAAAGTCATTAAAAAAATCAATTATTTTATCTTTTTTAATAAAAAAAACTTTCAAAATAATTCTCAAACTAATACCTTACTCATTAACTTTTTCTTATAAGTAATTTCTAAACAGACGCAATGTTTTTGAAGTGGAATAAGTTAGAAAGTGTATTGTGTTGCACTTGTTTTTCATGATTGTGACTAGGGGTGTCCACGGGTCGGGCCGGGTCGGGTTTGTGCCCGATCCGGACCCGACCCGACCGTCTCGGGTGGAGAAGATTCCAACCCGCAACCGACCCGGATGCAGTTTCAGATCAAGCGGTTCGGGTCGTATCGGGTTTCGGGTTTGCTCGGTCGGTTTCGGGTTTTCCGATTTCGCCGGTTTTGGCCGAAATCTGGCCGGATCTCGTCAGATCTGGCCGGATCTAACGAGATTTGGCCGATATTTCTTCGTATCTATGGAAATATGGCCGAGATTTGGCAGATATCTAGAATAGAGGAGAAAACTAACAAGTGCAGCATAGTGACTGCATGACAAGTAAAATCAGCACATGAAAAAAGTGGAGTGCATTACTTGGAGAAAAGAAAATATGGGCTCAGTGGTGAAAGAAAAAAGAGCAGTGATGAAAGAAAAAAGAGGGGGAGAAAAGGTTGAAGAGGGGGGGGGGGGGGGGGGGGTTGTTGTGCTTTTAGTTTGAATATTGGAGCTGCCATACACACCTCATTTCCATGCATATTTACAAGTGTTTTCAACTCAGCTCTGCGAAAAAGAGCTACATGCCCATGTCCCAGCAGATAGTCTAATAGCTGGAAATGCACAAAAAACATAAATAAACAATAAAACTTTAACAATAGTTTGCAACATATAACTGACATAAATGAGTAATGTGCTCAGTATCTTACCTTGCTGATTGGATATGCAACAGGAAAGCAGATAAAGACGAGAACACGGACAACTGGAGCAACTGCTGCCCCGATTGCCAAACCATATCGAGAACAAACAGATTGCGGTATTATCTGCTTCCACAAATAAAAAGAAAATACTGAACTCAGACACACTTCACTACCAGCATGAAACATACATGTGAATGGGGTAAATTAAAAGAACCAGCCAAAAATAAATTCATGTCTTTTAAGTAGTTCTTTTAAAGGAAAATCATATGGATGAAAATTTTCAGCTATCCTGCATATGCAGTAAGTGGGGCTGGGATCAACCATTCAATAGAACCCTCCCAATGAAATGGCCACTTTTCTTAATTGGTCAGGCCTAAAAAGGTCATCTCAGACAACAATTATCCATATATGCAAGCAATACGTACCATATCAGACAGACCAACATAGGCCATCTGTCCTGAATTAGCTTTCTTAAAAATACAGAAATAATGTCAGATAAATACCTCACCTCACCGAACAGAAGAATCAATGTCACTGAAATCAAAATAGCACCCCAGCTGTAACCAGATGATCAAGAAAAATGGGAAGTGTCTGAAAAAAGGAAAAATGATATCCAATATTACCTAATCTTTTGTAATATGTTATGTACATAACTAAATACCTTGCTCAATAAATCCCAATAGTATACCTCCATTGCAGCAGCATTGCAAATTAGTAAGGTGCAAAGCAATAAATGCTGATTTTTTACCACTGGCAATATCTTCGCTGTAATTAATAAGTACAAGAAGTTAGTATAAGTAGTTCGATCACCAATAAACTTCCACTTGAAACAATATCATTAAGATGCATTTTGCATTGACTCATTTAAGAGCACTGCAGAATACTGTAACTATAAACCACTTTCACAACCCACTGTTCACCATCACCTTTATAAGCAAAAATCCCTCAACATTTTCTATAGAATTATGGTAATTATATGTATTTCTATGAGTTTGTAAGGTCCATATAACACAGGACATACAATACATTAAATGCCCATTTATCTTTGCTCTTTCCCTTCAACCGGCCCATGTTCGCATAGAGATGATTCGTAAAATTTACGATCAGGAATGTGTAACAATATATTGTTTTCTAGAAGATAATTAAATCAGAAAATTTATTGGACAGGAATATGCAACATTTTTATGTCCTATACATATAGATCAATCGGTTCTCAAAAACTTAGATGGATTTTATAAAGCCAAACAGCAAAAGAAGACCGATTATTAACCTTCAGCATTTTCAATTTGCGCTAGTGTTGTCCTCGTTTATAACTTCTATTCAAAATAAGGATCCACAAATCTGTCCAGATTGGGTTTTCTTTAATCTAGCTTCCTCAATGCAACCAACTACCCACACCAAAACAGTCACAAACTCTAAGACATCATAAATATTAATTTGTCCAGCTCAATTAAAATTCCTAGAAAAAAGCCGATGTTCATTTCAGTGACGTCGAGCTCATATGACATTCTAAACCCACACAATTTGCAAACTCATGAATAGCTATTGTAATCGCCAATTACCACTCAAACGAAGTCAAAAAAATAAATAAACAAACCATCAACAAGGAGTTCAGATTCTCAGAATAATTTGAAACCCCAATAACAAAATCAAAATTAAACTAATGGTTAATCTCAGGCTGCCAAACTTTACTATTTTTGAGCCAGAATAGTTTACAATGATTACATCCCCAGTTAAGTACCAACTGAGTAACTATTATAATAAATAAAAACGCAATTAATTAAATTCAACAATTAATTAAATTCAATGTCAAAGTTATCTAAAAACGAAATTGAACTAGATAAAGCCTCACTTTCGGTCAAAGCTAAAAAAGGAAATTAGCATAGCATATAAATGATCATATTCTTAGAGTGGTCCCAAACAAACACAATCAAAAACTGAAAGCATTGAATTGAAGCAAAAAAAAAAAGAAAAAAGAAAAAAGAAAAAAAACAAGATTAGGAATCAGTACCAGCGTGTTTGCGATCTTTAGGTGTACCAGACTTGGCGAGAACCTCGAGATCGACGAGGCTCATGGACATGAGCCCCAAGGTTAAACCTGACATCATTCCGGCGAACATCACCAACAGCACGATTATCAGTATGTGTATGAAGAATTCCGATCCGCAACAACTGTACTCCACCGCCATTTTCACTCTCTCTCTTCAGTTCAGAGATAGATTCTTCTAGCAACACCGACTAAGGACAACAGTTGTGTTAGAGATCAACTGGTTTCTTCCATTTCCAAAGCTATATAGCTTCTCGAACCACCTGGATTCTACAGAGAAAATAGAAAGAGAGATACGGAAAGAGAGAGCAATTTATAGAAAGAAATAGACTGGGCTGTAAAAAAATTAAAGTGTGTAGTGTTGGCAAATCTTTACTGTGAATGTATTTTGCTTTTGCGCACGTATACGGTGTTTAGATGAAATGATAAGGGCAAGAGAGGTGAATTTCACGATTAATTAGAGTAATGATATTGACATGGAGTATATACACGATACAGCTACAATAATTTCACAACATTCTCAAATTAGAATGAGAGTCAGCTAAATGAACCTAATACGGATTGAGATCGTGCAAAGATTCTTGTTTATTTTAGTATAAGAATCATTTTTTGTTAATTTTATATTATCACTTTTAAAAAATAATCAAATTATCTATTCTAAACTCTATTCATTAAAATATTAAATTTTTTTGATTTTTTTAATTGTTCCTTTTTTTTTCACACACAATAACCAACGCTCTCGAGATATGTAAAGATATAATAAAAAAACTAAATGTAAGATGAATAATGCTAGTGTAAGCTGTGGATGAATTTTATATAATTATATATTGATTGATATGAGGTGTTTTGAAAATTAGTTGGGCAAAATGTGGCCTTTTTCAATTTTACAAAGATATATTGATATATACATATATATATATATATATATATATATTTTTTTTTTTTTGAGAAGACAAAGATATATTGATATGAATGCTCTAAGGTTAATGTTCTTTAACAACAACAACAACAACAACAACAACAACAACAATAATAATATTATTATTATTGTAGGGGCACGTTTTGGTTCCTAGGCTCAAAAAGTAAAAGGACTAAGGCCCAAAGAGCCCAGCGCAATGAATTTGTAGAAGTGGTGGAAAACTAGTTAATTAATCAAACAACACTATAGGTTAAGATGATAAGAGAAAAAAGATAAAAAAGTTTCTCAAGGAAAATCGTCATCGACAAGTCAGAGAGTAGTTTTATATATAATTTCAATTGAAAACTTGATTGTTACATTCTTCTTATTTATGTTTTTCTCATTCTCATTCTCCTCCCTCCCCCCCCTTTCTCTCTTTATCCTTTTTCCTCATTTAGCCCTCAGTATAAATGGTTGGTGTCGAATTTTTGTCCCATCAGCACTTTCTAAGTCTCTATTGGTAGCTTAAGGTGAAATTACTATTCAGGTATCACCTACATTAATGCGCCAGAGAGTTAGCTCAGAGTATTTAATGCGGTGGAGCACTTTCTCCTTAGATATTTCTCAATTCTCTTTGTCCTGTTTCCTCTTGATGTTTATCCTTACAAATAGAATTGTCTGGAGTGTTACTCTTAATGGCAGGTCAAACCTTTTGACCTCTACTCTGCTTAACCGAGGAGGCATTTCTCCTCGGACTACCTTCCCAAACTTTCACGACCAGAATTCCTCCATAACCTACTGATTTGTACGTCTTCGCTAATGTCTAACTGTTCTCGACTGCTAATGTCCTCAGACAAAGTCCACAACCCAAAATGCATTCCTAGGCCTTGCATCCCTACAATTATTATTATTATTATATTTCATACTTTTTATTTTTTAATACGACTAAAAGAGGATTTGGTTGGATTTCAATTAATTCCTTTTCTTTAAAAAAAATAAAGTTGTTATGAATTTTACTCTAAAAAACTTAAAAACTAGTGTGACAATAATTGTAATTAGTGACATTTCAACAAAATAATAAATGAGCATAAGAAAGTTTATAAATACAAAATTTTGTTGATATGATAGATTGTTAGTGGTAGGTAAAAAAGTTATGTAAGTAGTAAATCCATATAAAAATTAGTAAAAACTTGTCAATTCAATTAATGTGAAAAATTTTGTGTATGTAGCATTGCTCAATGAGTATTTAAATAAGGACAAAGTTTGACTACAAACATAGTTGTAATCAATGACTATAACTCTACTCAATATATTTTTATTGAATGTGAATTTTGAAAAATCCATCATTATTTTACATTTTCTTCTTGTATCCTTAGTATTTGCAAAATTTACGAAAAAAATCAATGATTAATGGCTATGTGACCAATCAAATGTTTAAATCTAAAATTTTCGTTGTCTACATTTTACATAAAAAAAAAAGGTTTAAAAATCAAATAGTAAATAACATTCTATTAATACGAAATTTGTCATGCATATTAAGAACATGAAAAATGTGAAATCTTACAGTTAGATTTTCAAAATATTTAATGATGTTATTTTTCTAGTGTAAGTTGCAGCCAAACTTTGTTCTTTGAATAATTTCTTGTGATTGGTAATTCATCAATTTGTAAAATTTATAATATCTCTAGCATCACTCAATCCTTTTAAAGTGGAAAATTTTGTACAAATCATATTATATATATATATAGGATTGAATTCAAGTTACACCTGGTATAACTCTAAGCAATGTTACACCATCCAATATAACTTGTTATAGAATTTATATTTTGAAAATCTCACCGTTGATTTACATGTTCTATATGTTCTTAATAGTCACACCAATTTTCATGTCAATTAGATGTTATTTACCATTCGATCTATAAACTCATCTTTTATGTATTATTTTAAATTACAAAAACTTGAATTAAAAAATTGATTGATAATATGATTATTAAACTTTGATCATTTTAAATTTTACAAACATAAATAATATACGAAGATAATATAATCTAACGGTGGATTTAACAAAATTCGCATTCAATTAAAAAATATTGAATGATGTAACATTACTTAGAGTTACAATAAGTGTAACTTGAACCCATCTCATATATATATATATATGTATATATATTTTAAATTACTTATTGTTCCACACATTTGAATACCTTTCTTTTGTAGGGACCCTTAAAAGGCACGAGCAGGTGGTAAGTTTCACAATTTTTGTGGTATGTAAACCGTTACGCATATAAACCACACTATATATGAGTGGGTTGTCATCGACGTTCATGTGTGTACATAGTTACGTAAATATAACGGTGAAACCGAATATCACCATATAAGTTCTTAACTTTAACGGCTTTATCGTCAGTAGGTCAGATGTGATGTGGGTTATGAATGATACGTCGGTTTGGTTTTTGTGGCTGTGTAATAATAATTAATATAATAATCTCACTACAATAAGAAAAAGAAAAAGACAAAGAAGTGGTCTTAATAACCAGAATATAGTAATGAAAAGGAGAGGTCTCAAATCCGAATATGCGGTCGTAAAATCTCTTTGGCGTTGGCTTGTGGACTTGTAGTTATCGTTTCTCTGCTCACACTCAGACCGTGTTTCAGTGGCATTTCCCATCCTGATATCCTGGGCCCCATTATTAAAGTAGCGTATGGGTCCGGCTGAAAACTCACGCGTCTGGCATTTTAGCAATTTTTTTTTAAAACCGTGGTTTCTTGACTTTTTCTTTTGTGATCAGCACATATTAGTGGATTCTGTGCACCATATATAGGGTCTTTAAATTTCATTTTTCAGTAATTTTTTTATTAAAAGTGGGTCTGTTATTTATATATTTAAAAATTATTTTACTATAGTGCATACTAAGTATTTTTTATTTTTATTTTTAATACATAGGAGGTGATTAGTGTGAATTCTCTATCAAAGTGTGATTATAATAACATCTTACTTGCATCCGAATAAGACCCATACCTTCCATTGGTGAAAAATTTACTTATTATTTTTAAACCGTGTCAATAAGATATAAAAAGTATCAATATACAGCTAATTTTTAAGGAGGTAAAGCATTCATTTTTACTACTATAATAATAGCGTCACGAAACTGTGTTCGATGCTTGGACATGATTAAGCTGTGTTTTGGAAGCAAACAAATGCCAGCGACGCAGGGTACGAGGATGGTTGAAATAGACGAGTACTAACTGTTTTAAGAATCTTAACTTTGTAATCTTGGAGTAATTAAATGAAAAAGCCGGGATCGATATAATGATATATAGCATAGGGCTGATTTGGGTTTTATGGGATTGTAGGGTCCACTTGAAAGCAGAGTGCAAGATGGACTGTCGGCGTTTTTATATTATTGTGAATAGAGATGGTTTACCATGAATTCGCTCCCATTGACATTAAGCTTGTATAGAACACGTACGTGTCACAATTAGGGCTGTCCAGAGGAACCGATCACCCGCCGGAACCGACCAACCCGACCGGAACCGACCCGTCATGGTCGGACTGACACCTCCGACGGGTCGGTGACGGGTCCAAACCTTCAGAACCCGACCCCGGCGGGTCGAGTGGCGGGTTCCATCCTCAAAAACCCGATCTACCCGACCCGCCCGACAAAACCCCGAAAAGAAGGCCGAAATCCAGCGATGTTTGGGCTTCTCAGCTCCGATCCGGCCACGTTTGGCCTTCCTTTACTCTGATAAGCTCAAATCCTCACTCCGGTGAGCTTAAATCCGGCGAATCTAGCCCAGATCTACTCAAACTCCGGTAAGCTCGACTCTAACTCGGCCAAATCCCNTTACAGCTACTACATAGAGACTTTAGGAATGTGCTGATGGGACAAATATCGACACCAACCATTTGACCTGCACATGAAGGATAAAGAGGAAAGGGGGGAAGAGAGTATAAGAGGGAGAGAAAGCAATGAGAAAATGAGGTCAATAAAATAAGAAAGAAATATTGTAACAATCAAGAATTACATTTGTAACCAAACTTGAAATAAATATATAAAAACTAATCTCTTTGGACTGTGCCGATGACGATTTTCTTTAGTATAAACTTATCTATCTTCATTCTCTTATCATCTGAATCCACTTTAGTGGTTGTTTGATTAATTAAGGCCTAGTTTTCCAACCCACTATCTACAAATTCATTGTTTTGGACTTTTTTTGCCTAAGTTCATCTACCTTTTGGACTAGAGACTCAAATCAGGTCCTTACAATTGGCACTATCTGTGGAAATTACTGGTGTTATAGTAAGTTTAACGTTCAACGATGGTAGGTTCGGGTCCAAACCAGACAAAATTTATAGAGTCTCAGCATCAGGATCACTTCTGTGATCTTGAACAAAGAAGGGACCGGGAGGGGAGTGTGCATACTACCCATACTATTGGGAGTCACTCCCGGGGTGGTAGTCACCTCTCTCATGAGAAAAATACCAAAGTCATGCAGCTGGAGATTAATCACTTGAAGAGAAGTTTACACCACGTGCGACAAAAGCGAGCTCCTTCTAATTTTGACTTCTCTTCTGATGGTGAAGAGGATGGTAGCTATAGGCGCAGATCAAGGACTCCTCCTAGTGAGTCTTTCTCGTATGACAAGGACTACCATCATGAGCGCAAAAACAGGAATTCATCTTCGAGATTCCTGGGGAATGATGCTATAAGTAGAGCATTTAACCAAATTTTTAGATCACCTTTCACGCACAGAATTGAGGGAGGAAGACTTCCTCTGCGATTCACTCAGCCCACGTTCATCATGTATAATGGTCGAACAGACCCTGTGGAGCATGTTAGCCACTTCAATCAAAGAATGGCTGTGCACTCTAAGAACGAGGCCTTGATGTGCAAGGTATTCCCATCTAGCTTAAGACTTGTGGCGATGAGGTGGTTTGATGGTCTAGGTGTAAGGTCCATTAATTCCTTTAAGGAACTCACTCAGGCGTTTGGATCCCACTTTATTACATGCAACAGGGTTCCTCGACCATTAGATTCCTTGTTGTTCTTATCCATGAGAGAATGAGAGATCCTCAAAATATATTCGGACAAATATTGGGAGATGTTCAATGAGATAGATGGTGACTTTAATGATGTAGCCATCAAGACTTTCAAGGTCGGCCTATCTACTGAGCATGGCTTGAGAAAGCCTTTGACTGGGAAGCCTATTACCAGTGTATGCTAGCTCATAGATCGAATTGATAAGTATAAGAGGGTTGAGGAGGACTAATAGTAAGGCAAGGGAAATGGTAAGGTTATCCCTCAGGAGAGGAAAGATTTTAGGTCAGACCGCCAGAATAATAACAGACCTCGAAGGGATTTTGCTGGGCAGTTTAGGTCTACAACTCCTCAAGTGGTTAACACTGTGTTCTGAGAACCAGTGCATCAAGTTTTAGAGAAGATCAAAAACGAGTCATACTTCAAATGGCCGAACAAGATGAGTGGGGACCCTTTGAGGCGCAATCAAAGCCTTCATTACCAATATCATAAGGAGCGGAAGCATACCACTGAGGACTGCAGAACTCTATGGAACCATCTAGAGCAACTGGTCAGAAAAGGAAGGTTACAACAATTTTTTTATCGGTCCAGCGAACAAGGAGACTAATCGAGGTCAGGAGCTTAGGGGAACGCTTCTTCAAAGCCCCCATTAGACACAATTAATGTCATCTTTTCTGCATCTGGAAGGACTGGTTCTCATCCTTCCAGGGTGATGTCTGTAGCTCGACTACCAGCCGAGGACTCTAATTCTAAATCGAAGAAGGCTAAAGTGGAGATCTGACCAACACTAAGTTTTCTGAATGAGAACAATATGGGAACCATCCAGCCACACGATGATGTTTTGGTGGTCACCCTTAGAATATGAGGGTATGATATAAAAAGGGTGATGGTGAACCGAGGTAGTAGGGCAGAGATTATGTACAAGGACTTGTACAGAGGGTTGAACTTAAAGCCAAAGGATCTAACAACATATGATTCACCTTTGGTGAGTTTTGATGGGAAGGTTGTCATCTTAAAAGGTCAGATTAGGTTGCCCGTGCAGGCAAGTTCAGAGGTGGTCGAAGTAGACTTCATTGTGGTGGATGAATACTCTCCCTACACAGCGATTATGGCCAGACCCTAGCTTTATACCTTAGGGACCGTTTCTTCAACTCTGCATTTGAAAGTGAAATATCCATCAGGGGACTAAATTGAGGAGCTTGTAGGGAGTCAGTCCATGGCTAGGCAGTTCCTCGTGACTGTAATTATGCATCAGCCTACTATTGAGTCCTCGGCCTCTGTTGAGGGAGGTTTATAGTAGTTAAAGTCTCCGACATTACCTGTCAATGGGCTAGCTAAGGAGGCAAAATGTAAGGATTTAGAGAAATTTGTCATAAGTGATGTCCCGGAGAAGTTTTTTCAGGTTAGGGCTCAGCTACTGCCTTAGGGAAAGGAAGAGCTGGTAGAGTTTCTCAAAAAAAACGTTGATGTATTCCCTTGGAATGCTTACGAAGCTCCGGGAGTGGATCTGAGCTTCATCTGCCATCATTTGAACATCAATCCACTTGTTACCCCTAGGAAGCAACCATCTTGGCACTCATCTAAGGATCATTTAGACGCTGTCAAACACGAGGTGATGAAGTTTAAGTAGGCTAGGGCTATTAAGGAAGTGTTCTATCCTGAATGGTTGGCCAATACTGTGGTTGTAAAGAAGAAAAATGGAAAGTGACGGGTATGTGTGGACTTCACAGATTTGAACAAGGCTTGCCCAAAAAGACCATTTTCCTATGCCTCGAATAGACTAGCTAGTGGATGCCACTGTAAGTCATCCTCGGATGAGCTTGTTGGACGCTTTTCAAGGCTACCACCAGATACTTTTGGTTTTAGACAATTAAAAGAAAACAGCTTTTGTCACCCCTACTGGGAATTACTACTACAAGGTGATGCCCTTTAGTCTGAAAAATGCAAGATCTACCTATCAGAGGATGATGACCAAGATGTTTAAGCAACAACTAGGGAAAACATTGAGATTTATATAGATAACATGGTGGTCAAGAGTAAGTTGGAATCTGAGCACGTTAACGACTATGGGAATATCTTTGAAATCTTGAGGAGGCATAAGCTGCGACTTAATACTTCTAAGTGTTTTTTTGGGGTCGGATCAAGGAAGTTCTTGGGGGTACATAATCACACACCACGAAATTGAGGTTAACCTTGACCAGATTAGGGCAATTAACAATCTACAGCCACCTCGGAATCCCAAAGAGGTCTAGAAGCTAATAGGGATGACTGCTACTCTAAACCGATTCATCTCTCAGACAGCAGACAAGTGTAGGCCCTTTTTTCAGTCGTTGAACAGGTGGAAGGGATTTGAATGGACCAAGGAGTGTATCCTGGCTTTCTAGCAGTTGAAAGTGTACCTTTCTTGACCACCGATTATGTCCAGACCCGAGGTGGATGAGGTTTTGTTTACCTACATTGTAGTGGCCTCCCATGCGGTGAGCTTGGTGCTGATATAGGTTGATAGTAGTATACAAAAACCAGTTTATTATATGAGCAAGTCAATACATGAGGCCGATGTTCGTTACCTACCCAGGGGAGTAAAGGAGGGGAATTAGTGGTACCCCGGAACCCTAGAATGACACTATTAAAGGGGGAAGCAGCCAACATTGAAGGGGAATTAAGCAATAGTGAATCACAACAAAATCATTGAGAAAACTCTAAAAAACTCAAAGAAAGTAGTAACAAAAAGAGAAATATCGCCCGGTATCCCAAAATAGCCACTATAGAACATACTTGGATTCAAAGGAATTCAAAATTTGCAAGTCTTAGAGGCTTAAATAGCCATCTAAGTCTATAATTTTGAGCTTATTTGGACATTGTGTCGCGTCTTAGTGAGCACATTGTAATTTACAACTAAGAAAAGTAACGAAATGTTTCACAATGTTATAAGGATCCTTAACAATTATTTTGTCTCTCTCTTTATTACATTGTTCCTTTACTGTTTCTTGCTGTTGAATACATATATATTCTTGCTTGCTAGTATATATGTATTGTAGGATTCTTGCTCTATGTACCACTTGATTTGTAAACAGCCCAATTAGCTGCGATGAACCAAGACCAGTCCTTTTAAACAACAACTAAAAGGCCCAGGGTCCTTGCTTCAACTTGGGCCTGGACACTGTCCAAGAAAGGACCCTCACAAAGTGAAATATAGAATATATAAATTTTGAAAAGTTTTATTAAATATAGAATTTCAAATTATATGAAGTTAGATTTCTAGTCAGTGAGAATTATTGATAACAATAATGGAGTGAAAAAATTGATAAGAAGAATAAAGGTAGCATTTCTATAAAAATAAATAAAATAAAAACTTGTTACTTCAACTTAAAATTTAGGGTAAATTGCAAAGTATACCCCTGAAGTTTGGGGTTGCTTGAATTTTACATTAAGAAATTTGCGAAGTTGAATTTTACACCCTGAAGTTTGGTATTGTTAGCAAAACTCTACCATCTGTTAGTTTAGACTGTTAATTGACATGTCGGTGTGCTAGTGTGTTTATTTTTTACCAAATCAGCCCTAAAACGACACTATTTCACTTAGGGTTCATTTGGTTGGAATGGTGAAAAAGTGAGAGGATAGAAAATGGTGAGATGATGGAAAAGTGGGAGGATAGAAAAAAATTTTAATATCCCTCATTTTTGTTTGGTTGAGAGTGGAAAAATTGAGGAATGTAAAAAGTGAGTTTGTATAAATTTATACATAAACTCTTGTTAAAAAATAATGCACAATTAAAACAAAACAAAAAAAAAAAGTGAAAAATAACCACACATAAAAAATAAAATAAAAAAATCAATCACCTAAATTTATTAAAAAATAAAAATCATGTCCATAAAAAGAATCACATCTAACCAAAAAATAAATAAATAAATAATGAAGAAGAAGAAGAAGAGGTAGGCAATATTTAGGCAAAAAAAAAAAAAAGGGAAGAAGAGGAGGCAGCCCATGTCCAGGAGAAAAAAGAAAAAGAAAAAGAGAAAAAAGAAATGTAAAGAAAAGCAACGTGGGTGAAGCCCATGTGCAATTGCACATGAGCATTTTCATCCAAAAATGATGCTCAATTTCTCTCTTCAATTTTTTCTCTATTTTGGAGAGAAAACTTTTTGGTGAGCCCAGAAAGAAAACAAGTGAACCCTACTATTTATTTTTCTTCCTCCCCACCCAACCAAACACACTACTTTAAGAATGGTTGAATTGGGGGTAACGTCAACATAGCTATGCTTATGCTTATGTTAAGCTAGGTAGAGCTTTGTCAATTGCAATTTGTTTCAATTCTCTTCTTTGTCTCTTTTCTTTCTTTTGGTTTGGGTCTTTTTTCATTCTTCGAGTTAAAAGGAAAATAAATAATGGAGGAAAATTTTCACCTAACTATCTTCTTTTGCAAATTTCTTTGAGCTTTATGACAACACTAGATGGGTTTTAATTTGGCTTCGTGGGTCTGTTCTGCTATCAGGTTCATGGGGTGCGTGGGGTTTTGATTTGGGAATTAGGTTAAGTTGCTGAAATAGTGTTGTAATAGCACCAATTTTTTTTTTTTTTAAGTGAAATAGCGTCGTTTTAGGATTGATTTGACAAAAAATAATTACATCAATACACCAATGTGTTACTTAATAGTTTAAACTAACAAACTAATGAAATCAAACTTTAAGATGTAAAATTTAACTTCTCAAACTTTATGGTAAAAAATCCAAATAACTCCACACTTCAAGAGTATACTTTTTAATTTATACTAAAATATATTTTAAAAGCCAACGAGGGCTTGGCTGAGTGGGTAAGGCTCGGACGCTTCGTGCAACACACTTAGGTTCGAGTCCCGCTGCCAGCAGGCTTTCGTTGGTGGGTAAACTTAGTGGTGAGGTGTACTCACAAAATGTGAGGTGACTCCCACACAGAGGGTACAAAACGGGTACCGACTACGGACTCCCTGACCGAGGCCACTGGCTCCCTGCCCGGAGGTGTAATATGACCATAAAGACTCCCATTTTAGCTTCTCAAAAAATAAATAAATAAAGAAAAAGGAGCGTGTATTATGATTTTTTGTTTAATTTTTTGTATTTTAAAAAAAAAACAGACTGCTCTATTGGATCTGCATAAATGGGCTATTTCATGCTATTGGGCCTTCAACTCTAAGCCCTTGCTTATGTAGTCAGCTGAAACCTATGAAAAGAAAAAGAAAGAGAAAAGAGAAAAGAGAAAAAGAGAGATTTCAATTTTGTTCCCAATTCGATCGGTGCCCTAACTAAGCCCAATCAAAGATTGTAGAGACTTGCTGTGTCGGTCGTCTACGACAACAACAATCGAAAGTCGAAACACACGATTGCTGTTCTTTGGGTACCGTACGCAAGCAATAATATTGTTTTGGGTAAGTAACTACTACTGTTCTTTCAATCTGGGGGTTTTATGTTTGGTTTCTATTATTGTTCTTTCAATCTTTTGCTTCATGTAGAAAAACTGAAAATTACAACATTAGAAATCGTGTTCAACTCTTTTGGAATCCAAAACTTGGGACTCATATAAAAATATTATGTAATTAGAAATTTCATACAGAAAAATTAGAACTTTACTGTGTTCAATGTTCATACCTTTGAATTCTAATGCATTATACTTATTAGGCTAAATTTGCAAATTTAACTTTTGCCCAAAAATCAATTCTTTGATTTATTCATGACTAATAGGCTTAGACTGCTAAGAGCTCTGTAGCTTAACTGACACTCCCGTGTTTCCATCAGACATGTCTAAAGTTCAAATTCCTTGCCCTGAAGCCCTCATCCCCAACTATTAAATTATATATATATATATATATATATATTAAAAAAAGACTTAAAATTTTGTTGACAAGTTTATTAATGATAGGCTTACGATACAATCCACGGGACCATATCCTTTGTGAACTAAAGTTAGGGTTTTCCATGTAGCAATTTCCCAATCCATTGGCATAAGAAAGAGGGGTCCAGGCGTCTTTGCTCAAATTACCACTTATCTCTACCTTTGCTTTCACAAATTTTGCTGTTTCATTTGATCAATTTGGTGAGTTCCTTTTTTTTTTTTTTTTTTAGAAGAGCATATGTTTCATTTGGTTGAATTTAGGATGGTTTTTATTATTATTACTATTTTTTTGAAAGATTATGGAAGCATTTTTTTCCCTCAAAAATAAATTGTGGTGAATAATTTTGAATTTTTTTTTGGATGGGGATCCTATTGTTCAGTTTGGTAGCTGCAAAAATTTGGATGGAGAGTTGAATATAATAATAAAAATTGTTTCTTTTGGACTAGTTGATGATCTTTGATATGGGTTTTACAAGAATTGCTTTAATTTTTGTTTGTTCAATTTTTGCCTACTCATTGGATCCATTAGTTTGGGATGCCTTTAGAATCTGAAAATATTTTGTTTTTTTCTTGAACTAGTGGATGATTTTTGAAATGGGTTTTGGAAAAATTGATTAAATCTTTGTTCATT
The DNA here is from genome assembly GCF_002906115.3 of Quercus suber. Lineage (NCBI taxonomy): Eukaryota > Viridiplantae > Streptophyta > Magnoliopsida > Fagales > Fagaceae > Quercus > Quercus suber. The sequence continues at coordinate 2,257,875 of NW_027071805.1, read as the reverse complement.
GCACGTTTGCCCACCCATTTGGCCCATTAGTTTGGAAATGCCTGTTCTAAATAGTAGCAGTTTTGATGAACCAATGGCCTAATAGGTTATATTTGTCAACAAAATTTTAAGTCTTTTTTTAATATATATATATATATATATATATAATTTAATAGTTGGGGATGAGGGCTTCAGGGCAAGGAATTTGAACTTTAGACATGTCTGATGGAAACACGGGAGTGTCAGTTAAGCTACAGAGCTCTTAGCAGTCTAAGCCTATTAGTCATGAATAAATCAAAGAATTGATTTTTGGGCAAAAGTTAAATTTGCAAATTTAGCCTAATAAGTATAATGCATTAGAATTCAAAGGTATGAACATTGAACACAGTAAAGTTCTAATTTTTCTGTATGAAATTTCTAATTACATAATATTTTTATATGAGTCCCAAGTTTTGGATTCCAAAAGAGTTGAACACGATTTCTAATGTTGTAATTTTCAGTTTTTCTACATGAAGCAAAAGATTGAAAGAACAATAATAGAAACCAAACATAAAACCCCCAGATTGAAAGAACAGTAGTAGTTACTTACCCAAAACAATATTATTGCTTGCGTACGGTACCCAAAGAACAGCAATCGTGTGTTTCGACTTTCGATTGTTGTTGTCGTAGACGACCGACACAGCAAGTCTCTACAATCTTTGATTGGGCTTAGTTAGGGCACCGATCGAATTGGGAACAAAATTGAAATCTCTCTTTTTCTCTTTTCTCTTTTCTCTTTCTTTTTCTTTTCATAGGTTTCAGCTGACTACATAAGCAAGGGCTTAGAGTTGAAGGCCCAATAGCATGAAATAGCCCATTTATGCAGATCCAATAGAGCAGTCTGTTTTTTTTTTAAAATACAAAAAATTAAACAAAAAATCATAATACACGCTCCTTTTTCTTTATTTATTTATTTTTTGAGAAGCTAAAATGGGAGTCTTTATGGTCATATTACACCTCCGGGCAGGGAGCCAGTGGCCTCGGTCAGGGAGTCCGTAGTCGGTACCCGTTTTGTACCCTCTGTGTGGGAGTCACCTCACATTTTGTGAGTACACCTCACCACTAAGTTTACCCACCAACGAAAGCCTGCTGGCAGCGGGACTCGAACCTAAGTGTGTTGCACGAAGCGTCCGAGCCTTACCCACTCAGCCAAGCCCTCGTTGGCTTTTAAAATATATTTTAGTATAAATTAAAAAGTATACTCTTGAAGTGTGGAGTTATTTGGATTTTTTACCATAAAGTTTGAGAAGTTAAATTTTACATCTTAAAGTTTGATTTCATTAGTTTGTTAGTTTAAACTATTAAGTAACACATTGGTGTATTGATGTAATTATTTTTTGTCAAATCAATCCTAAAACGACGCTATTTCACTTAAAAAAAAAAAAAATTGGTGCTATTACAACACTATTTCAGCAACTTAACCTAATTCCCAAATCAAAACCCCACGCACCCCATGAACCTGATAGCAGAACAGACCCACGAAGCCAAATTAAAACCCATCTAGTGTTGTCATAAAGCTCAAAGAAATTTGCAAAAGAAGATAGTTAGGTGAAAATTTTCCTCCATTATTTATTTTCCTTTTAACTCGAAGAATGAAAAAAGACCCAAACCAAAAGAAAGAAAAGAGACAAAGAAGAGAATTGAAACAAATTGCAATTGACAAAGCTCTACCTAGCTTAACATAAGCATAAGCATAGCTATGTTGACGTTACCCCCAATTCAACCATTCTTAAAGTAGTGTGTTTGGTTGGGTGGGGAGGAAGAAAAATAAATAGTAGGGTTCACTTGTTTTCTTTCTGGGCTCACCAAAAAGTTTTCTCTCCAAAATAGAGAAAAAATTGAAGAGAGAAATTGAGCATCATTTTTGGATGAAAATGCTCATGTGCAATTGCACATGGGCTTCACCCACGTTGCTTTTCTTTACATTTCTTTTTTCTCTTTTTCTTTTTCTTTTTTCTCCTGGACATGGGCTGCCTCCTCTTCTTCCCTTTTTTTTTTTTTTGCCTAAATATTGCCTACCTCTTCTTCTTCTTCTTCATTATTTATTTATTTATTTTTTGGTTAGATGTGATTCTTTTTATGGACATGATTTTTATTTTTTAATAAATTTAGGTGATTGATTTTTTTATTTTATTTTTTATGTGTGGTTATTTTTCACTTTTTTTTTTTGTTTTGTTTTAATTGTGCATTATTTTTTAACAAGAGTTTATGTATAAATTTATACAAACTCACTTTTTACATTCCTCAATTTTTCCACTCTCAACCAAACAAAAATGAGGGATATTAAAATTTTTTTCTATCCTCCCACTTTTCCATCATCTCACCATTTTCTATCCTCTCACTTTTTCACCATTCCAACCAAATGAACCCTAAGTGAAATAGTGTCGTTTTAGGGCTGATTTGGTAAAAAATAAACACACTAGCACACCGACATGTCAATTAACAGTCTAAACTAACAGATGGTAGAGTTTTGCTAACAATACCAAACTTCAGGGTGTAAAATTCAACTTCGCAAATTTCTTAATGTAAAATTCAAGCAACCCCAAACTTCAGGGGTATACTTTGCAATTTACCCTAAATTTTAAGTTGAAGTAACAAGTTTTTATTTTATTTATTTTTATAGAAATGCTACCTTTATTCTTCTTATCAATTTTTTCACTCCATTATTGTTATCAATAATTCTCACTGACTAGAAATCTAACTTCATATAATTTGAAATTCTATATTTAATAAAACTTTTCAAAATTTATATATTCTATATTTCACTTTGTGAGGGTCCTTTCTTGGACAGTGTCCAGGCCCAAGTTGAAGCAAGGACCCTGGGCCTTTTAGTTGTTGTTTAAAAGGACTGGTCTTGGTTCATCGCAGCTAATTGGGCTGTTTACAAATCAAGTGGTACATAGAGCAAGAATCCTACAATACATATATACTAGCAAGCAAGAATATATATGTATTCAACAGCAAGAAACAGTAAAGGAACAATGTAATAAAGAGAGAGACAAAATAATTGTTAAGGATCCTTATAACATTGTGAAACATTTCGTTACTTTTCTTAGTTGTAAATTACAATGTGCTCACTAAGACGCGACACAATGTCCAAATAAGCTCAAAATTATAGACTTAGATGGCTATTTAAGCCTCTAAGACTTGCAAATTTTGAATTCCTTTGAATCCAAGTATGTTCTATAGTGGCTATTTTGGGATACCGGGCGATATTTCTCTTTTTGTTACTACTTTCTTTGAGTTTTTTAGAGTTTTCTCAATGATTTTGTTGTGATTCACTATTGCTTAATTCCCCTTCAATGTTGGCTGCTTCCCCCTTTAATAGTGTCATTCTAGGGTTCCGGGGTACCACTAATTCCCCTCCTTTACTCCCCTGGGTAGGTAACGAACATCGGCCTCATGTATTGACTTGCTCATATAATAAACTGGTTTTTGTATACTACTATCAACCTATATCAGCACCAAGCTCACCGCATGGGAGGCCACTACAATGTAGGTAAACAAAACCTCATCCACCTCGGGTCTGGACATAATCGGTGGTCAAGAAAGGTACACTTTCAACTGCTAGAAAGCCAGGATACACTCCTTGGTCCATTCAAATCCCTTCCACCTGTTCAACGACTGAAAAAAGGGCCTACACTTGTCTGCTGTCTGAGAGATGAATCGGTTTAGAGTAGCAGTCATCCCTATTAGCTTCTAGACCTCTTTGGGATTCCGAGGTGGCTGTAGATTGTTAATTGCCCTAATCTGGTCAAGGTTAACCTCAATTTCGTGGTGTGTGATTATGTACCCCCAAGAACTTCCTTGATCCGACCCCAAAAAAACACTTAGAAGTATTAAGTCGCAGCTTATGCCTCCTCAAGATTTCAAAGATATTCCCATAGTCGTTAACGTGCTCAGATTCCAACTTACTCTTGACCACCATGTTATCTATATAAATCTCAATGTTTTCCCTAGTTGTTGCTTAAACATCTTGGTCATCATCCTCTGATAGGTAGATCTTGCATTTTTCAGACTAAAGGGCATCACCTTGTAGTAGTAATTCCCAGTAGGGGTGACAAAAGCTGTTTTCTTTTAATTGTCTAAAACCAAAAGTATCTGGTGGTAGCCTTGAAAAGCGTCCAACAAGCTCATCCGAGGATGACTTACAGTGGCATCCACTAGCTAGTCTATTCGAGGCATAGGAAAATGGTCTTTTTGGGCAAGCCTTGTTCAAATCTGTGAAGTCCACACATACCCGTCACTTTCCATTTTTCTTCTTTACAACCACAGTATTGGCCAACCATTCAGGATAGAACACTTCCTTAATAGCCCTAGCCTACTTAAACTTCATCACCTCGTGTTTGACAGCGTCTAAATGATCCTTAGATGAGTGCCAAGATGGTTGCTTCCTAGGGGTAACAAGTGGATTGATGTTCAAATGATGGCAGATGAAGCTCAGATCCACTCCCGGAGCTTCGTAAGCATTCCAAGGGAATACATCAACGTTTTTTTTGAGAAACTCTACCAGCTCTTCCTTTCCCTAAGGCAGTAGCTGAGCCCTAACCTGAAAAAACTTCTCCGGGACATCACTTATGACAAATTTCTCTAAATCCTTACATTTTGCCTCCTTAGCTAGCCCATTGACAGGTAATGTCGGAGACTTTAACTACTATAAACCTCCCTCAACAGAGGCCGAGGACTCAATAGTAGGCTGATGCATAATTACAGTCACGAGGAACTGCCTAGCCATGGACTGACTCCCTACAAGCTCCTCAATTTAGTCCCCTGATGGATATTTCACTTTCAAATGCAGAGTTGAAGAAACGGTCCCTAAGGTATAAAGCTAGGGTCTGGCCATAATCGCTGTGTAGGGAGAGTATTCATCCACCACAATGAAGTCTACTTCGACCACCTCTGAACTTGCCTGCACGGGCAACCTAATCTGACCTTTTAAGATGACAACCTTCCCATCAAAACTCACCAAAGGTGAATCATATGTTGTTAGATCCTTTGGCTTTAAGTTCAACCCTCTGTACAAGTCCTTGTACATAATCTCTGCCCTACTACCTCGGTTCACCATCACCCTTTTTATATCATACCCTCATATTCTAAGGGTGACCACCAAAACATCATCGTGTGGCTGGATGGTTCCCATATTGTTCTCATTCAGAAAACTTAGTGTTGGTCAGATCTCCACTTTAGCCTTCTTCGATTTAGAATTAGAGTCCTCGGCTGGTAGTCGAGCTACAGACATCACCCTGGAAGGATGAGAACCAGTCCTTCCAGATGCAGAAAAGATGACATTAATTGTGTCTAATGGGGGCTTTGAAGAAGCGTTCCCCTAAGCTCCTGACCTCGATTAGTCTCCTTGTTCGCTGGACCGATAAAAAAATTGTTGTAACCTTCCTTTTCTGACCAGTTGCTCTAGATGGTTCCATAGAGTTCTGCAGTCCTCAGTGGTATGCTTCCGCTCCTTATGATATTGGTAATGAAGGCTTTGATTGCGCCTCAAAGGGTCCCCACTCATCTTGTTCGGCCATTTGAAGTATGACTCGTTTTTGATCTTCTCTAAAACTTGATGCACTGGTTCTCAGAACACAGTGTTAACCACTTGAGGAGTTGTAGACCTAAACTGCCCAGCAAAATCCCTTCGAGGTCTGTTATTATTCTGGCGGTCTGACCTAAAATCTTTCCTCTCCTGAGGGATAACCTTACCATTTCCCTTGCCTTACTATTAGTCCTCCTCAACCCTCTTATACTTATCAATTCGATCTATGAGCTAGCATACACTGGTAATAGGCTTCCCAGTCAAAGGCTTTCTCAAGCCATGCTCAGTAGATAGGCCGACCTTGAAAGTCTTGATGGCTACATCATTAAAGTCACCATCTATCTCATTGAACATCTCCCAATATTTGTCCGAATATATTTTGAGGATCTCTCATTCTCTCATGGATAAGAACAACAAGGAATCTAATGGTCGAGGAACCCTGTTGCATGTAATAAAGTGGGATCCAAACGCCTGAGTGAGTTCCTTAAAGGAATTAATGGACCTTACACCTAGACCATCAAACCACCTCATCGCCACAAGTCTTAAGCTAGATGGGAATACCTTGCACATCAAGGCCTCGTTCTTAGAGTGCACAGCCATTCTTTGATTGAAGTGGCTAACATGCTCCACAGGGTCTGTTCGACCATTATACATGATGAACGTGGGCTGAGTGAATCGCAGAGGAAGTCTTCCTCCCTCAATTCTGTGCGTGAAAGGTGATCTAAAAATTTGGTTAAATGCTCTACTTATAGCATCATTCCCCAGGAATCTCGAAGATGAATTCCTGTTTTTGCGCTCATGATGGTAGTCCTTGTCATACGAGAAAGACTCACTAGGAGGAGTCCTTGATCTGCGCCTATAGCTACCATCCTCTTCACCATCAGAAGAGAAGTCAAAATTAGAAGGAGCTCGCTTTTGTCGCACGTGGTGTAAACTTCTCTTCAAGTGATTAATCTCCAGCTGCATGACTTTGGTATTTTTCTCATGAGAGAGGTGACTACCACCCCGGGAGTGACTCCCAATAGTATGGGTAGTATGCACACTCCCCTCCCGGTCCCTTCTTTGTTCAAGATCACAGAAGTGATCCTGATGCTGAGACTCTATAAATTTTGTCTGGTTTGGACCCGAACCTACCATCGTTGAACGTTAAACTTACTATAACACCAGTAATTTCCACAGATAGTGCCAATTGTAAGGACCTGATTTGAGTCTCTAGTCCAAAAGGTAGATGAACTTAGGCAAAAAAAGTCCAAAACAATGAATTTGTAGATAGTGGGTTGGAAAACTAGGCCTTAATTAATCAAACAACCACTAAAGTGGATTCAGATGATAAGAGAATGAAGATAGATAAGTTTATACTAAAGAAAATCGTCATCGGCACAGTCCAAAGAGATTAGTTTTTATATATTTATTTCAAGTTTGGTTACAAATGTAATTCTTGATTGTTACAATATTTCTTTCTTATTTTATTGACCTCATTTTCTCATTGCTTTCTCTCCCTCTTATACTCTCTTCCCCCCTTTCCTCTTTATCCTTCATGTGCAGGTCAAATGGTTGGTGTCGATATTTGTCCCATCAGCACATTCCTAAAGTCTCTATGTAGTAGCTGTAAGGTTGAAAACTACTATTCAGGTATCACCTCCACATTAATGCGGTCAGAGAGTTAGCTACAGAGTATTTAATGCGGTGGAAGCAGCTTTCTCCTTAGATATTTTAGGACTCCCTCCTGTCATATATCTCTATAATGCTTATCCGTACTAATAGAACTTCTTGGAACGTTCCCTTGGACGTCAAACTACCTATTCGGACCTCGGCTTTGATTAGTTGAAGAGGCATTCATCCTCGGATCTCCTTCTTGGGCCATTATGACCAAAACTAACTTCTTCATCTACTAACACGGACTCCCTTGACAATGTTTATTCATTCTCGGACAACCTCTAGTCCTCGGCTTGGGCCTTAGACCCAATATATACATAGATAATGAGCTCTTAGGCCCAATGCTCCTACAATTAAAAATTAAGTAAGTTAAACATTGTAGTTAGACTCATAAAATGAAATAATAAAGAAGGAAGTACGAATAACAAAATATTCATTGCAAATGGTTGTAGGTATTTAATTTGATGAAGAGTTTCAATTGTAATATATGTCATCATTTATTGCAAAAATTTAAATACTATGACAATGTTTTATCAAAACTTAATTGTTTATTGTTGAAAGATGATGACATTTGTTATCATTCTTAGTAGATATATATATATATATATTGTGAGTAGATATTGTCTTTAGAAAATAGGTCTAAAAAATGAAAAAAGTATTTTGTATCAAATGATACACGTTATCCGTATCAAAATCTAATAAATAAGAAACATGTGTACAAAAATAACTAGTCACTAATACATTTCTTTCAATTGTTAGTGGGTTAGTTATTTTTTACTGACATGTCTCACATTTATTGAATTTTGATATCGCTAACATGATATCATTTGATATCAATTACCTTCTCCTAAGAAATTATCATAGTAAATAGATAGCCATATATTAAATAACTATGTTAAATTTAAATACATGATTTAATATTATTTCAAAAAAAAAATTATACTTTAAATTTTCTCACTCAAGAGCAACACGTGCTTTGCACGTGCAGCCCTTACTAGAATAATATACCCTTGTTTTTATTTATTTTTTGCTAATATAGTTTTTGTGCTCATTACTGGTATGTTTAGATACCACTTATTTTGTTAAAATTGAAAACTTATTATTGAAAGTACTATAGATAAAGGTAAAATTTAGCTGAAATAGTATATAGTGAGGTTAATGAATACTATTAAAAAGTGTAGTGAAGTTCATAAATAATAAAAAAAATAAACTGAATAGTAAAATAATTTTTATTTTTCATTAGAATCTAAACGGAGGCTAAATCTATACCAACTAGCTAGAGTAACTAACGTTTTAAGCTAACCAATAGAATAATCAATGTACAAATAAAATTATCAAATGGTTACATCATCTCAACATTATCATATCATATCATTATTATTATTATTATTGATGTGACGGCTTGAAATAAAGATAAGTCCAAACACCAAATCCAACCCAAAAAAAAAAAAAAAAACCCATTATCACGTTCATCAAACCAAACCATAGTGATTAGTGACTTGGATTCTTACTAGTTGCATATTATTAAAAATGTTTTAGTAGCGTATACCCTTAAAACATATGATAATAAACCATTTTTAGGAAAAACTTTGACCTAAATTCCTTGTCAAAAAAACAGAGCGGTAGGTAGGGCTTCAGCAAAATAGTATTTGATAAACAGCAACATTGTTACCGTAGGGCTTCAGCTGGCGGCGGCTTTAACCTGAGACTTCTCTACTGCTTTACCGCTTTATTAACATTTGTTTGTGATTTCTTCATTTGACTTGTGTTTGTGTTGTACACTGTACTGACTGTTATACACTCTATTCGGACTTTCCTACTGTCCAATTTTGTCTCAAAAAAAAAAAAAAGAAAAAAGAAAAAGGAAAAAAATTTCTTCATCTCAAAAAAGAAAAACCATAATCCCATATCTCTCTAACCTGAAATTATGTCTGTAATGCAACAACTCTCATCTCCAATCTCTTCATCTTCCTCAGCTTTCCTTTCCCATTCCAGCTTTAATTCGAGGTACCCATTTCTCCGTTCTTCTCCCTCTCTCTCTTTTTTCGCTGTTTGGTTCTCTAGAAAATGAAAGATCTAATCTTTTTATATTTATAATACCCTGATTTTTAAATAATGACTATTAGGGTGTAGAAGATTAGATTTTTTTTTTCCCCTTTTAAATTGAATATTTGTGGGTTTTTGATGCTGTGCAGAAGTAAAAATGTTTCGGTTCCGGCAAAAAGAATCGGTATTTGTAAATGTGTTGCAGTGCCTCAGGAGGCTCAGACTGGTACCATTTTCATTGCCTTCATGTCAAATCTTAATTTTGAATTAGTTTTTGTTGTGTTCTTCAACATGTTAGGCTTTTAAAATGTTACTTTGTTCTGGCACCGATGTTGTTATTGTTGCTGGAATGTGAATGGTGGTGGGTCATGAAACATGGAAAATGCTAAACGGAGTACAAGTTTTACTACTACTACATAATAAATTCCTTGACAAACTGACTTGGCAACTTATAGTTATAGGAATGGTGCCTCTTCAGGAACTTAGTAGTAAATAAATTTCATAATTATTTTGGAAAATATTAAATCTATTTGAAAAAGCCTACGATGATGCGGGAGTAAATGTGATTTGTGCCACCTCAACACATGAGAAATGTCTGTTTAAATTAATTTTTTGTGATTGGTGATACGTCAGTTTGTAAAACTTATGTTGTAAATTTTGTAGTATTCCTAGCATTAATCAGTTATTTTTTGTTTTATTTTGTGTATAAAAGTTGATACATCAGGTTGTAAGCTTGTAGTAAGATTTGGTAGTAGCCCTGGTATCACATGTTTAGTCTGGCAGTGCCTATATGTACATTATGTGCGTAAGGTTTATATTGTTAATAGTTAGTGGTTGGTGCATTACAGAGTATAGGCAGTGGTCTTGTGGTGGTTTTGAGAACAGGCGTTTAATGATTTGTTTTTTCTCCTTCTGGCAAGTTACCGGGGGGGGGGTGGGGGGGGGGTGGGGGGAGGGGTATTCGAGCCAAAGTTCTATACTTGGGAGAGAATCAGGCAATGCCATTGAGCCTCTAGGCTCTTGGCCATGTGTATAATGAAAATTACTGCCTGCAATTTTAAATTAAAAAAAAAAAAAACTGAATATTTGCATCATTGACATTAATTTGACGGTGTTAAAACTTCATGGTTTGGAAACAAGTTAAACCTTTGCTGTTTTTGTGAAGCTTACACGACAAAGGTCTCTCGCAATGCAAACATGGCCAAACTTCAAGCGGGTTACCTTTTTCCAGAGGTTTGTGATGGCATGTGCTCTTACTTGTTATGTTGTTATGCTATTGTTGTTGATCTGTAAACTTCATTTATTTGACCTGTGATTGATATTACGGTAAATCATTTGTTTCTTAGGACCATAGATTATGATTTCCAGTATCCAAGATTTTTCTCCTCTGTGTTCATTTAGGAGTTTTCAGATTTTTCTAGTTTATGTTGATCTTTTATTTTTGCATGGTTGACACATTTGAGTATACCTTCTGTGTACCGAGCCTCTTTTTTTTTTTTTTTCATTTTTTTAGGAAACTTGTTGCTTATTAATAAAAATAATAATAATAATAGAGGAATAAAGCTTGGATGTCGGAGTATAGTTTCCTCTCTATATATTTATGTTTCTTCCCTGACGTCTTCTATTGTTTACCAAAAATATAAACCAGTCTCAACTCCTGTATCTTCCTCTGTTCAAGATCTCCATCTAATGATGCATTTGTTTAAGTGAAACTTTGAAAAATTCTTTTTCACCATCTCTTTCTGTTAGATATATTTTCATGGAAATTTAATATAATGGCCTGTTGCATCAGAGTTCCTATGAAATTGAAGCAGAATGGTGCTTTGGATGTCTCTATCACCCTGAATTGGAATTTCATTTTACATTTTATTGATATAAAAAATGACCAAGAAAGGCAAGGAAATAGAGAAAATAATATTGCTTAGTTATATTGTTTTGTCAGTTTCTTGTATGTATATACTTGGCCTCCCAACCTTACCCAAGCCACAAATCTTTTTCATTATCTTTATTTTAAATAAACTTATAAGTAATCCTATATTGTGCTTATAATTCTTGCAAATAGATTGCTAGGAGGAGGGCTGCACACTTGCTGAAGTACCCAGATGCACAGGTGATAAGCCTTGGAATTGGTGACACTACTGAGCCTATTCCGGAAGTTATTACTTCTGCAATGGCAAAGGTATGTTTGAATTTTTTTTTTTTTAAAATTTTAATTTCTTGATGTTTCTGCAGTTCTTCATTGCTCAGAATATGTACAGAGAAAAATGCTGAAATTTCTGAATTAAAATGTATGGACATTTTGAATAATTTAATTTATATTTGTTCTAGGTTTTGAAAAAAGTGATGCCAATTCCAATTTGGCCATATAGCTTTGTTATGCAAAATCAAAGTGCAGTTTCTGGCTTCTGGGACAAATAAAAATTAGACATGTTTCACTTCCTTTTCCTGCAACCATATGGTTGTTGTTGCATTTGCCATGTCTCACGTTACAAAAAGGAGAGCATCTTACATTCATTCTGGTGAAAATTTTTATGAACATTGTACTCATATTAAAAAAAAAAAAAAAAGGAAATTTTTAGGAACATTATTTTTTCCATTTCAAACAGTGCTTTTATTTGTAAAAAGTAGAAGAGTGATTTAAGTGGCCAATTTGAGCAGTTTTTATAATTAGGCTGAAGATATATCTGGTGAAAGCCAATGAAGTCTAGCCCAAATGGCACAACCTCTCCTTATAAGCACAAGGTGGAGGGTGGGTTGGTGAATTTAAAACCAGCTGATTGTGTGTGTACTGTGTAACATGCCAATAAAATTATTTTTTTGAAAACTAAATTAATTTTTTTGAAAACTAGATTTGGGTTGTTCACAGTTAATCCCTGTTATCTTAACAAAAGAAATATAAAGCTGTTCACTGGGCATATAATTGTGCACGGTGAATAACAAGAAGATTGCGTGTTTAGGTATGAAGTATCGAAGTCCCTTTATATATATATATATATTTATTTATTTATATTTGTGAGCTGCTCTTTTTCTCTTTCATAGGTGTTGAGTATGGATTTCTTTGGGATGCTTTTTGAAAAGTGACCTTGAAAACAAGTGTGGTTTTGTACCATTTATCTGAGCTAGGTTTAAGGCTCTTGTGTAAATGGGGCTACTGCTTATTATGGGGTTAAAGGCATTGCATTGCCTCTTCAGACATCATGCTCCACCCAGATTGGTTGTCTCTAAGTTGGGATCAATTTGATTATAATCTTTAAAAAGAATAATTTTATTGGGCATCTGACATCTCCAATCCACAACTTAATTACAATCTTCAGTTTGGACTCAATTAGGGCCATTGCTTGTTTTGAGGTTGAAATTGGAGCACTGAAGGTGCCATATCATGGAATGGCTAGAGGCATTTTTTACATCATTGGATGCTGTTGTCTTTGTTTTTTTTTTCATGCTTCTGGTTTTACTTTATTTTTTTCTTTTCTTTAAGGAAATCTCTTCATGCAGAGATGCTTGATAGTTTTGTGAAGATGGATCTCTCTTCCTTGTAATTGTTGATTTGGCCTTATATTTTCTATGACTCACAGAATTCTTGCTCAAGCACTAACCCAAACAGCATTTTTAGGATTGCTATTTGATTGACATAATTAAAACTATCATCTGGTTTCTTGTATGTTTTGATGATATTTTAGCACAGTTCGATATCTTATATGGTTTACGATTGAGCAGACCCCTTGTTTGTTTTATCATTGATTCAAATTGTTTTTACTTTGGCAGAGAGCACATGAATTGTCAACACTAGAGGGTTACAGTGGTTATGGGGATGAGCAGGGTGAAAAAGTATGTGGCATCTTGATTCCTAATTGACTGTTTCATGGAGTTGAACTTCACTGTTAATTTTAGATACTTCTATTACAAATGTTGAACAGATTGTCTTGTCTCTAATGTGTCCTGAAGATTTAGAGTTTCCCTTGCATGTTCATATGGCATAAAATGAGCTTGAAACATACATGGACAGTATGCATAATATAAGCGATGGATCTAGAGTTCAAATGTATAATTTTAAATGTAACTTATGTGATCTCTTTAGAAAGTTATTGTGACCGGTCCATTTTCTAATGGCTGGATTTTTTGAGTGCTTCTAATTGTTAGTGTATTCTCAATAAACCAAATGGCTAAAATGGTTTCATAAACATGCTACACGTACTTTTTTGACCTATCAAAACATCGAGATTGATGCTGATGATCAAGGTTTGGCTGAAATTTAGATTTTGGCTCTTGAACTAACACACCCCTCCTTTAGGTTCAAATCTGATTTGATCACACATAGACTCAAGACAGAACTAAGAACAGATTAGCAAAGCCAAAGAATGGAAGTCTCTTATTTATTTATTATTTTAATATGAGATTTAATTGAGATTTTTTACTTCCTCGTGATGATAAAGTTCATGATATCTGTAGACTAAAATTATTGCTGATTGGTACAGGCTCTGAGAGCTGCAATTTGTTCAACATTTTATAATGGTCTTAATGTAACGCAAGATGACATATTTGTCTCAGATGGTGCAAAATCTGATATTTCCCGCCTTCAGGTTTGGTTAATTTTTCACACTTTGGTTTTAAAATCCTTACATTAATCTTTGCCTCTGTTTATATTTGTTTGCATGCGAGAGATGCTTTTATTTACCATTGATGGGTTATACTTGGTTATTGTACTTAGTGATAATTTGTATCATTATCAGTAATCTATTATTCAACACCATCTGAATTTGCTTTCTTTCTACACTTGCAGGTTCTTTTTGGAGCTAATGTTACAATGGCAGTGCAAGACCCATCATACCCGGTAATTCACTATTCTACAAAATAAAAGAAATTTTGTTTAGTCAGTTGCATTTGACTTGTCATTTTCCATTTTCTTCTTAAATTTTCTATTTTCATATGATATATAGGTTTAGGATCAAGTTACACTTGTGTAACTCTTTGCTAATGTTACACTACTCAATAACTTTTTATTGGTCTAAACTTTTTTAGAAAAATTCATTGTTGGGTTCTCAATAAAATCTCTATTACTTATCCAAAAAAAATTAAGGTTGGTAAATGCACCGGATGCTCAATATTTTTTGCCTGTAAAGTGAGCTGCATTTGATATTCACCATGGATTTATTATACAAAAATCAGTTTTATAGTATCATATCTTACACCTAAGCCCACCCCTCCACACTTTTACAAATTCAAGAAAGTAAAAATCCATTGGGAGCACACTCCACATACTGCTCTTCCTCACCAAAGGAGACCTAAGCAAGAATGGGATCATTAGGGAGGGCAACAAGTTCAAGTTCTATTTCACAACATACTTCTCACGAGAGAGAGGCTATTAATTTAGATTAAGTGCATTAGGAAGATGATGAGGAGAGTATTAATTTACATGGAGTAGATGAGGAAGGTGATGAGGGTTACGAATCTCATGATGATAGTGATAATGTTCCAATTCTTAATGCTTAATGAGGATGATGATTATATATTTTTTAGGATTGCATTGAATTGTTTTTGTTAGGCATAGAAATCATTACTTAAAATTCTAGTGCTTTTGGCCTTTTCCTTTTGGGTGTATTGTGATTCAACTATGTTCTTCATGTCTTCATTTTGAGCATGGCTATCAAATATCATATTTTGTGTATATTTTGTAAAGCACAAGAGAATTATATAAAATGTTATATTTCAATTTTATATGATTAGTTGTTCACTTGCATTTCCATAGCTGAATTTAAAGAGTCCCTCAGACTTTGTACATAATTTTTTTATTCATTATAATTCTTTTGGCTTCTTTTTGTCTTGTACATGGAGTAGTCTTTTGCAATAAAAGCATTATAACTTAGAAAAAAAATGATTAGTTGATCACTTGCTTGTTATATTGTCTATTAATAAGTAATTTCCAATTTATTACATTATTTTTGAAAAATGTGTGCTTCACTTCAACGAAGTGTGCGCTTGAGCTTTGTGCTTAAAAACACCTTATGCTTTTACCAACATTGGGTTGGATTATACATTCTCATCCTTCTTAACACACCAAAATTTGTGTAAATTGGGTGTTATTTACTAGTTGATTAATACACTCATGTTTTGTGTATAATTTTAATATACCGAAATTTTTTTATTTTTATTTTTAATTTTTTATAGATGAGATGGTTATTGATCTTTGATCATCTTTAAATTTATTTCAAGCATGGAGGACATTAGAAGAAAATATAAGCTAATGGTGGATTTGTCAAAATGCAGATCCGATAAAAAATTATCATATTATTGTTAGGTGTAATTTGAACCTAGATATATATAATTAATGAAACGGTTTGAGTCAGTATTGTCAAAATTCAATTGGTCGTGCTTTTTATTTATTATTTTATTTTATTTGTAGGTAACATTCATTTGGTCGTATTGTTTTATGTTGTCATTCGGTAATTTTTTATGATTATATTGTTTATTTCTGTAGTTTGTTTTTGCATGAAATACCAGTCAAAGGCTCCCATGTTTTATATACTTTCATTTATACTTTCTTTGAACAACCCATGCAATATCTTACACAAAAGTGACATGGTGCATGTGATACATATTAATGTCTTTGATAAATAATATGTGATACATACTAATCATTCGCTATTGAAGTTGTTTTTGTTATTTATTTATTTATTTATTTTTAATGTAGAATTTTGTAGCTGGATAAAACAAGGTTCACTTGGGAAGTTAGTTTTTAGGTAATACGAGGATGAATGACTTTAAGGGGTCAAGTCCTTGTATAGCCTGAGGCTTGAGGCACCAAAGAGGCGCTAACCCAAGTGTAATGAGGTGCCAAATTCTAAATATCAGTATTGTACCTATAATGAGCTCATATCATATGTATCTAATGCTTATTAGGCAGAGTTTGAATTTTTCAAATTGGTAGGAGACTTTTAGGAAATCCAAGATTAGGCTTTAAAACAAGCTTATGTATGAGAGAAAGAGCAACTATCAAAGTTAAAAATTTTATATGATTGAAACTTTAAAGCAAAAACAAAGAGCTCTAGCCTCTAGTTCAACTAGCACCTCCTCCCCTTATAAAGTCTAGGTGGAGGCTGAGGTCGTGGGTTCAAGTCCCATTGGGTGTGTCTGTGTATGTTACCAATAAAAATAAAAATAAAAATCTGTTTCTAAATTGATGAGGGCAGGGAGAGAGGATGGAAAGAGCCATAAACTATAATTAAAATTCATAATTGCAGGACTGCTGTCTCTCTCTGGTTTTTGGCTGAATTTCATTGAGGCTTTTACCTCAAGCACCTTATAGATTGTTTCAGGTGCTCACTAGGCTTTAAAGGTACCTCACTAAAGGTGCCTTTCCTCAGGCCTTCACAGGCATCTTAGTGGCTCCTTGCCTTTGCTTGAGCGCCTGGGCAAGCACCCAGCTTACCTTTGACTACACTAATAAGGATTATGCCTAGTAATTCACTTACAGTTGAGAAGTATTGTAGATCTGACATCTGGTTTATTTTATTTGGGCTACTTTGAATTTCGACAATTACTTTGGTTGTTGTTTAGGCAGTCCTACCACTTAATTCATAATTTCTCACCATATTGACAATCCACCCTGCTTTCAGAAAAATAGAAAAACAATGATTTTCTCACTGGGCTGGTCTGTTAGATAAGGTATTCGCTACCTGGGGTGTCTTTCGAGTGATTAAGCTTTTAAAGGTGTGCAGGATCAATTTCTTACTAGAAATGGATGAAACTGCAGGCTTATGTGGACTCAAGTGTTATCATGGGCCAGACTGGAAAGTTTCAGAAGGATGTCCAGAAGTTTCAGAGGATTGAATATATGAAGTGTACTCCAGAGAATGACTTCTTTCCTGATTTATCAAGTGTTCCTCGAACAGATATCATATTTTTCTGTTCACCAAACAATCCTACTGGTGCTGCTGCAACCAGGGAGCAACTGACCCAGCTGGTAAAGTTTGCTAAGCAAAATGGGTCAATCATAGTCTTTGATTCTGCCTATGCCATGTATACGTCTGAGGACAACCCCCGCTCCATCTATGAAATTCCTGGAGCCAAAGAGGTAACTTTGGACTTGTTTTTAGATTTTTTCTCAGCAAATCTGCCCTTGGATGCTAATTTTGTTTTTGTTTTGCTAATTTTATCCTTGTTATTGCATTGGTCAACACTGAGAGATGCTGTGTGATTTCAGATGAATGAGATCAATAATATGTCCTAGAAAATATGGCTGGGTGTACTTTCCTCGCTCACAATTGACAAATTTAATCTCTATTAAATTGATTTTGTTTCAATTTGTCTACCTATAACCATAAATGCACTTTTGGAAAGCTTCTTAGGTTATGGTTATGTAATTTGGAAAATATTTTCTTTCTGAAGTTCAAAATCCATACTTATAAGAGAATTATTTTTATGTTGAGGGTATGTTTGGACATCTTTGAAATGAACTTTTGAATGATTTTGATGTAGTCTTGGAGGACTAATTTGCTATTACTTTGTAAATTTGCCTATTTGAGAATTGTTTTAAGGGGTCTAATTCCAGTTGAAGTAAAAGGCATGTGGCTTTAAAGGTCTATGCATGAGTCTTTTAGGGTTATTTTTACCTTTTCTCTTCTCTCTTTTCTTATTCATCTCTTTCTTGTGATACTGTTCACGAATACTGTTCATACAGCCCCTGAACACCATAAAATTCACTCTTTTCCTTCTTCCTTGCAACCCCAATCAAGTCCTTTCTTTTTATGGTTTTACCCATCAAAACCCTAAATTCCCATGTGCTTTCTTTTAATAAATAGCCATCAAATTACTCATCAAACTGCCTTCTAATTTCTAATGCAACATCATAACCCTTTCTTCAACAACTCTAATTCCAAAATCCACAACTAAACCCACCATAACCACATGTAGACAAATTCCCCAATTTGTCCCAACTCAGATTTTAATATATTTTTCATAGCATTTAAGCTTATTTCTTTTTATTTATTTTTCTTTCCTAGGGAAAGACTCGCACCTGGGGGGTTACTTACTCTATGCTTGTGGGTGGGGGAGGTGCCACTTGCTCCAAAGGCCAATTTAAGCATATTTCTTATTGAGCATGAGGCCATTTTTAAGAAGTGCTAGTAATAAACTTGCTATCTGGCTCATGCTTACCATACTGTTGGAGGAAGTGAACTCTTTTTTTTTTTTTTTTTTTTTTTTTCCGGTGAAAATAACTCATTACCACTTCCCACATTTCACTTGCTAGGGTCTAGTCTATCCACCATATACCACCTGAATATAGCTCAGAAGATCAATTCTCTCAAAAAGTTTCAAAAATTTCAATTTATCCTGATTTAGATGCCATATTTTAGATTTGATGTCTTGCATTCTGCTACTTTTGCTTTGGTTATAAGTGGTGTTGATTGCTATAACTTTCTCTAAAATGACCTCATGTTAAAAAATGAATCTGTGTCATATAGGTATAGCACCTCAAAATGTGTCTTTTGCATGAAGGCAGATGATGCACTGTCACCAATTTTCATCTCCTCCTTTCAAGTACATTATGCTAGACAATTCCAAGGGATTTGTGCCTTATGGCACCTCAAAATGTTTCCTTTTCATGGGGTAGCTGATGCATCTCCTTTTTTTTTCCTCTGCTTGCAACAAGTGGGGTGATTTCAACTCATGTTCTCCCTAATGGGAGGATATGGCAATCTCATTGAGTCATAAGACGTTTGGCTTTTATCTCCTCATTTCTAGTACATTATACTAGACAACTCCAAGAAATTAGTCTAGTGGTTCCTAAGCTCCATGTGATACATGAGGTCCTGAGTTTAAGTATTTTACCAACACCTTGGGTTTCGGTTAGTGATTCTCCCTGATTTACCTAGAGTGTGTGAAATGGGGGTACTGCACAAGTGGGGGATTACTCGGTGTTGATAGAGCATTGGACACCTATGTGAGAAAAAAAGGTACATTATGCCAGACCTGTATCTGAGAGCTATTCTTTGCAGAAATGTCCTTACTAAAAATTTATTCCAGTCTGTAACTTATTAATGAAGGCGCCAACTTTTCAAACCTTTGTCCCAAGTTCAAGCCACATCAAGCTCATTTCTGCATTTATTTTCCTTTTACAAAAAAAAAAAAAAAAAAAAAAAAAAGGCCGTTTTAGATCTTCTATATAACCCTAAACCATAAATGCATTCTCTCCTCGTCTGTTCTTCAATTGCCCCTTCCCCCCAACTCATCTCTCATCTTCACTCCACTCTGCCTAAATCCTCATCTCATATGGTGACATGGGCCTCAGTGGCTCCTCCATGCATATCATCCTTGTCATGAATGTGGAGTTCCCATACCTCCCTCACCACTAATCCATATATGCTGAACAGTTCCTTCTAATCAACCTCCCTTAACATCAGATGGTTTTTTTCTTCCTCCTCCATGGACAAGGTGGATCCCTTCCTTTTTCCTTTAATTTTATAGGTTCTATTTTGAGCTTTGCCATTCATTTAATTTGGTTTTGGGTTTTTTTCCCCCCTCTGATCTGTTTATATGTGATGTTTTTGCTTGATTTTTATTTTGTTTGATTGCTAAGAACATAGATGTTGAGGGTTTAATTTTTATTTTTATTATTAATTTATTATTAATATATATTTTTTTGTTAAGGGGGGAAAAAACCAATTGCACCGAACCAATTGCGTGCTCAGTTGGTATAGTGCAGTTCTGTGGGTGTATCAGCTGGCTTTGGTTGCCAAAAGCAAAACCGAGGCCCTTGTTTCAGGATTAAAGTTCCCCTTCACACTGACCAAAGCAAACTGATATCAACCGTACCTAGCCACAGCTGTCATTTTATATTTTTGCTGGTAACAACGATTTGTGATTTGGGCAAAAGGAGGGTGCTTACGTTATGGTTAGGGATAGGTTGACCTATATTTCCACCGATCAGTGTTGTGGACAGAAATGTTCATAAATATATAATTTCTATGTTTAAATATTTTGTTGCAGGTTGCAATTGAGACATCATCATTTAGCAAGTATGCTGGTTTCACTGGAGTTCGTCTTGGTTGGACTGTAGTTCCAAAGATACTGCTATTTTCAGATGGATTTCCGGTAGCCAACGACTTCAACCGTATTGTTTGTACTAGCTTCAATGGTGCATCCAACATTGCCCAAGCTGGTGGTCTGGCTTGCCTTTCACCAGAGGGCCTTAAGGTCTGTTTTGTAGTCTCATTTTCACTGATTGGTTACCTCTTTATCTAATGATATAATAGAAAACTGAAAGCATTCAGACTTGTTTTTTGAACTTCCTCCGGTGCTGCTACATTAGTTTTTAAAAGTTTTTGACTTTTCCATGTCAACGATATGATTTTCGAAGCTATAAAAAATACTAATTTCTTACATATTAGTTGAAACCAATTAGAATTTGTTGTTTTATTAGAATAAAGCAACCTAACAAGAAACAAATTCTAATTTAATTATGTTTGGTCTTCTCTAAACAAATTGAAATTTAATTATGTATTCTCTTTTCTACAAATTCTCTGATTTGGCTTCTTACTTATTAAACTATATATTGTATATAAACATTTTTTTTTTAATAAACCTTCAGGTGTATCGCTGGGGTTACTGAATAGGTTTTTTTTAAGGAACCTTTGTCATCATATATCCTGTTCTTTTTTAAAATTATAGGTGATTAAATATTTATAGTTCTTTATTTGTTTAGACTTTATTATTATTATCATCATTTATTTAATGGTAAAAATAGAGCAATTTAATATTGTTTTTAACATTCCTCTTTAACAGCCAAAAGGACAGAAAAACGTTACCTATTCTGGTTATAATAAGATCTATTGATTTATACTTTTGCAGGCAATGCATGATGTGGTCGGTTTCTACAAAGAAAATAGTAATATAATAATGGAGACATTTGATTCACTTGGTTTTAAAGTGTATGGTGGGAAGAATGCGCCATATGTGTGGGTTCACTTCCCTGGCAGAAATTCATGGGATGTATTCAGTGAGATTCTGGAGAAAACTCACGTTGTCACCACTCCAGGCAGTGGTTTTGGACCTGCTGGTGATGGGTTCATCAGGGTAAGCGCCTTCGGTCACAGGAAAAACGTTTTGGAGGCTTGTAAAAGATTCAAGCAGCTTTACAAGTGAACCAGGGATCCAACCTGTTCTGCTGCCTCTTCTTTGGAGCAGAAATGGACACACCTGCCTCCAGTTGCATTGATTTCTGCAATTGTCCGACATTAGTGTATTTCATGCTTTGGATTTGTATTTTTAAATTGCGAAATCATTTTGTCAGTTGTAGAAATAGAGTTTACTTTTCATTTTAAATTGTAAGCAGATGTTGTAATATTTTGTAGTTTTCTACTAATGTCCAAGAACAGTGCAGTTGCAATGTCAGAAATCTGTGTTAGTAAAATATGGGAGATCCAATCAATAGCCAAAAACGCTCCTAGGACAAGAAAAATAATTGAAATAGAAATTATGAAGCTGGAGCCTTGAAGCATTGAGCTATGGTGAAGTCTAGGAAAGGCCATGTATTCCAATTCCTTTGTTTTTGCCATGAATTAAAGTCTGGTGTTTGGTAGTTTAATTTTGGGGGTTTGGCCGAAGTTGGTGGTGGTGGTGGTGGTTTCATTAGCAAGGTGTTCAGAGAGGTTCCTTGAATCTGCTGATTCTAGATTTTGGTGAAGATGACCAGCTACTACGAGTCTTTGGTGAAGTCTGCCCGTTTCAAGTTAGTAAAATTCAATCACTGCGTCCCTGAATGGCCCTTCTTCAGTTTCGGTGATGTAATATTGGTAATGTCTCTGGTGATGAGATTCTATGCCATCATGGTGATGTGCTTCTATGCCATCGTCGACTTTGACCAATGTATTTGACGTCTAAGATCCTCTAGAGTTCAGGATAATCTAATTTGTGGAGTTCTTAAAATCTCATTCATTTGTTACAAAATGAAAGCTTGGATTTTGTTACATCATCAAAACTTTAAAATAGATGCTAAAATTGTGTCAGTCCATAGTATTTGTTTAATGATAGTGACATGGTAAGATTAATTCACTAATTTCACATAAATGAATAAGATTTTATGAATTTTACTTGAGAACTTTAGAGAATCTTAATGTATAACTTAGTATTGGAAGTCGTCTTTCGGTGCTATCTTTCTTGGACACGGTTTAGCTCTAGTGCTTCAGTGCATTGTAGTCGACATGATACAGACATGTATTGGATTTTTGCCAGGTGTCCATATCAAGTTGGTTCTAGTGCACTAGAGCTAACCCTTACCCATCTTTCTTTGGTGGAACTGCACTAAATGTTGTTGACTCTAAAATTGCACAGTTTTTATTTTTTGACAATTGAGAATATTTAGTCATTTTCAAATATCTGATTGTACCTTTGGATGTATGCAGTTCTCCCGTCTCACACGTATTCAAAATAATATAAAGAGGAATCTTATAGGGGTGGTTTCAAGATGCTGTCAAGAGGTTTTGAACCCAAGATCTCATGGATATCATGAGATCTCATGAGGGTGGTCCTAAGATGCTGACTGGCTCTAAAATTGCAAGTGGCAAACCGTTGGCTATGTTCATCTATTGTAGTAGAAGATGCTACACCGATATTTCGCAAGAGGCATTGTATGTATAAATCTCTGTTGCCATAAAAGAAAAGAGCTCCCACGCAACCACGTTGATTACAGAGATCTTGGAAAGCCTTTGTTTCCTTCCTATAAATGAAGGATGTAATTCTGGTGCTTCGATTTTTAGCATGACCTGTATCACATATGAGTTTCTCTGGCATAAAATCGTTTTAACATATTAAACTTATGATTGTTGTTGAACATTTATTTTTTATGTTATTAACATGGTGCTAATTAAATTCATTGTCATGTTTTTTGCCAAGTGCCCATGTCATATTGGCTCCAGTGCACTAGAGCTAACCCTTACCTATCTTCCTTGGGTGGAACTGTACTGAATGTTGTTGACTGTAAAATTGCACTGTTTATTATTTTTTGACAAATGAGAGTATCTAGTCTTCTTCAAATATCTGATTATTCTTTTGGATGTATGCAATTCTCCCGTCTCACATGCATTCAGAATAATAAAAGGAGGAATCTTATAAGGGTGGTCCCAAGATGCTGCCAAGAGGTTTTGAACCCAAAATCTCATGAATATCACAAGGTCTCATGGGGTGGCCCGAAGATGTTGACTGGCTCTAAAATTGCAAGTGACAAACCGTGGGCTATATTCATCTATTGTAGTAGAAGATGCTACACCTATATTTCGCAAGAGGCATTGTATGTATAAATTTCTGTTGCCATAAAAGAAAAGAGCTCCCACGGCCCACAAAACCACGTTGATTACGAAGATCTTGGAAAGCCTTTGTTTCCTTGCTATAAATAAAGGATGTAATTCTGGTGCTTCAACTTTTAGCATGGCCTGTATCACATATGAGTTTCTCTGGCATAAAATTGTTTTTAACATATTAAACTTGTGTTTGTTGCTGAACATTTATTTTTTATGTTATTAATATGTTGCTAATTAAATTCATTGTCAAGTTATTTTGTAATAACATTGGCAGTAGCTATACATTTTTCTTCCGATCACCAAAAACATTTGAGGAGAAAGAAAGATTTTGATTTTAAAGGTAAAGCTGCTCCTCCGTCTTCAACTCAATTTATTTTGTTATCTTGGCAGCTAAAAAGCTCATTAAACTTCTTGTATCATTCATGCGGGCTTTACCTCCACAGGTTTTGTTTCACACATTTCCAATAAAAAGCATAAGTTCATGCTTGCAAACATCCTAGTATTTGAAAGAACAATGTAACTGCTAGGTTTGTTTGAGACAGTGAAAGAAGAGGAGAGGAGAAGACCATTATCTACTGACCTCCATCTACGAGATAGGTTGGCTATACGATTGTGCTTCCTCCTGCAAAAGGCATGGATTGAAGGTACACGTAAATGGAATTCTAGAATGAAACTGAAATTTTTTAAGCATCTAAATATGACAATGAACTACCTACCTTTCCTCAAAAGTCCTAGCATTTATCATACATTCGGAAATACTACGAGATCTATATTTTACATGACCTGACATATAAGTGTGGCCTACATACAGCAACACTACACTACTCCTTGAGAATACACGGTGATCTACAAAGTACAAAATTAGTCACCTAAAACTGTTCAATACTCTTCATAATCTCTGCTTTGCAAGTTGTCTTATAATGTCCAGTTTGATTACACCGACTGCAATGCACAGTATGTTTCTCGCGATTAAGGTCCTCTACACAGATTCGTTTATTTTCAGGGCGTCCTGGTGGTCGACGAAACTTGGGTGGCCGCACAAGTTGAGGGTCATCATCCATGGAAGCCACATCTCCCCTTCTCCATTCAAGTCTTCCAGGGATAGGGTGTATCTCCTCTGCATATGTCTCACGGTAACTAGCAACAGTAAAACACTTCTCTGTAAAGGCATATATATCCTTTCGACAGGAGATGAGAGCCGCAACCGCATGTGAGCAAGGTATTCCATGAAGCTGCCAATCACGGCATGAACAATAATGGATCCCAATATTCACAATGTCTGATCGATCTGCAGATATAACCTCAAACTCTACTTCATCTGATCGAAGGACTTGATATGTAGAAGCACGGTCTACAGCTTCTATCATACGCTTCTCAGCAGAGGGGGCAAGTACAGAAAACCAAGAACTGCTCTTTATGCGTCGATCTTCAAACTCAGTCATCAATTTACTTTGAATCTGCTCAATAACCTGGATTATGGGCAACTCTCGAGCTTCAAGAATCCATCTATTAAACTCTTCTAAATTTGAAGAGAGGTGACCATACCGAGTTCCTTCGAAGTATACTAATGCCCAGTGTGAAGGAGGAAACTGTTGCATCCACTTAGCAGCTTCAGGAGAAACCTCCTCGATTTCAGCCATTTTTTGTTTGAAAACAATGCTGGTGGTGGCATATGCAGCTTTCCACAGAAGATGAACAAGCCTTGAGTTCTTAAACTCTCTGCCAACGCTTTCACTCAAGAAGCGCATGCAAAATGCATGACAAGAATTTGGGAATTTCCTTCTTACTGCATCTACAATGCCCTTTTGTCCATTTGATAAAAATGTGAGCTGTAATATATTTTCACTGTTCATCTCCAGTGCTTTATGCAACTCTGACAAAAACCACATCCAACTCTCATCATTTTCTACATCAACAACACCAAATGCAAGTGGAAATAACCCACCATCAGCATCAAATGAAGTTGCGGAAAGCAAGGTGCCCAGGTATTTGCTCTTAAGCTGGATAGTACCAAGCCCCACGATAGGCAAGCACCCATTCAGGAACCCATAGATGGATGCATAAAATGAAACAAAAAGCCGCTGGAACCGGTTATCAGCACCCGCGGTAAACACCTCTGCTATGCTCCCAGGGTTAGTCTTTCTTATTTGCTCACAATATGAAGGAAGTAGGCAATATCCTTCTTCAGAAGAGCCATAAATTGCTGCAAGCCCCCGTTCTTTTGCTCGCCAAGCTTGCTTATATGGTATGGTGATCCCATATTGTTTATGGATGTCGTGCAGTATATCCTTTGGTTTATAATTAATGTTATCTCGCAGTCGTTCCTCTATAAAACTCACAATCCAATCTACAGAAGCCTGATGGTGCCCGTTTTGTGCATTTCTCCCACAGGTATGTATCCCTTCAAGGCTTCTTATCGTGAAAGTAGGGGCATTAGGAAGCTTAACTGCACGGATGCGCCATGGACAACCCTCGGCAGCACACTTTGCAAAGTAACGGATCAGGTCACTTTTTATAATACGTAGCTCAAAGTGTTGTGCAATTGCAGCTTCTTTAATTGCATTCCGGAAAGATTTGACATCAGGAAACTCTTGACCAACAACAAAAGAGTGGTCCTCCATGTGGTAAGAAATACTAACTCAGAAGTCCTATTTTTCAATGTATATGATCAACTCTTCCAACATTTTGCTTCCCAAAAAGGCAAAGAAGTTATGAAAAGAATCATCTTTGCAATATATACATACTTCTGACTTGGAAGCTCAGAAATAGGTTTTCTCATCAGAAAAAAAAGTCTGCAAGAAGCCGAGGGGCTATGTTTACAATCTTAGAAAGGGAAAAATTAATTTCATTCAAGGAAGAAAGCAATATTCTCTAAGTGATTACCATTAATCACAATGAAAACAATGACAATGGCTTCCTAAATAAAATAATACCACAGAAACATATATGTATTGATGCAAACATAGGCATGCTCATACACACATATACTTATTAAGGGTATCTATATATAAGTAATTCTGCCAGTGTAGACTGATGAATATTCCCCATATCATTAGGCATGCTCCTATTTGCACAAGCATACATGTAATTTTCAGTATTTTCAAATTGAATGCCAAGTAGGTTCATTAAAATGGGGGGAAAAAAAAATCTGAGGAGCTTTAGCTGAATATCATCCTGAAATGTTTGAAATGAGGTGACACATCACACTCCTTTGAGAGTCAAAAACTACAGTAATTATTCACATGGAAAATGACATGAAATTCAAATTAGTAAAACTGGATTAGGATAGTCTACAGTTCTTAGGGTAACCTCACTATGGAATTCCTAAAATCCTATCCATTTATGTTGAATTGAAAGGATTGGATTTTGTCACATCATCAACATTTAAACAAACATGGAATATTACCATTTTGGTATCTATTTAAATTGTTCATTACGTGACAAAATTCAATCCACTCATTTAAAATGAATGGATAGGATTTTAGAAACTTTATGCTGGAGTTACCCTGAAAGCTCTAGAGGATAATCAGGTAAAATCAAAGTTGTCCAAGTTACAAGAACCATATAATAATTTTTATTTCATTTTCTTTTAAAGCAAATAACCAACTGCTTTGAAATAAAAAAGAAAAAAAGGCATTAAGTCAGTACAAGGGAAGATTCCATAACGGGTAACAAAAATTGGCGACTGCAAGAAAATGTGTGTGTTTGCCTATATATATATATATATATATCATCGTTAGATGAGCTCTGTGCAAAAGAAGAGATGCTTAAAAGTTCATTACACTAGTACATATTCAATAGAAATATTAAGGACAGTAAATATAAGAACAAAAGCATAGCATCAAATAGAGGGGTTCATCCTACTGAAAAATCAAATCCAATTGCAAGAGTAATGCCACAATGACAATTACAAGAAAGTTGCATCCATGTTAAATATTTCACCCCTTCTCTAAAGCACAATTTGTTGAAATCAAAAGCATCTTCCTTCCTCAAATTACTGTGATGTTTCACCTACCAGAATATCATTAAGAAAAATGCTATTTACAATATATTAGAAAAAAAAAAAAGAGAGAGAAAAAGATTCTACTAAAGTCACTTTGCTTTACAGGTAAATCAAATGGGATTTCATTTCCTGCCATTGACCCAATTATTATTATTATTTATTTATTTATTAAAAAAAAAAAACCTTATTCTCAACGAAAAATTTGTAACCAATCCCAAAAAACAAATGAAAAGTTTAAAACATAAAAATAAAATAAAAGTAAAGTAAAGAACAGAGCTAAGCTAAAATTGAAATTAAGTTAATGTTGAGAATAACCCAGATATAAAAAGAACAAAAGAAGTGAAAGAGGAAATTTAGTAACAAAGAAGCAGCTTTTCTAAGAGTCCTAAGATCTGGAGCTGGGAAACCTTTTAATATCAAGATAGAGCTCAAGCATGAACAAAATAAAACAAACCCATTTACATAAATGCATCAAACATATATAATTCAAAGTACTGACCTTGGAGGATTTTTTGAGACTGAGTATCGAAACACAGAGAGGAGAGAGATGATAGAGGAGCATTGTTGGTATTCTGACGAAAGTTTAGGGATTGGGTCACAGACTCACAGTAAAGGGTATTTCTGACATTACCTTTGTCCAATGAGGGTGCTTTGTAAATTTCCAAGACATTGCGATGCCACGTAAGCGCATACAATAAAATGCTAGACACCCACAAAAAAAAAAAAAAAAATCATAACTTTTACCGTAACTCCACCCATACGAAAAGTTGTGAACAGTAAATGTCAAATGGTGGGTCTACATTTTCACCACTTATAACTCATTACGTGGTGAATTATAATAAAAATTGTGTTATTTTTTGTATCACGTTACTAAGTAAAGTGTGATACCACAACTATTTCTACAATTTTGCCAAAACTTAGCATATTTCTTTTACTCTTAGAAGTTTTCAAGCCAAGAAGATTTGGTCCAGGGATTGAATTTAATTTCAAGCAATTGCAGGACTTCAGGTTGGATTGTTATTTTTTCTTGTTTCAATGTTCTTTTTCTGATCTTGTGGATGGTCGTAGTCTTTTGCGTTAGTCAGGTTTCTTTTTTTGAATCGTAGTGTCAACGTTAAGAAGGTTTGGTTTAGAGATTAATTTTGAAGCAATTGGTTTTCAATGTTTTTCTTTTTCTGATTTTGTGGGAAGTAGTATTTTTCTTTTGTGTTTTCTATTTTCTTTGGTACTTTGGGAATCCCCCAATTTGTGAGCAATAGTCTTGGCAATGATATTCACGTATCAGTTATTTCACACTGATTGTAAAAGAATGAGTGTGGCAGAACAATTTGCCACTCTTGAGTAGGTGGGTATTACGCCCATGCTAGTAATTCTGATTTCTCTCCACAATACATGAATAAAATGTTTATAATTTCATTCCCATTGAACATAATGGTCATCTAGTATGTTTATAAAAGGAAACGCCAGTCATCCTTCATCTGGAAAAGTGAAGGAAACTTCACTCTCATTCATCAGGAAAAGTGAGGGATTGTTGTGATTCAAGTTTTTGGCCTTTCTAAATCTATAGGTTTTGCCTAAAGAAAAAAAATGATTGACATTCATCTTTGATTTCGTGTACCAAATAAAATTATTAACGACTACACTATAATACCCATGTTTTCACTTTTCGTGTACCAAAATATAACAAATGGAGTCTAGCTTTCTAATCTAAAGCTTTCTCAAGAAAGTTGCTCCCACTCCCACCAGTGGTGATTGAGCATATTGAAAGCGTCTATACCCTTCACGAGTTTGCTCTCCCACCCCTCCCTCTCAAAGCACACAATGGTGAAAAAAAAGTCCTTACACATTGAATGAAGATCACTCATTATAAGTGCATATCTTCTCCAGGTGAGTGAGTCTCCAAGATTGTTTCTCCCACTGATCCTTCACAATATAAAGACTAAAAAATGGGGTATACAATTCATGAAATCTCATATCACTTAACAAAGCACATGAGAATGTTCTTATAAGGAGTGATCTCTCTTTAATGTGTAAAAACTTTTTTTTCCCATTGTTGTGTACTTTGGAGGGAGAACAATGTTTTCAACAAATACATCAAGATATAAATCTCCTCACCCCATCTATCGAGTTATATATATATATATATATGTATATATATCCCTTAAGAATTGACACAAATCCCTTAAGAATTTACGTATATTTTTTTAAAATTTTTATTTTTAAAAGATTTTTTAAATGCAAAAAATACAGGTCAACCTTAAGGGTCATAGGTTTTGTGACGATGACCCGACCCATTTGTCAAGTCTAATTTTGTATAACTAGAAAATGCCTCTTTATTAGGGTCAATCCAATACCACCTTGACCCAAAAAAAGTAAGGGTTAGGGATGTAGAGCATTCATATTAGCTTTTGCAAAAAAATTAGTCTATTTTGGTATAAGAACCTATTTTTTAAATTTTACAAACACAATTTTTCAAACATCTCACATCAAATTATTTATTTTATACTATATTATATTAAAATATCAAATTTTCTTGATTTTTTAAATAGTTTCTCTTTCTTTCACACACAATAACCATCATCCAATTTCTTCCTTTAGTTTCGAGATACATAAAAAAAAAAAAACTATATGTAAAGTGAATAGTGTCAATATAAATTTATACCGTTACTATAGCAATTTTGCAAATTTACATATTTTTAGCTTAACTGATGTGAGTGATTCTCAGAGTTTTTTTTTTTTCAAAAAAATTTTATTTAGGAAAAAGACTGAACAATATTATTCTCAATTAATAAGAACATCACAACTAACAAAACTAGAAATATCTTGTGGAAAATTGATACATTTTTTTTATTTTGTATTAATTGATGCAAACGGGTCATAGGTTTTCTAACCCTTTTATGACAACCCGTTTCCGATCCGAACCAATCTACCAGACCCGTTACCTGGTCTAAATAAATACTAATATAAAAAACGCCTCTTTCTGTTGTGTCTCACAAAACCCTAAAACCCCAACTTCTTTGTGTAGCTCGCGTCGCGAGCCAATCAACCATGGCGTGCACGCTCGATTTCCGCGGCCTCGACGAAGGTTTCGGCGGCAAGACCTACAAGCGAAAGCGAGAGGAAGCGGAAGCTCACTACACCTCGGCCTCAGCCTCGATGGAGATCGACGAGGCATCTCAGCCAGTGGCGAAACGATCGGCCGTGGCGTCGCCGGAGAATCCCGACAAACCTATCATCGGGAAGCCGAGCTACGACGGCGTGATCTCCGGGAGAGTCTCCGGCAGGAAATGGAAGCAAACGAGGAAGCACAGGGCGTCGTCGACTCAGGTGAGGAAGGGCTCGAACTTCGAGGAGAGGCAGAAGGAGAAGGAGATAAAGAAGGCGTACAAGGAGAGAATGACGGAGCTGAAGGAGACGATAAGGCAGAACAAGGTGGAGAAGAGGAAGAAGAGAGAGGAGCGCGAGAAGAAGAAGAAGGAGAACATTCTTAGGTCTGGTACCAAGCTTCAGAAGATTACCAATCCCAAGACCTTGAAGAAGATCGCTAAGTCTAAGCATAAGAACCTCCTCAAGGTTGTTCCTGATGATTTGCTCGGCAACAAGAAGAAAAACTAGTCGCTTTTGTTATCTTAAAATTCTCAATTTATGTCTTTTCATTTCGATTTTGAGTTCATTTTGTTGGTTCTTTTTGTAATCTCAAATTTTGGATGGGATTTTCCCAGAGTTTAATAGTGATTGGATTAGATAAAAAAAAAAAAATTTGTTTATATATTGGTAAAATTTTATATTTTTAGCTTTGGTTATCTAATTTCTGAATGGTAGAAACTGCTTTTGTAATCTCTAATTTTGTTTTGTTTTGAGTTTCATCAACTCTGCAAACCTATTTTGATAATTCGATAGTTGGGGGATTTGAACCTGGGACGGCTCCGATGGAAACACTCTGCATAGTATTGCTCAAAGTTGTATGGTAGTAGTCTCACATAAAGTTATGATCTTTATGAACCAAATTTTATATTGTGTTTGTAGATAGATGAAATGTACAAAGGGAAATTGTAAACCATTCTGTCATTGTCAAATTCAAAGAGATCTGTTCAATTCCAACATCTTATGGCAGTATTCTGAAGTTCAATGACATAATGATGATGTTACTATAGGTCATATTAACACAAACGTTCCAATAATCTCTAGGTCAACTCGGTTCAATTCCCCCCATTCCCCACTTCGAATGTAGTAAAAAAAAAAAATTTGACACCTACCTGTCTGGCTATCGTGATGGAATATGCGTCTGGAGGAGATCTCTTTCAAGGATGTGCAATGCTGGCTGGGAAGTTCCGTGAGGATGAGGTTCTTATTTCTTATCCAACATGTTGATTTAGTTTCTGATATCACCTGTGTTTATATTTTTTAATTTTACTCTGTCTTGTGTTGCAGGCGTGCTACTTCTTCCAGTAACTTATATCAGGAGTTAGTTACTTCATGCAATGGTATGTAAATTAAGTTTCTAGTTATAATGTAGGTCTTAAATAATAATACTATGTCTAAGATGGATTTGTTTTTCAACATCTCTTATGAAGCAAGTATGCCATTGTGAGTGTTTAGAGATTAGTGATTTTGGGTAATCCAAGTTACTAATTTTCTTTTCTTTTTGTTGCCTTTATTTGTACTTATCTGGTGTGTTTTTAAGATTTAAAATCTCAGGTCTTTGCATTTGAAAATTTCAGAAGTGCACCATAGGCTGGTGATTTGTATGTTCATGAGTGTTAATAAACATTTCTTGTGATATTTCCTGTTAGTGATTAGTAATTTCATTAAGAATTATATTTGCCACTTTTTTTAGCAAAATATTGTTTTGGTATATAGCAATTGGTTGTTCTTTGAATGTGCTTTCCTTTGTTACCTTCTCTGTGGAAAACTAAATACTCCTAGGTTCAAAGTGGAGAGCTCCAATACAATTGGCATGCATATGAACATAGGCACATACATAAAACACATACCTTATCTTACCTTCACTTTGAAAATTTTTTAAAATGTGAGTGGCTATCACCCATTGCATAGCCCATAGGCCCAATTGATTGTATGTTGTAGAAGTAACAGGGTAAATATTTCAATGTGAAGTTAGCATTGTTTAAACAGTTATAAAAGTTGATGCATAATTTAAAAGTGAAGCCGTAAAAGTGATTTTTCTTCTCATTCACCTTTCATCATTAACGACTCTGGTTATCTCCATTGCCACTAGGATTTTTGACCTTTTCCCCTCTTGCCTTTTCTTCAATTTCCTCCCCTTCTTTCCACATATTAATTAGTTTATGATAAAACAAAAGAATCTATTGTTATAGGATCTAGGAAAATTGAGGTTAGCTGTGTCTACCCATGGTGGGGATATTTCTAAATGTACGTGTCCATCTCCCTGTGTGTGTGTGGGAAGAGAAAGTGGAGTATTAGGCACACAACATGTATTTTACTATATTTTTACAACTGAAGGTTCAACAATTACTTTATTGATTAGTGCTAGCAAAGCTTCTCTTGGACAACTATAAAGTTGCGACTGCATCAATGTTTTTCACACTTCATTAATCCCAGTAATTTTTTCAATAGAATGACTTTCTTTGTGAGGAAAGACATTTGTCTATTTCCATTGGCATTGATGCTAGGAAGAAAGAAAAATGGTGCACCCTTGGAATGATAAAGATAAATGTATAAGAAAATTTCTATTATTTATTAAAAAAAAAATGACAGAAATGGCAGGAGGAAAATCATATATACACATGTACCCAAATCAATTTAGCAATCAAGCATATGCTTTTAGGTGTAGGGAATGGAAGCAAAAAGCGACCAATGCTATAGATAGTCACAAAAGAAAAGAAAAGCTAGGCTTAATAGTTGTGGGTTTAGGCCTGCGAGAAAAGCCACTAGTGCACTAGCAAAATTACTGCCGAGGCTGAAATAGTTGAAAATTGCTTGCCTTTCTTCCTTCTTTACTTCATTATCAGGTGGAATACAAAACACCCTCTGGAGGGTTGCTGCCAATGTATTCATTGTAATTGCCATTGGCTGAAAACAAAACCAAGTCACATGAAAGTTAGTTGATAATGCCTAAGCAAGTCTTGGATTATAATAGCTTAGTATCTAATTTAGGCTCACACCAAGATGTACTAATCTTATATTTCATTGTTCTAAAAATGCCTGTTATCTAGACATATAAAGTTTGAAGCTATCGTCTTTTTAATGAGAATCCCACATTTTTACTAGCATTTGGATGGTGTATTGAAAATTGAATTTGCAAAATTTATACGTAGAAAATTAAGGAAAGCTGCCAACTTGTGCAGGGTGTAAAAGGATTGGAGATATTCGTACAATGCGGATGCATCATTTAGATTATTCAGAGGCCTGAGAAGATGCCAAAGTACAACAACATCTGATAGAGTCACAGTCATTCCTCCTCCTGTAAGTGGATGCCGTGTGTTCAATGCATCCCCCTGTCAGAATTGCACCCAGAGTAGGATAATTAGGTATGGCTGACATGCTCAAATCTGGCATAGTTCTAACGTTTCCTTCATTGATTGTTGATATGAAGGCATTATACAGCTCAGGTGGACTCTAAATGTACACACATTCCTTCATTAGTGCAAAAGTATGAATGACCAAAGAAAATATTAGAATAATGGTTTGATGATTAAATTCACCATTTCTTATCATCTTAAATTTTTGGGACAAGTGATAATTTATCATGTTATTAAAGTCATTAGTTTATGTTTCTGAGACATATGGTAATTTATCAGAAGTGTATTTTAGATAATCCAGTTGATTCTTTGAATGGGGGGTGGGACTGGAAAACATAAGGTAAACATGGCAGCAAAACGGAACTGAAACAGTTCTCTTTCATTGTTCTGGGTGTTTGAAGTCTGCTATGCATCACTGAATGTATGTATGTATGTATGTATCTATGTTGTTTGTTTGTTTGTTTTTTTTTTTGGTGTGGATAATTTGATAGTTGGGGAAGGGGGATTTGAACCCTGAATGTCCTTGTTGGAAACATCAAGAAATGTTAGTTGAGCTATAAGGCTCTTGGCCACTGTATATATGTAAGACACAGCTGTTAACATAGGCCAAACATAATCAAAGGACTGACATGAGATAATCTTTGATGATGTGGAATGATTATATAGGGTCAAGTTTGGAGAAATTAAAAACTTAAATTAGGTAGAGAAGAAATGATAATATCTGCAAGAATATAAGAAATTTCCATTGAATTGTTTGCCAGACTCCAAAGGATTGTCATAGATGATTGTAAAGGATTCATGTCCATCAAATTATAAGTACCTTTGGAGCCACCGCGGTTATCATATAGTGAGACAATTCACCGTTAGAAATGGAAGGTAAATGCTGCCCTGGTACACCAACAAAACATCGAGTCTCTGTGCTGCTGATTGGATAAGACAATATGGGTGAAGGACTTGCTAAAATTATATGTCCATAGTTTGGATATGGAAGCTGACAGTTTTCCATAAGCCATCCAACCGTATGAGCAGTCACACACACCTGACCAGAAGAATAATAATGTCCATCTTATTCAAGTCAAATTCCAAACTGTCCACCTGAGCATTCTTCTGAGGCTTCTTCTTTGTCATACAGTAGAAGCGTTTTTTTATACATGTGATTGAATTAATATCTCTTTCACATGAGTTAGCACTTAGCACTTATTTTATTATTTGTCGATCAAACCAAACCATATGAACCATTGTGAAAAAACTTACAAAAAATGCTGTGTTGTTTATTGTAATATGTGTTGTGTACATAATGAGACAAATCTCTTCACCTTAGATTTGCAGAGAAACCATCGCAAATTTGAAAAGCAACATCACATACAATTGTAAGAGAAGCATGTGCTTCGCTTACTTGACCAGTCTTAGTCTTGTACAACACCCCTTTGAAAGTTTCTTTTCTTGAATCATAGATGTTACCGTTCCTTGTTCAAATCTCACACTGAAAAGGAGTTAATAGCAGACATGAACTGAGTATGGAAGATCATTTCAAACTGACAACCATGGCCTGCTGTATAATTTTAAGCTAAATAGACTCATAGTCTCTAGGTATAATGACGGTATTGTATTGAGCACGAATTCAATTGCCCAGTAGGCAATAGGCAATGGCATACATGATTAACAGTGTATTCATATCACAGCCAGAAAATGATCACATATGATTTAAACAGGAAATCTGGACTAAAACTAACATGCAATTCCAAAATTGTCAGACAACAATAAGCTGTAAATTTTGGTCAAAGTGCCCCTTCAACACCTTTTAGGCTTTGTTTGGCTGTAGATGAAATAAGGAGATGAAAAATAAAGGAGAGAAAATAGGTGAGAGAGGTGTTTGGTTGGGAGGGAAAGTGAAAGGAAAGTTTGGTAGGGCCCAAGTGTTTTCTTTCCTGGCCCACCAAGATCCTATCTCTCTAATTTAGAGAGAAAATTTGGGAACTTTATTTCAACTCATTTAATTACATTTTTGCTATTCTTTTTATAACGTTAAACATGGAAATCTTAGGTGGTTGTTGGCATTATACTCTACTTCAACCAACTTAATAATATTTTCTTGTGTTTTGGTTCACGTTAGTTTGGTTCATCACTTTTTTTCTTTTCATTTTATTATTATTATTATTTCTTTTTCTTCTTCTTGTTTTCGCCCCATCTTTTGTCTTTTTCATCTTTTTATTTTTTTGTTTCTTCTATTCACTGTTCATTCACTTCGTTGTTTAGGATCTCTCTCTCTCTCTCTCTCTCTTTTGTTGCTCATCTCATTTTTTGTCTTCTTCTATATATATATATATATATATTTGGCCTTTGGTTTGCATGTTTGGTATTGTCTTTCAATTATATAATTTATATTGAGAAGGTTGACAGAACAATCTATATATCAGTATACACATATATTTTATTAAAAATATTAATAATAGAAAATCAAATTAGAAAATTTATTAAAAAAAAGAAACATATTTAATTTTAATTAGAAAAGATCAAACCTAATTACGCGTGTCATGTGCATATTTTTAATAAAATATATTCATTATTTTGTGTTCATTTATTTGGGTTTTATTTTATCACATGAATAATCCATTTTTCAAAATTTTCAAAGTTGAAATTCAAGTTATGAATGGAATCATTTTTAGCAATTAGATAAATATAGAGTAAAATATATGTGAATTTTTGTTATTTTTGGCTAATATAGACTCATTAAATGTTTAATAATTTAAAATAATTATCACCATATATAGTTTAATGTATTATACACAAATTTTAATGAAGGAGAATAAATTAATAAAAAATAGAGATAGATGCTATTATAATTGTTTTATGCTTCTTAACTATGTGTCCATATCAACAAGAAATTCAAAAAAAAAAAAAAGGAAAAAAAATTAAAAACAAAAGTGTAGTTATTTTATTAGTTAAAGATTTTTTTTGGGGGCGGCCAAGGGGCATTGCCCTCCTGACTCCGCCTTTGTATATGATAGAATATGTGTTTTTTAATGATCAGTTTAGATTGAAAGGGAATAGAGTAGAGTTGGCCGAAATTGCACAAATTTTTGATAAACTCTACTCTACTCATCCTCCTTCCTCCTCAATCCAAACTAGCTATTAATATAACTTGTCTATCCTTAAATACACGTAACCTCCTTTATATTAGGTTGACGTTATATGTTATATGGTGCCATGAAAAAGCTTGATGTGATGATTTTTTTTTATTAACAAAATAGGTTAATTGGAAAAGGGGTTGGTGCGGTTTGAACTCCAGTGCCTAGGCACTGCAAGAGGTACTAAAATCAGTGAAGTATCCCTCAAACCTTGATGTAATGGTCTTTTATAAGAGAGATTAGTTGTATATATAGATATATACAAAATAGTTTATAATTTTTGTAAGTAAGTTTACTTTAAAAGTAAAAGATGATGATGAGATAAATTTTTTAAATAAATAAATATCACTCGAACCTTGATGTAATGGTCTTAGAGAGGTTATATGTTAGGTATGTATAAAGTAGTTTGTATTATTTTAATAAAAATTCGAATTATGTAAGGCTTGAGAGTTATTAGGATAAATGTTATAGAATACTTTATTAAAGTAAAAAGACAGAGAAAATTTATAAAATTAAAAATATCCGTCGAACCTTGATCTTGATGTAATGATCTTCTACAAGTGAATGTTATATATTAGTTACATAGAAAGTAGTTTGTAATATATGTAAGTTTACTTTAAAAAGTAAAAAGACGGATATAATTTTTTTAAATTAAAAATTCTAATTTAGTGGGTCGATATTGATGAAGCATTGATCAGTCAACAAAACACTTTTTGAAGTGCCTATTAAAACCCGCACGAACAGACCTTGGGCAGAAAGGCCAATGCAGAGATTAGGTGAAATTTCTTGGCCTCACGAGAAAAATAGAGAGAGACGCATAGGGTTTCTAAGTCCTTTAAGAAAATTTGAAAAAAGAAAGAAAGAAAGAAGAAATAGACATAATTAAAGAAAATGATGGACATGGACGCATGGCACTGGCTCACTGGCCTAGTTAGATTAAAAAAAAAATGTAATTAAAGCGCTTTAGTTTTGGTTTAAAGTTTAAACAAGTGGTACTAACTCCCAATTAATTAAAGGCTTAGTAAGAAATGAACTTATTTGTCAAGCTTATATCAATTTTATTACCAAGTCAATAAACAAACCTAAACTTGACATGTTTTGTATCTAGACCAATTGTTAAAAAGNTTTTTTTTTTTTTTTTTTTTTTTTTTTTTTTTTTTTTTTTTTTGTTTTTCATCAATTTCTTCCATATTTACCTTCTTGTTCTTTTTTTTTCTTTTCTTTTTTTTCACCAGTTTTGGATCTGGCTTCTGCCTTTTAAAATAATAATTTGAAAAAAGTGAAGTGTCCATATATAATTTTTTAAATAAATAAGTGTATAAAAAATTGTGTTGTCTTTTGTTTTATTTTATAGGAATATAATTGTAATTTTATATCAACTTCATTTTTTATAGTTTTCCATCTATCTACTTTTTCCATTCTCCCAACCAAACACATATGAGAGAAAACTAAATTTTTTCTACTCTCTCACTTTTCTATTCCCTTTCCATTTTCTATTCTCCCCACTTTTTCATTCCTCTAACCAAATGGACCTTTTAAGTTCCTTCAAGCTGTAATTGAAATCCTTATATTTTAACTAAAGAAAAGTTCATTCTTTGATAGGAAAGGAAGATACTTAGGAAGAAAGGCAGCTTTCTTTCGCATCCTCTGAATGAAACGCCATGGTGAAAGCTTTTCCCAGCCACATCAGAATGAAAATCTTTTAAGGGATAAGATGCTCTAGTGTGTTTCCCATCCTTGTAAACAACATATCCAAGCACTTGTTGAGCATCTATTTCTGTTCCAGAATCTGCAGTCCCGTAACCATGTACATTACATATTGACACATGATATAGTTAGCAAAAAAGACAACATTTCAATAGAAGAGAGCAAGGAATATTTTACAATGGCGTAAATTAAAGTTGTGGGGTTTGCATGCTTACCCTCAAGACCCAACTCAAGTAATTTCAAATAGCCCCAAGGCTGTAGAAGTTCACCAACTATCTGTTAGGCATTGTAAAGTCTCTTTCGATCACATGAACTTGGTGACCATCCTAAAATGAATGAAACAGGAAATCAAACTTAGAAACAACAATGCTCGTTGACAAATCCTTTTCAAAAAATTACTCTTCCATGCCATATATAGAAACAATCATCTTTATTTAAAATTGATCTATTTGATGTTTCAAATTAAATTTTATAAATCTAAAGGTGTACAAACTACTACATCATATAAAATTTTGAGAATCCTATTTCTCAATATTGTTGGTCCTATTTAAAAAAAAGACTAAAGTACACTTTTAATTCTTAAAGTTTGTGGTGGTTCTTTTACATTTCAAAATTTCCTTCATGTTTAATTCCGTTTTTATAATGGCTTTGCCATCCATTTTCGTTACTTGTACTTCATGTGTTAACCATTTCATGAAATACTTGCTAAAAAATATTGGAGAATGCATGAAATTCATTGTTGTAGGGAAAAAAATATCGATATATCCCAACTTACCTTCTATAGCTTTTCATGTATGATTCTGTTTTTTTTTTTTTTTTTTTTCAAAGGCATGCTTGAAACTGTTTTCTTATTAGGGTCCTGTTAATAACTTTTTTTGCAGTTTTTTGTCTACTTTTTGCAGCTTTTTGTTATTTTTGACAATTTTTAACAGTTTTTAAATTTTTTTTTTAATTTTATATATATCATTTTTGACAACTCTTTTAATAATTTTTTGTCATTTTTATTAAATGGAACCCATATAGAGAAACTTAACAAATACCGCATGGCGCTTATTAACATTTCCCATTCTTATTATTGTACGACTAGCAAGGCGCTGAACCAATACAGGGAAGGAACAAGGCATGCATTAAACTATACTTAGTCAATGAACAACTTCTCTAATGTCCATGGAAACAGGAACAAAGAAAGAAAAAGTGATATGTACGACAAGGTATATTACACACACCGTACACTCATGCCACTTTTACACGTCGTGACTTGCAGTCACGATTTCCTTGAAAATCAAGTTACCATTTTTGTGCAAAAGTGGCGTGTGCAAGAAATATTTCCCATGTGATAGGCGTATCTATATGGATGTTAAAAAAGTGATAGTTATATGAATGTTCACCTTGCCAAGACCATAAGCAAGAGCAGAACCTGCAACCCTTGTACTGACAAATCATATCTTTGGTCAATGCAATCGCAAAAATGCAATGTTTATTTCTGTCTCCTCTGCTTCAACTCCAACCATCTGTTTGTTTGTGGCTGGCCTTTGGTTTGCATGTTTGGTATTGTCTTTCAATTATATAATTTATATTGAGAAGGTTGACAGAACAATCTATATATCAGTATAGCACATATATTTTATTAAAAATATTAATAATAGAAAATCAAATTAGAAAATTTATTAAAAAAAAGAAACATATTTAATTTTAATTAGAAAAGATCAAACCTAATTACGCGTGTCATGTGCATATTTTTAATAAAATATATTCATTATTTTGTGTTCATTTATTTGGGTTTTATTTTATCACATGAATAATCCATTTTCAAAAAGCCTGTTTACGAAGAGTTTTTTTTTTTTTTTTGTTTGTTTGTTTGGGTTTGGCTTGTTTATCAAACAAACTTAAAACTAAGACTCAAGTTTGATTTATTCATAAACAAACAAGTATGAATTAGTCTTTTATTGAGTCAAGCAAGCCTAAGTTGTTTATGAAAAACTTGGTTTATTTACTACCCTCGTCTAAAATGCGTGACTAAAAGAAAGAAAGAAATTAGTACATACAAAGATAGTTGTATTAGTTAAAGCACTAGAAGTCAAGCTATGTGCATTTTTCGTGCAAGGGAAAGCAATCACGCAATGCGAAAGGTAAAATAATAGGGTTACTTGTTCAAAGCTGAAACTTGCAGGATTAAGTTTCAGTATTTTTCAAACTCTAGTGAAGCACTAGCAGGTAGGGTAGTTAGGATTGGATTGCAAAAGTCTGGAATTAAGCTTGTAATCTAATTGGACAATAAAACTTATTGCAATGTTGCTTCATTTCAACATAAATTGCCAAGTACAAGTTTGTGGGAAATCTTTTTCCCAAATAAAGCAGATTCTGATTAGTACACACATATTGCACACTTTCATTCTGCTAACTGTTGCCTAGACCTCATTTTATTTCTTACAAAGAGAGGATTGCTGATTTACAAATTAATTTCCCTTACAGGAATGAAGTCCACATGCTATTATTACATTTCCTTATATTTAGAAAACTTTTCTTTTGATCATGCTAATGAATAGGAGGAGCTCTGTGATAGGCCGGAACAGTTACAGGGAAAAACATCTGTCTAACTCCTTCAGCCTTGATTATGGGGAAAATGATACCTGCTGCACCCTGGAA
The DNA here is from genome assembly GCF_002906115.3 of Quercus suber. Taxonomy (NCBI): domain Eukaryota; kingdom Viridiplantae; phylum Streptophyta; class Magnoliopsida; order Fagales; family Fagaceae; genus Quercus; species Quercus suber. The sequence continues at coordinate 2,216,344 of NW_027071805.1, read as the reverse complement.
AATGAAAAGAATATGATACAGATTAGAAATTTTAATATGCATCTACTTATCAAAAGTACTAGGAAGAAATCAATATGAGCAATATAAGCTGAAAGACATATGGAATGGACTCTGATTGAAAACAAAGTGGTAAATGGAAATACATACATAAATCAATCTAGCTCCAATCCAAATGCGTTTTGGCGAAGGAAATGGAAGTAACAAGCGGCCAACACCAAAGACAGCCACAGCAAAGAAATGGACAACCAAATTCAATGGGCTAGGGTTTAGACCAGAGAGTAGTGACACAGGTCCAGTTGAGCAAACACCTCCAAGACTCAGATAGTCAAAACATGCTTGGCGCATTTCCTTCCTTGCTGGATCAGGTGATGCGCAAAACACTTTGTAGAGGGCACCTGCCAATGTATTTATGGTAGATGCCACTGGCTGCAAAAAGGGGAAAAAAAAGTGCAATCTAGTAATTAATTTGATAATTCACCTACAATTTCAAATATTTGTCATGAAGGTGTTCGTGTTTTATATGCGTAAAAATGGTACAAAACCAATAGGCATTTGTACTTCATGTAAACTAAAGAAATCAGATAGCAAACATATAGTGCAGTTTACCTTGCGTAAGGTGTAGAAGGATTCAAGATATTCGCAAAGGCTAGATGCGTCATACAGATCTTGCAGAGGTCTAAGAAGATCCCTTAGTATAACAATATCTGATAGAGCCACAGTCATTCCTCCTCCGGTTAGAGGGTGCCTCATGTTGAATGCATCCCCCATTAAAAGTGCACCAGGAGTGGGATAGGGAGCGGCAGGCATGCTTCTATTTGGCATTGATTTTATGTTTCCCTTATCAATTGCAGCTATGAAAGCATTGTACAGCTCAGGGGGAACCTGAAACACAAATTTCATTGATTAGTGAGAAAAATCAGTCAAGTAGGAATCAGATATCACAACAACTATTAAAGATGAAATTTCCAAGTCAGAGTGATTAACCAATAGCTGAACGAAAAAATAAATTTTTTTCTTTTAAATCATAAGAATTTAAATGCATGAGACTGTATATTTAGCCCATCACTAAAGATCAGCAAAAGTATCCTTGAAAAAGGATTGGGATTTCAAAACCAGATTGATTTAGTCACAATAAGTGCATAGAAAAATGCATATACTTGATCGAAATCATATTAGTAAAAAGCAAGACAAACATAAACAGTTCCCAATTAGCAAAGAAAACTTCTTTCGAGTCTTGTGGTTCCTAGATAAATGTACAGAAATCATGCCAAGAAGATTATGGATACCTGGGGAGCCACCACGGATTTCAAATACTGGGCCATTTCGCCATTAGAAATGGACGGCACTTTTTGGCCAGGAACATCAACCAAACATCGAATCTCAGTGCTACTGATAGGATAGAACAAGATAGGTGAAGGATCTCCGAGAATAACATGTCCATGATTTGCATATGGAAGATCACAGTTTTCGAGGATTAAACCAACAAAACAGGAGGGGTTATCAACCTGCAGAGTTGATAGTGGAGCAATGTTAAGTAAAATTAGAATGTTCTAATACTGAGTTACTAGCCGTCTAAACCCCAGGCTTTGGGGACAGATTGAATGTAACTTTATTGTAGATTTAAAAATGCACAAATTCCTATTTTAATCAATAGTGTCTAATTTGAAATCTTGATAGGTTTAAACAAATTCTCTTGTTATTTTATAAGAACAAAAAATTACCTTAGGGTCGCATAGGGAGCGTCGCAAATTTGAAAAGCAACCGTCACATACAATTGTGAGGGGAGCATATGCAGTCAGCTCTTGACTAGTCTTGGTTTTGTAGTGCACCCCTTTGATAGTTCCCTTTTCTTCAACTAAACCTGTTACCGTTCCTTGTTCCAATCTGACACTGCATTAAGTTAAGAAAGAGAGATTGTAACCATTGAAAATAAGAACTATTGAAATAATTATATTGTATCATAATGAGGCAGGGGATTGATCGGTCATACAAACAACATTGCAATCACCTAAAGTTTTCATAGTTACTCTAAAAGTAAAGAATTGACATGTAAGGCAGTGTACTTTAAAGAATTCATGAACCAAAACATGAGTCAGAGGACAATGTTAAGATTCAGACTTTGGTACAAATTTGCAAACAACAATCCTATAGACACAACAAATTTCACCCAAAAAAAAAAAAAATGTACAGTTTAAGATTGCATATGTATCAAGTCTTTATCGTAATAATCAATATTTAGAAATAGGAAACTAGGTTGACTCCTGCAAAGATGAGTTCAAAGTGAAATGAAGAATACTTTGGCAGAGATGCAGCCTTTTCCCTCAATCTTTGTATGAAACGGCCATTGTGAAAGCTTCTCCCAGCAACATCTGCAGGGAACTCTTCCAATGGATAGGACAGTTTTGCATTTTTCCCATCCTTGTAAAGAGCATATCCAAATACTTTCTGAGCATCGATTTCATTGACACAATCTGCAGCCAAAAACTCCTTACCAATTAGAATGGAAGGCTATTGCAAGACAAGTAAGGACAGTTCTACTTAATTAATATCAAATTAATTTGATACAAACATAAACTATAGCAAACTTTTGCTATCATACAAATTGCAAGATAGCTTCCTTACCTTCAAGACCCAACTCAATCAGTTTCAAATAGCCGCCTGGTTGTAGCAGCTCACCAACAATTCTGTCAGGTTCACTCAAATCTCTTTCAATCACATGCACTTGACGTCCTTCCTACAATAGGTAGCAGAATACAAAGTTTGATCAAATCACACTAAGAAAACAAAAGGGCACAAAGGCATATTCTATTTTCATCAAATTAATAAATTTCTCCACAAATTAGAAACCCGCCTTAGCAAATAGTTCGTCTTCTATTTCACTCTATAATCATCCCAAGTTATTTTGAACATGATTAACAATTACACACTTTATAATAGCATGCCTCCAAGGTACAATTTAAAATCTAAGTCCTCTGCTTATAAAATTTTGGACTTGACAAATTGGATTTCGGACTGCACTGAAAGCAGTAATTCATCAGCATCGAGTAATCCTCAATGGGGTCAATTCAGAATAGCATCTTATTATAAAAATTATTTTTAAAAAATGGTATAAAGCATTCAAAAGGCCTATTGGTTTAAGGCTTTTAGCCAAAACTTCAAATTTTGTTTCAGCTTTATTTAATGAGAGCCATTCACTATCCTACCAACTAAAAGAAGAAAAGTGATACAAATTTTTGATAGATTTATAAATCAACCAACCTCTCTCATTTTTTTAATAAGTTTCTCAACGTGAAACTTTATAATTGCATATGTGAATTCATTGTAAAATACAATCAAAACAAAGAAAAAAATTCACAAGAAGAAGTCAACAGACTGTTCCGTCATTATGAAAAAGAAGAGAACTATCAATTTTTAATTTTTATTAAATTTTAAATTGACTTTTAAGGTATTGACTACGTATTTTACTATTATGAATTGATTTAAAGCACTGTTTCTACAAAATCAAATAGGAAAAAAATTCTTTCTTAAAAAAAAATAAAGAAACTGTCATCGTATACTAATAAAAATATCTCTTTTTATATGGATTTTAGTTATCTGAACTAGTATGCGGCCAAATAAAAAATAACATATCAAGTACCACTTATGCCAAAAAGAAAGTTATTGATGCAGTATGAACAACAGTAAAAAAGTTAAAAAAAAAAAAGTTAAAAAGTTGAAAAAAAGTATTGTAAAAGCCTCATAATTCATCTAACACCTTTTACCATTTTCAAGAGAGACGCTCGGATTCATATCTCCGTTCTCTCAACTATAGACTTAGTTAAAAAAAAAGTTGTGACATCCTAGATTCAAGTCATGAACTTTCAAAAGGAGTTGTGGGTTTCTCTTCTTTTGACGGAGGAAAAAAAAAAGGAAAGAAAAGAAAGAAAGAAAGAAAGAAAAAAGGCTAGTATGTAAAGAAAAATAAAGAATCACCTTCCCAAGAGTGTAAGCAAGAGCTGCACCGGCAACTCCAGCACCAACTATGACCACGTCGGTGCTTCTATTAATCTCAGACTGACAAATTCCGTTATCCAAAATATTTAGAAACCCATTTCTTGTTATCTCCATTGAAGCTCTTGTGGTCTTCTTTCCTTTGACACCGTACAACAAAACAAAACCCAACATAGTAGCCAAAACTACTCCACCGACTATATACTCGTAGATCATCTTCAAAGATTGGTGACTGATTGGATGATGAAGAAGATGAATAGGAACAAGAAAAAAAAAAGGTTAGATGACGATGAACTTTCTACAGTCTTGGGGTGCAAGCGCTCTCTTAGCCTCACAGGTTTTGTACTTATAACTTTTTTTTACGTGTGACTTGTGTTTTGCAAGTGAAATGGAATGCGTTTAAATAGAAGGTGGTAAGGCAACATTCTACCAAAAAAAATGGTTAAGTAACGCAAGCTTTGTAAGTCAATAATGATTTTTTTTTTTTGGTTTGATAATTAGTCAATAATGGCTTTTGTTGGCCTGTTGGGGCTTCTTTTGATATTTTAGTACCCATTGATTAGTACTGTTATTTTAACTTTTTCTTCAAAAATTTAGCCAAAAAAAGATAAGAAAAAGAAAAAGAAAAAGAAAGTTAGGTATAATAGCATGTGTTTTTGATAGTATGAAAACAGAATCAGGGATAAAATGAAAACTTCAAAACGTAAAAGGTTAAAATAAAAATATTTTAAAATTTAAGATATATAATATATATATATATATATATATTTGTTACCCTTTCTAATCGTAGATCTTTACACCTGACAATATCACACCAACAAAAGATGTTGCTCCAGGTATATAGTATTAAAATTTTGGGTAAAATATTATTTTTTGTCTTTAAATTTTATTAAAAATTTTATTTTTTTGTCTCTAAAGTTAAAAAAAAAAAAAAAAAATTCTTTTCTAATCTTTAAATTTTGTATGAATTTTTTTTTTCAATAGTTTAAAGACAAAAATATGGAGAAAAAAATTAAAAATTTTCAATAATTTAGGGATAAAAAAAAATTGTTTAAAGTTGATGGACGAAAAGTGAAATTTTTTAAATATTTTAGTGACAAGAGACGAATATTACAACAGTTTAAGGACGAATAGCAAACTTTTTAAAGTTTAGGGATGAAAACAAACTTTTGATAAAGTTTAAGGATAAAAAAATATTTTAGTCTAAATTTTTTTGTCCAATCAATTAGTTACCATGAATATATGATATTGGGCCTATTTTTTTTTTTTTTTGAGAGATAATTACAACATGCTAATCTCGCAGTTTGAACCATTTCCTCTTTAGATTCCCAAACACTTTGTACATAAAGATGTGCTAATTCAGTTACAAGGCCTTTGTCATTTGGGCCTAATCTGATCATAAAATAAGAGACATGTTGTTCAGTGTGAAATAGTCCTAAGTCAAAAGAGTTGCACTGGAAATGGATTTCCAAGTAATAATGAATTGGTCAAAGATAGTTTGGTAATATGGGAGGATTGGATGATGGCCGATGACTATAAAATTGTTTTAGTAGGGTCAAAAAAAATTTCAAGGTTTTTGAAAACAATGGGAACCAAACAAGGGGTGATAAAAAGGATTATTCCCTTATTTCACAATTAATATATATCTAGTAGACACTTTATAGAATCAGTCCACACCCGCTTGTAATAAACTTATAAACATATGAAGTTTGCCAAAGAAGAGGCTGGTCAAGTCAGCTCTCTCAAGAGCAATGTTTTGCCAATTTCCTCTCCTTCTTTAGTTACTATAATTATTTTTCTTTTGTCAATAACTTCAAACTTAATTTATTGACTTTTATTTCCTCAAAAAAAAAAATATTTATTGACTTTTAGGTTCTATTGATTTAAGAAAAGAAAAGGAAAAAAAAAATCTTTTGAGTTTTTTATTGTTCTCTAGCTACCTCCATTTTTTTTTTTCCACTGGTTGATGTTCTGTGCAATGCATGTATAAGCTATTGGTTCATTTGAAAATTTTAATAAATATATTTTTATGGTTCACGTAAAATATTCCTTATGCATGTCATCGATTACATTTGGGAATCATCTTATATTATAAGATAAATTGCTATTTTGGTCTCTAAATTTTACCAAAAGTTTGTGTTTCATCCTTAAACTTTAAAAAGTTCGTTTTTCATTCTTTTGATAAAAATAAATGTGGAATTATTGGTCATATATTATATTGTGTAATTCAACAGTATGATTTTGAATAATTAAATCAATAAAAAAAAATTGAATGATGTAATATTAACAAATTCTCCATTACCAATAATGCCATTGTGATGATGTGGAAGACTAAATAAAAAGAATTTGCCAAACACTAAACCCAATTGGGATTAGGGACGTTATCTTTGAGATTGACTCACGGATTTTGACGCACTTAGTGGAACTATCACTCCCTCAATAGCTATTGCGAACCTCATCGTCGGCATTCAAGACAAATTGCACTCCTTCAGATCCACTCTCCTTGTCCATGTATTACGAAGCAACAAACCAGCTCATACTCTGGCAAAATATGCCAAAGGAATTAACAAATTTTGTAACTTGGATAGAGGAAAATCCATCCATTATTGAGTCTCTAGTGATTCAAGATGCTATGTATTTCTCTTCACCTTAATAAAGTTATCATGTTTTCCATCCAAAAAAAAAAAAAAACCCAACAACAGAAACTAACATCACTCCATAGAATACTGACACATGGATTTTCCTCACCCAGGCATAGCACGTCCATTAATTCTTTATCACAACAATCCCTTGGCATTTCCTCCTAATGGGTTTGTCAAGCTTAACATGGATGGCAGTGCCAAGTATAACTCAAGCATAGCCAAGGGCAGAAGCCTGTTGTGCAACCATTGGATTTGGGGTCAAATGGCTAGGTGGTTCACCTTCCCCTCTCTCTCTCTCTCTCACACCCACACACATGGGTTTTTGTATTTGTTTACGATTGTAAAAGATTCTACAGACTAGACATCCATTTGTACTGAAAAGAAAACTTTTGCACAAATTGGGTCAGCACTAAGGGGATAATATATATAAACTTCCAATTTGGACCAAAAATAAAAACTCATGTTTCACTTTATGTTTCATCAATTACATCTTATTACATATCATTTCTCTTTTTTATATAATAAGCTAAGTTTCAAATTGAAAAAAAGAAAAAAAAGAAAAAAAGACGAACAGAGTATGGTATAATTAGTGGGGTATGGTATAAATGTAATTAGTAGAGTATATAAAATGAAACATTAAAGTGGGATAGAAAATTTCTATTAAAACATCTTAGTCATAATAATTAAGATTAATGGTGATAACCTACCATTGGTGGTAATATGAACGCGTATATTTTCATGTCATGCATTTAATTTGACTTACAGGTGGGCCTTAAAAGTAGGTTTTAGTTACACTCTTACAATAATATAGTCTGGCAAGAGTGTCACACATGAAATGTGGTTCTCTTTTGTTGTCTACAATAAATAGGAAATGTGGACCTATGTTATCCACATGAAATAAACAAATTTTTTTTTTGAGAAGACGAAATAAGCAAGTTAATAGCACTGAGTTGTAAATCTCTTGGCTAAATTAATAAAACTTTCTTCTCTTATATATAATTAATTGGACAAAATTTAGCTACAAAATTGGTTATAATTTAAGGTTACAATATTACTCAATAAAATAAAAATTACTATATATTTTGAAAATCCAACCGTTGAATTGCATGTTTTTTACGCTCTTAATATACATGTCAAATTTTGTGTCAATTGAATATTATTTACCATATGATCTATAAGTTTATATTTTATACATACTTTTAAACTACAAAAACTTACAATTTAAAATTTTTTTATTGATGACATAACTATTGATTTTTAATTTTTTAAAATTTTTACAAGCATGGAGGATATAAGAGAAAAATATAATCCAATGGTGGATTTGTCGAAATTCACATTTAATAAAAAAAATTAAGTAAGATTATAGGCTAAAGTTACAATCAATTTTGTAGCTAAATTTTGTTCTAATTATAAACCTCTGCAATACAGATAGTATGTATGTTTCTCCACAAGTAGAGTGAGTTCAATCCACTCTGTGTAGTTTCCTTTAAACATTTTTTTTTCCTTCATTTTTCTGTTTTAATTTTTCTAATTACTTCGATTGGATTAATGTGCCAAATTAAGGAAAAGTTATTGACCTAGCTACACTGCCAATAATTATTTTTATAAAATAGAATATATATATATATATATATGATAAATGAAAAATATATGTCTACAACATTTTCATAACATTTTCATAACAAATTTTATGTGGTAGGTTATTACTTGTTGTTACTAGTGGGTAAAAAATTAATTTTAATGATAGATTCAAATTAAAAACCTATAATGATTTGTTAATTAAAATTTATTATGAAAATAATGTGAAAAAATTATGGAAGTAGAACTCAATATAATAAATTTAGCGGCTGTGTTAGTGGAGCTTGGTATTGACTCTATTTTGGAGAATTTAATGCATTGGAGATGGTGGTTAGCAACCGCAGCTTGCAAGATATGACCAAAACGCAAACAAAAAGGTCTGCCAGTAAGGACCGTCTGTGTCCTCTTTTGCGTCTAACAATAGTATGACGGAATCCCAACTACTTCCATTACTTTGCGTATTTACGATTACCATCTCGTGCTGCTTGCAGCATTTGCGTCTAACATTTTAGTAGGAGATTTTTAGTATTGTAATTCAGTTTTTAGTATTGTAAAAATATATTTGAGTGTTATAAAAATATGTATTAGAAGTGTTATTGTTATTTAAATACTGAAAATTATTATTTAAATACTGATAGTTTGTCATGCACTATTTTCATATTCATATTCTTATAAATTAATATTGTTTACAAATGATGAAATAATCCTTACAACGTGTTAAAATCTATATTTAAATATTTAAAATGAAAACATTCGTACTTGTTTTAGGAGAGAGAGAAGTATTGAAATACCACCTAATTATATATAAAGGGTAAACTAATTTTTATCTTTTAGATGAAAATTATTGATTTAGTAAATTGAAAATGCTAATTTGATATTAATAGGGTCACGTTAATACGTGTCTCAAGGTAATAGATAATAATTCATTTTAATAAACTTTTGATATTATTTTTATAAAAAAATTGTCAAAATATTAATATTTTTTTTTTTATAAAAACTTTCTTAAAATAATTTGTTAATAATTATTCTAAAATATTCATTAATATTTTTCTTATTTTTTTTTTTATCACGTATATAGGCACTTGTACAACCCATTGTTATTGATTCTGTTCCGTTCCAGCCGGAACGGCCGGAATTTTTCGTACCGGTATGCAAACCGGTACCGGAATACCCCACGTTCCACCTCGGGTCAAATTCCGGGCCGTTCCGGGCCATTCCGGCCATTCCGGTCAATTTCGGCCAATTTCAGCCGAGATGCAAATTTCGGCCGGTACCGGACTTGGCCTATTATTAAAAAAAAAAAGAAAAAAGAAAAGAAAAAGGAAAAAAGAGTAAAGGTCCAATGGGTGCTAGTAGTTCTTGAGAGTTCTTTTGATGATGAATTTGATCATTCTCTCATGGATGATGATAAGGAAGAGGAGTAAATCTTGTATTTTTTGATATTTAGTTATTGTCTTGTAAATATTCTTATTGTGTGATGTTAAATTGACGTTATATTGATGTTTAAGATTTAAGAGTTAAGACTAAATAATTTGTATTATTTGATATTTAGTTATTTATTTATTAGAATTGACAATTTTATGTTCAACAAGAATATATATAAATTATTTTTTAAGAACCCCGAAACACCCTGAAACGGTACGCCGAAATCGGCCGGTACCGAAATATTCCATTCCACTGAACAAACCGAAACGGGGTCCGAAATGGTATTAATAACAATGGTACAACCACATCATATACTTTTATATATATATATATATATATAAACCTTAGTTCAGTAATTCACGTGCTTGCACTCTAGACTGAACTATCAGTCCAAACTTGAAGATTAAACATGAAAAGCTTCAAACAGCCAACCACCACGGCACGACATCACCAAATACAATAAAACCCAAACACAGACACATCAATCACCTAAATCTAACATCAAAGTCAAACCCATTAGAAACCCATAAAAAACTCATATCTAATCCACGCAGGTTGACGAAGATCCATTTGTTGGGCAAAGATCCTATTCTCACTCCAACACCGAGCTAAGCGCCAGATCGATCTAAGCGACGATTTGGACGATGGTGGTGCCGTGGTTCGGGAGATAGTTTTTTGGGTAGTGGTGAGGAAGTTTGTTGGGTTGTGAGTTTGCTCAACGTTTACAATGGAATTGTCTGGAGAGGTGAAGAGTAAATGGGTGTTGAAGGCTTGAAGCATGTGTGCTCTTATTAGCCTTTGGTTTGGTCTGTCAATCACTTATTGCAAGCACATGAGTTTCTGACATTCCATTAAGGTTTTTGTTTTTAAGTGTTATTGAGGGGGCAAATTTTATTTGTATCATTTGTCATTGTATATTTGTATTTTTCGTTCAATACTTAACAGAAAGAATCAAATTAATGCAGCACTAAAAAGTTAAAAAGACTAAATTAACATAATTAAAAAATTGAGATTAAATTGACATGTAGTGTAAAAAATAAGAACTAAGCACATAATTTATCTTTATGTCAATCACTATTATCTAATAAGTCAGGATGAACATTTGTATAGGTTCTCTTCGGGCAAGAAACTGAAAGGTACTATTAAACCACAAGGCACAATTAGATTCTATTGTATATTTGTATTGATACATTATCTAAGTTCTATTAATATTTGTAATATTTGTAATGATGTTAAGAGCCTTGTAATTTAATTGTATTACCAGATTTTCAAGGTCCCATTCAAGCTTTTCAAATTTTCAACAATAGTAAATTAACATTATCAAAAGATAAGAATTTTGCAAGATTTAGAAGCAAAAAAGAAAAAGAAAAGAATAATAATAATAATACTTTTATGAATATCCAAATCAGAAATTAGGAAACAAGCAAAGTGTCAAATGGGAATTAATAATTAGAAATTTTATTCTATATAAGATGGAGAGATATTACTATAAGATTTTCAAACAATAATGAAAAGTTTTAAAACTGAGTACTATTGTTATAAGCTACTGTATTTCACTGCTCTCTCCCCTAAGCATTGCACTGTCAAAGTGTGAACTGTGAAGTGTGGTCCCGGGATTAAAAACACTGGCCTCAGTTGAGTCCCAAAGAGTAAGCTCGAAAAGGTGTAGCCATTTTGGTTGGGTCTCTAACGTCATTATCTGAATGTGAAACATGCTTATCAAAAAATAGAATGTGAAACATCTCATAGGTCACATTCTTTAAACAATTCACCATGAGTGATTTGCCCAAAAAAAAAAAAATTCACCATGAGTGTTTTTTCCCCCTATTGTATTCAATGAAAACTCTTTTTTTTTTTTTTTTTTTTTTTTAACAAACAGTGGAAATTCGGGCACTGAGCATATAGGGCAGGCCCTAACACCATTTGCTACAAGAGCCATTAATTAATATTGAAATTTCTATTTAAAAAAAAAAGGCTTGATATTCTTTTTAGAACAATCCATTGAATCCAACTTGATTTATAATGTTGGGGAATTTGATAATTGAAACAAATATTATTTGAACTGGTAACTCCCAAAATAGAAAAAAGAAAACTTAAAAATTCTCTATCTTTGCTTGACTAATTATTATTTTTGATTAAAAGATAGAAGTCCAAAGTTAAGTTATCACGCAATAACAAATACCTTTAATTATTTTTTATTATAAAAATATTCCGATTTTTTAATGTTATCCTAGACAATATGTAAAATTCCATATAAAATTTATAACAAAGAAAAAAAAAATTTCATCCATCGTACTATTGGTGAATGGTGTTTCCAGGATATCTCATAGATAGGGAGTAAAATAGTTTAATTTAGAGTTGTAAATGAATCAATCATTTCATAAAAAGCACAAGCTTGACTTAATAAAATACTTATTCATGTTTGTATGTTTATTAGCAAAAAGTCAAACCTGAGCTTTAATTTTAGACTTGTTTAATAAATGAGCTGAGTCCAAGCAAAAAATATTGTTCATGAATATGCTTGTTAACAATAAGGCTAAAAAAGAAACAAATCAAGCTTAGGTTGGTTTATGTACTTTGTAATAAGTTTGACATGAGTTTGAACAATTAACTCATATATTACTAAACTTTTAGTTAATTGGGCATTGAGATTAATTGTCCAAACCAAATAGGCCTAATAATCATAATATACTTGGTATGAGTTAGTAATATATTTGTATTGGATCTCGATCTCATGAACTTGATATTGAGCTTGGGCTCTGCTTGAATAATGAATCAAGTCAAGCCATGGTGAGCTCAAGCTTAAGTCAAGTTTGAACATTTTATATTTGTTACCAAGCCAAACTTGAATATTCAATACTCGATAAAACTTGGCTCATTTACAACCTTAAGTCTAATCAAAAGCCTTTAAAGTTAAAATGCAAATCATCATTTAGTAGATGGCATAGGATGAAAATATATTGAATCTAAAATCAAAATTTTTATTAAAAAAAAAAAAAATCCAAGTAAGAGAAGGAAAAAAAAAAAAAAAAACATACACTGCCGAGCTTGGGTTGGGCTTGGGTTTGTAGTAAATTTTTATTAAAAAAAAAAAAAATCCAAGTAAGAGAAGGAAAAAAAAAAAAAAAAACATACACTGCCGAGCTTGGGTTGGGCTTGGGTTTGTAGTGGAGCTCTTGGTCAGGTAGGCTAGTAGGCCGGCCAGCTAAGAGATCCGGTTAGATGGGGTCGGGGCAATTGAAATGACGAAAACGCCCATAAAAATGCCGTTTTTCTTACCAACCTGTCCGAATCTTTTAAAAAAAAAAAAGTTTTTTTTTTCTCCAACGGCTACTTCCCCACAAGAAATTTAAAACTCATCCTCTTCTCCTCGGGATGCCAATCTCCCAGAGTCAAGACCCAAACCAAGAGTGCTACTCACTCAAAACACGCTCCTTTTCTCCAAAACTTTCTCAAAACCTAGCTCTCTCTCCCTCTCTCTGTGTTTCAATGGAGGAACCACAGGCAATTATAATGCAGATCAACGGTGATGAAGAAGAAGAATGGCGCGGCAGCGGCGGAGGAGACGAGTTCTACGAGATGATCGAGGCGCCGAAGTTCGTTGACCTCACCAAACCCGATCACTACCGCCCCGACCACGACGATCGCTTCTGGTTCTGCTTACGTGTCGGTCTGTCACTTTTCTTAAATTAATTCTCTACTCATCTCAAGGCTTTTAAAATTTTTAGTTCTTATTTACTACAAGTAGATAAAAGTATCGTTATGCTTCAAAAAAAGTGATTTTTAAAAACTGGGTATAGCCAAATAAGCTAGAATAAGACTATGAACCAAATGAACAGCTGAAATTGACTTGTTTCCCAAGGCTTTCAAGGATTGGTGGATCATGCAGCTAATGGGGTTTCCTGGTTATGTTGAAATTTACCAATGCCACATTGTACAAGGCCTTATCATCATTTTTAATAGCTTAATTTAGTGCTTAGTGTGTCTTTTAATGGAATTTGATTTGACTTTTGAGCTCAATATATGTCTCACAATTTTTACTCAATTGACTTGAGTTGCGCTATGTTTATGTTAATTGTGTCTTAGGATGTGACCAGAAGCATGAGGAAGAAATCGATTGTGAAGCCATCTACAAAAGTTTTGTTCTCCGGGTTAGTCCTCGTTTTTTGTTCAGTTTTTAATTCTTCCTCAAAAGTAGTTCTTCTGTTGGATCTAAGTTAGAGATGATGGCTTTTTAATTGTACAGGTCATGGCAGCAAGAAGTCCCAATATACGCCTTCGAAAAGCCCTAAATAGAAAAGCCCCAATGTACATAAATATATAGACAAGCACCAATTTAGTTGTTAACTATTTCGATTTTTGTACTTGGGATTTTAACATGTTTCTCTTTTTAATTTTTAGTGCAAATGTGAAATGCCCACATACAGCTCCCTCGAAATCATCCAAGTCTAGAATATCAAGATTAGCCCTCATGTCTTCAATTTCTCAAAAAGTGGTTGAGACCAAATTGAAAGCCAGGCCACCTACTAAACTCAGTGCAACCCCAAATTTAAAGGCAAAGCAATCTTCTGATGTGGCTAAGGCTCTTACTACTCCAAGGAATCGAAAGCCCCTCTCAAATCCTAATACATTTAGAAGTGTTCGGAACCCAAAAGCAACATCAATTGCTGTGCCAAAGAATAGAGTCATAGCAAAGGCTTTAGTCTTTAACTCACCAAAGAAAGTAGTAAAGGCAAAGCCTTTTTCAGAATTGAATACTTCTGTGAGAACAATGTGTGCAGCAATGGAGAAGCTTGAGATCGCCAGTGGAAAGAAGCAAGTATTAGGCCATAACAAACCACTGCCTTCCAAAAAGCCATTAAGAGGAAGAGAAGTTAAAAGTCGGGTTTTTAATTCCTTGCATTCTCACAACCGCAAGGTCCCAGAAGCCAAATCTTCAAGAGCCTTGAAGAGAAAGAACGATGAAATAGGCACACAACCCTATCATGATCATGTGCCCCGTGAAGGGGATGATTATAGTGACATGGATATAGACGAGAAATCAAGGGGTGGTTCTTTTGAAGGGTGCTCTGCATCAGGTACTTCTAATAGCAGTGAAGAAAATGGGCGTGAAGAGTGTTTGGAAACTGTGAAATCACAGAAAGGTGAGAATTCAGTTGATGTTTTCTCAGATTCCTCAAGAGGTGACAATATCGCCCTATCAAGTTCTGAAGAGAGGGATTCAGTAGAAAAAGATGTTCCCAACTCCCAATCTGTTAGTGGAGCAGCTGAAGGGACCAGTGAAAGAAGTGATTGTGAGAAGAAAGTAAAATCAAGTTCAGGGAAAAGGGAAGTCCATGAAGTCAAGGAAAGCGACGATAAGGAAAATGCTCTCCTACCCTGTGATGATACAGAAAATGACTGTGAAGTCATAGATATTGATGACAAGGAAAATGCTTTAGCATCAGATGTAAACAGGTATTGAATTTGAGCATTCAATATTTCTTGTTATCATGATGGTCTTTTTTTCTTTTCTTGTAGCTCTTGTATCAACAATGTTTTTGTGTGAAATGACTGCAGGGTGCAGAATCAGAATAATGGCCACCGTGAAAGTATAACTCTGGGGAAGCATGAGACTTCAAAAGTTTCACAAAAGGTTGCCTCTTTATTAGCACATCATATTATTTATTTATTATTTTTGGTTACATCTGCTTCTAGAAAAACTGTTCATCATAGTCTCATTTCCTTACTTAAAAAATGATGCAGGTTAACCGAGTAGCAGGTAAGACTTTAAAAGACAGTTCCATCTCCGCTGCACAAGGGGTGAAGTATAGGAAACCAAAGCTCACAAATCCCAAGCCTTTTAGGCTAAGAACTGATGTATGTGAACTTTTTCAGCCCTGTTTTGTTTAAATAAACAGTTACAGTATTTTCCTTCACATCTGATGCCAACTAAGTTATTTTAGGAAAGACGGATTCTTAAGGAAGCAAACTTGGAGAAAAAACTCGCACCCCTGAAAGAAATTACAACAGCTCCAAGGCCTCTTGTTAGAAACTCAGAAAGAATGCATCAGAATGTAATCCTAGTAAGCTTGTTTATTTACTATTGTTTCCCCCTCATTATGGGGATTCTTTGTTTCTGACACCTCTAAATTGACAAGTTGTTTCTGATCTCAGAAAAATGAAAAATCCCATGGAATGAGTAAACGTGTGTATGATATGCGTGAAGGTGGTGAAAAGAAAGTAAAAAGAATAACAAAAGATGATCAATCTGTAAGCCTCTAATACATAAAGAAAGTAAATAGAAGAAAAAATTATGTCCCACATACTACTCTTTGAAGTTTATTTTATTTTTTTTATGTTGAGACTAAAATCTATAGTGACAATATACAGATAAGGATTGGAAGTAGTTGCATCAAGGCTACAAAAGTAGATGTGAAACGAAAATCATCTCCTACGCATGGACGAATTGTTTCTACATACCAGAAAGCTAACCTTCCTACTTCACTGGTGGAACATGGAGCAGCTCAAAAATTGAAGGTCAGCTTGAAAAAGACTAAATCACCAATGACGCCACAAAAACTTGCAAAGCCTGGAGGGTAAGTTGTAGGCTATATCAAATTTCCAGTCCTTCATGACTTAAATTTATGTGGACTTCTGAGATAAATTTAGCTGAGTTCTCCTTCTCTTGCAGAGCTACGTCAAGCGGGAAAGAAATGGTTTCCCGCATGACATCTGGTCAACTCAGTGTAATTAAAGAAACCTCATCAACAGTTTTAACACCCCAAGAAGAGGCAAAGCCATGTGAGAGTGGTGCTTCCCCAGGAACTAAAGCTTCTACTCAAACTACTTCACGGTCATTGTCACGGGGAAGAAGGCCTCTAACCATTCCAAAGGAGCCAAATTTTCATAGCATCCATGTGCCCAAGAGCTGCACAAGGAAAGGTGATTCCCATCAAAGTTAACTTCTGAGGGTATGATATCCTGTTGTTCAATAATATCATTGAATTGTATTTTCTTGTTTAAATTTTACCGTCTCCTGCTTTTAGGAATTGGTTCAATTAAGCAAATGTGTGTATGTTGTAACATTTGAGATTCAGAAATGATTAGCATTTAATTATTTATTCATTTAAAAAGAGAGAGGCAATTTAATTGAATATTTTCCTACATCTATGTTTTGACATATTTCTTTTATTGACAGTGGGGGAGAACATTTGAATAACATAGTCAATATTTAAATAAATGTTTTGAGGTATCTTTTCCAGTTCATGAAGGACACATGGAGTCTGCTTTTTTATTTTTCCTGAAAATATCAATGGATAAAATAGATGAAAGCAGCCTGAATTTGGACATTTTTAGTTATGAGTACTACGACAAAGGTGGTAAGAGGAGAAATATAGAAAACACAGATTCACTGCACCTATAATGAATTTTCTTTCAGATTACTGATACCTATAAAAATTTCAAGTATTTTCCCTAAACTTATATCACTCAAGTGGCAATACCTCGCCTAATGTTTAAGACTAAGTATTTAACCTTCTAATGTCACTGAAGTGGAGATGCCTCCCCTAATGCTTAAATTTATTTTTCTTCTAATGTCATTTTCCAAAAATATATTTTTTGAAAAATTGTGACCTTGAAAATGAGTTCAAAATGTTTTTTGTTGTTTGATACGCACGTAAAATTCATAACATTTCTTGTATAATTCAAAAAATGAAAAGCAAACTATAAAAAAGACATCGTATTCTAGAAAATAAAAGCGGAAAACAACCTCTTGGAAATAAGCCAAATTTTAAGGTTTTCTAATGATCAACTTTTAGTTTCCTTTGATCCATATTTTCTCATGCTAAACAGCTAGAAAACTCGAAATTATATTAAACAAAGTTTTCCGTTGAATCAAACTAAGCATTTTTCAGATGGAGCATAGGAGTAATGCATTATATAAATGTGCCACCCAAAAAAAAAAAAAATAATAATAATAACAAGAGGACATTGCAACTTAAGTGAGAGTTTAAGGTTTATATTAACAATTAACTAAATATCAAACCTCTCAAAAAAAAAAAAAAAAAACATATATGTGCCTTTTTGGTGTGCCCCTAGTAGGAATATTGTAAAGAATCTCATTCTTCGTCAGGTTTATCTAAGGGTGCTTTGGTGTTTGTAACCAAAGTTAAGAATGAGATTAAGACTCATGTCCCATAAAAAAAAGAAAAAAGAGAGATTATGACTCATGTCAATGTTACTGTTTTGCTTTTATAAAAATGAAACTTGTTAGATCATAGTAGATGAACTAATATAGAAGGTCAACGTTGTTCTTTAAAGACGTTCTTTTGCAGCCACCTAATTTTCCTGATTAAATATGTTGTGTTGTTTTACATGAACAATATGTCCCATCGATTATTCTTTACAGCTATTATTCCCCATTAGAAATATCTTCTCCTCAAATTGAATGGCATATCATTTTTCAAAGAGTAGCATCTAAACTGATTGGGGATATAGTTAGGTTTTTCAGCAATGGATCCCCATGTCAAGAAAATTATCTTATGAGACGATCTTATAAAACATCCCTCTCACAACATATATAAGTCCTATCTATTGTGAAAAAGATGTCTCATGAGATCGTCTCATGTCACCCTAGTAAAAGTTTTACGCAATGTACTTACCATATTTGAAACTATTTGTAATAATTTATATAGCTCATATCAACCTACTATAAGCCTTATGTGAGACTCATTACATAGCAGCATAATGCCTTCATAATCCAAATTCAAACACAAATACACAGGCCAAGGTCCCGCAAACTTTATTAGAAATGTCGTACTCATTAGTTTTTTAATCACAGTTGAAGAGGTAGAGTTGATGAGGACAATGAGACTTCCAACCTGCCAACTTTGCTTGCTTTCTATATCAAAAATTCAAAATTGAATCATTTCTCTCTCTCGCTATATGTTGGATGGGAAAGCCCAAGTACCTTCCCAGAGGATTTATGGCCTGATCAAACCAGCAGTGGGAAAAAGGTTCAAAAGAAGTGGACAGTGATAAGAGTAAGTCTTGCTCAAGGAAAACACCTCTCCTCGCTTGACCAGCATTGGGAAAAAGGTTCACAAGAAGTGGACAGTGATAAAAGAGGAAGTCTTGCTTAAGGAAAACACCTCTTCATTTTTTACCATGTAATTTTTTGTCCAAAAGACGCATGGTCTATCATATGACAGAGATTCTTGTTAAGCACCAATTCTTTCTTGTTAGATCCGGCAGCCTTCATATTTTGAGTAGGTAAATTTTTGTTGCAATCCTCTGATATGTACAGACACTTCTAGTACAGATATTACGACCCCCATATTTATCTTCTCCAGGACATCGTTAGAATCTCCAACAATGGCCCAAGTGAGGTTATGAGGACCTTTCACCACGGTTCTTCCACAACAGACATCTTTTAAAAAATCTAGGACTAGCATAACTATAACTTAGGAGCCAAGAGTCAGTAGAGTCTTTTACCTTAACCAAGGCATGAATTTCCTGCTTCATCAAGGAAAGAACTTCCACAACCACCCAGTCGGAATGCCAAAGTGGCCACAACCCCCTACAAAGCCAATGATATTAATGGTCATTGCCGCATCAAAAGGTAATTTTCTAATAAGATCATCAGCTTTGTCACACTAGGTTCCACAGTGGCCAAAAAATTTCACGTTCAAAGCGTGAGACCAGTGAGCCTTCATATATAGTTTATCCTCTTTAGAAGGACTAAGTCAGCAAAACCAGCGCAAGTGGAGAGGAAAGTCCTCAGCTCCTTAGGTTTCGATTGGGCAAATAGGTGTACTGCTTCGCTTGCCATAGTGCTTCTTTCAGCAAAGGGCATGCCAACCATTTAAGTGGTTTTGGTGAAACAAAAACAGTAATACGTTCACAGTCCAGCTCACATGATTACTACCAAATTTCTAACCGAATAATAAATTCATATGAACATAAAAATTTATTCCAAGATAAATAATTTCCGTATCTGTAATTTTGGTACTGTCCAAAAGACTCCAAACACACCACCTTAAGCCCCATTTTGCAATACACAATTCTACCAAAGGCTAAAGATTAATGCATTATTATCTTCAAGAGATCTCCTCAAGTCCATCGGTCAAATGACCATTTCTTGTGCTCACCTAGGTTGCAGCTGAGGAATAATTTCGAATAAAATTATAGCCCCTGCACATTCCTGCAGTGTATGGAACCACAAATTACGAGTTTCAAGAAATAAGGCTGGTGGGATGGGCAAACCATTGCTCTGTTGACTAGCAAGGTCTTCATTCCAGTGAAAGGAGCAGTGTCAACGCAGAGCAATACACAATCTTAAATATAAACTCAAAACACATTAAACCCAACATACATAATATTCCTCTTAACTGGCTTCAATTATTTGAAACCTTATTTCTCCTAGATGTCATCATCTAGGAACATCAAACAAGAAGCTTGTTTCTCATGTGCAAGTCCTTTCAAAGTCCATTCTTGATGATGTTTTTCAGCCTCTCATTTGCAGCCACAAGTTCTGCAGCTATTCCTGGTTCATTAGCAGAATGTCCAGCATCTGGGACAACCTGTTGACAGTGATGCACATTATTATGTTGCTTATTTATGTGGGTGTGGGGGATCAGAACTCCAAGGGCATATATGAAACATTGAAAGCAAGTAATTATACGTTAACTAATAACAACAGCTCCATTCCCTGAGTTAATCAGGGTATCTGCAAATGAAGAATTCTAAACAGTTTGCCCTACTTTTCATACTTGGATATGAGAGGAAAACAATACTAAATAGAAAGGAAAAAAGATAAAAGAAACTTTTTAATGAAAATTTGAATTTTCCATCAAGCATACTTAACTTATGTAGAACCACAGCCTTAGTTCAAGGCCATGATTCCTCTTTCTGCAACCTCATTCCAGTTTATACACATAATAACGCTTGGAATGAAGGAAAATTTTCCCATAATTTTAAGTTGACGTTTGGTTCCTTGAAGATATGTTGACTATGAACTATCCACACCTTAATATGTGCACTACTTCTGTAGCAATGGCATAGAATTACCACATCATTTGATAAGTTATCTTAATATTCTGCACCCTCATAACAATTAGGTCTTAAAGAAATCGATGATCTCAACGGCCACATATACTTTGAGAGAAACTTTCTGGTTTTATCACACACAAGCTAAATTATAACATAATCAGATAACATCACATACCGCCAAAGTCTACTCCCTCATCTGAAAATAGACGGCATTTACCAAATGCATTTTAATGAAACAAAGTAAACAACAGAATCCTCCTAAAATGCCCTTAAGCAGGCTAAGAGGGTGGGTTAAAGTTTGAGAAAATGTGATCTCATATTTAAAGGTAATAGGGGAAATTAAATGGACGGATGCTTTCTTTTTTGGAAACTCCAAAAAAATTTGGGATAGCCCAAAAAGAGAGCACCCTATATATTTGGGGAAGGAAAATCTCTATATGCTTAACAAATGGATTGAAAAGTACTAAGCCTGTGCTAGAGCCAAACTTATTAGAATCCTTTGCTGTTTTTAACCACAAGGGTTAGTCAAAATGTTAAACGAGTCCACTAATTGCTTTTAAGAATTGCTCCTTATCAGACAAATACAACATGATGGCTTTACTACGATCAATGAGGAAAAGTAATTTAAGATGCGACTAGATGACAAAAGAAACTTTTTAAGTAACATACTAAGGGCATTGGCTTTGCACTTTTTCTATGTTGCATTTCTATTCTGTAACTGCACTGTCTGAAACTGCATAATGCCACCACAAGATTATCTACAGACCAATTATGGGGCACCAATATGCAACACATGCAAGACATGTTCTCTATCATATACTGACATTTTAAAAACTTGCCGACATGCCTGGGCAGTCCGCCTACATCAACTGCTTATTCAGATTGACAAAAAGTCTATCTTATCTCTTCAAATTGTAGAAAACAAGTAGAACCTGACCAGATTGTCCAAACATCAAAGACCAGTGCTCTTTGCAATAGAGGATAAAGAAACTGGTATCAAGCAAGATAAATGGTCTTGAGCAGTTTTCTTACCTTAAAATCTGCCTCTGGCCATACTTTATGGAGATCCCATGCTGACATCATTGGACAGCAAACATCATATCTTCCCTGCAAAATTAAAGAGTGAAAAATTGCTTTCATTTGGCATCAAACTTTGAATTCTACAGAATCCTCAGAAGGCATACCTCATGCAACTTATATGATAGCACATGAGATACAGATATTGCCACAATGCAATATCAACAATTCTCAGAGTACTCTTTACAACTAAACTCTGGAAATTTTGATCAAATTGCAAGCACTTAATAACAGAGGATGTTAAAAGCTAAAATTATGAGAACAGGGCCAACAGGCAGCATATCAGCAGGTTGAAGTACCACTGGCACTATAGCCAGGTGACACTTTTTTTTTAAAAGAGGGAGGTCATCTCAGATGAACCAGTGGAAGGGATATTTTAGGGAGTGTATTGATTAGGTGGCCGTGGTGGCAAAGAGTAGTTGTGGTTGTGGTAGGTGAGTAGGTCTTTGGTTTAAGCTATCAGAAAATAAGAGGCTACATCTACAGGGGTGTGGGTGTGTGGGGGTGTGTTTGCGTGTGCCTGCAAATGCACATGCGTGCATGCGCGTGCGTGTGTAGCTAAATAACTTATTGTTCTTTACTGTGAATGTTTTGATAACAATAAGTAAATAACTTAT
Source organism: Quercus suber (assembly GCF_002906115.3). Taxonomy (NCBI): domain Eukaryota; kingdom Viridiplantae; phylum Streptophyta; class Magnoliopsida; order Fagales; family Fagaceae; genus Quercus; species Quercus suber. The sequence continues at coordinate 2,193,984 of NW_027071805.1, read as the reverse complement.
TATTATATAATTTCAAAATTCTCATATAGAATACTAGAGGTCTTATAATTTCACATGGAAGGATTTTTTTGTGTTTGGATAGATTTTAGCTACATTTTATGTGAGTTTCTATTGCTTTTAGTTAATATAGACTTAGGAAAAGCGTGAATTGAAATGATTTAAGAAAAGTAATGGTTTTAACTATTTTTTTTTTAATTTTTATTTTAAATTTACGGTTTAATTTGAAATAACCCCAAACTATAGGGGAATTATATAATTTACCCAAATTTTTAATTAAGGATATCCACTTGGCCAAGAGCATATCTACTTGCCGCATAGAGAAAATACCACTTGACACAATCATAGCTTCTAAGACCCATATTTTATTATATAGTATATGGTGTCGCAGCATACAAATCTTTTTAGCTAACCCAATTAGTTGGGTTTACAGCTTTGTTAAGTTGATGTCCTTGTTATAATCTTTTGTCCTTGATGTCCAAGAGGGGTGCATTGCCCCCAGTTCACGGACATTATTATAAAATCCATCTGTTTATAGAAGTTAATAGGCTGATGTACTTAGATCAACCCATTTTTCAGAAATTCTTAAACAAATACTTATGAACGTTCTTCCAATTACCATCCAATAAGCACTTATCTAGATGGGCACATGTATAAAATAAGCACTTATCTAGATCATGACATACATGCGGCCTTCTATAGTTGAGATATGAAATACAACCTTGTATAAATTACTATGGAGAGATAGACAAAATCCATGTGCAGGGAAAAAAATCATGAAATTAATGATGAAACCTTAGGAAAAAAAAATATATGTAATACAAAATTAATAGATTTGCTTAATGACTACTTATATCATACTAATGAAAACAATTATGTGAAGGGAGATTCAGCTATCTTAAAAGTGTGACGTAAGATATAAGTGAAAATAACAAAAAAAGTCATAGTCAGTGCAGTGTGCACAACACTTGCGCCTTTGCAAGGTTTGGGAGAGGTGGTTGGTAGGCAACCTTATATATAAGTAAAAGTCATATGTTAATTAAATCAATTTTCTAAACATTAGGGCTTCTCAGAGATTCACCCTAGAAGCTTCAAAAGAAATACGCTACTAAAACATATTGCTTGCTTAAATGAAAAATAAGGAGGTGGTAATCAAACAATTTGCCAGCACATGACACATGTTTAATATCAAATCAATAAACATTATGCATGTATCATCCTTCCAAGTAGATTACTCTTGCTTCGATAGTTCCTAATAGCATGACCACAATGTATGGGTGATAATCAAAACATTTACCTGTACAATAGTAGTGTTAATATGCCTTATCTTATCAACATTATCTAACAGGAATGAATCTGAAGGAAAGAAACCCTGGTTCACGAAGTAATGATTTTCGATTCTTGCAAATGCCTGGAAAAAAAAAAAAAAAAAAAAACACTTTTCATTAACAAAAGCATCATTTCAATTATTCAAATATCCACAGCTCAGAAGATATGAAATAAGATGCAAATGGCATGGATCTGTCTGATCCTCAGTACTACAGGCAATTATTTACAATACTTGGTTGCATACTGTCCATCTTGCACCCATGCCACTTAAAACCCATATGTGGAAAATCCAATAAAATTTTAGGTTTCTTGTAGTAAATATACAGTCTTTGGTGGTTTGAAATTTCAATTTTCTTCTTGTGCCTGTTCTAAATGACAGCAGATTAAAAGGAGACACAAGTAAGAGAAGTTTTAAATTACTATCAAGTATCTATCTCCCACTGTAAACCCTTTGCTTTTGCTTTAGAGGATACTTATATGGTCTTTTTTAAATGATAGAGAAATAAAAAAGAAGAGGGAAGTGAGAACAGGAAAAATGAGGTTAAAAAAAAAAGGAACAAAAAGAACTGGATGCATTGTTGATAAAAAAAGAAACTATATAAAGCTGAAGAAAATGCCATACTTTCAACAAGCTTAAGTATGAAACTTTCCTCACAAAGCTATTCCATAGATTTGCAGCAAGACTTGAGCATCATCAAGCTGTTTCTTAACTTTTTCAATACCTGAAACTGTTTTATGAATTTAATTTCCAGCTAAGAGCCATGTCTACTAAAATGAATACTTTGCATTCCTTTTAACTATTTTTTTTAAAAAAAATATTATCCCTTTCTTATTTTCTCTCAGCATTCTTATTTGCTCCATCGCTACCCCACAAAGAGAATCGCATCATCTGCAAAAACAAAGGCAACTTTTTTTTTTTTTTGGGATAAGTGCAAAAAACAAAGGACATAGAGTCAAGGCTTCTCCATTACTCCCCTTGACTATAAACCCCATCAGAAAACCTTCCTCTACTGACCAATCGATCATCTTACTAAGCAACTCCATAATTAGGATGAAGAAAAGAGAGGTTAGGGGGTCCCCTGATGTACCTCTCTCGAATTCTCAACCTTTTTTTTTTTTTTTTCTGCAGGGCTGCCATTAATGAGAACTGAAAATATGAATGAAGAAATACACATTTTGATCCAAGTGCTAAATTTCTCTCCAAACACATATCGCTGTTGTAAATAAAGGAGACTATCCCAATTGACATGATCATAAGCATTCTCTATGTCCAGTTTACAAATGATCCATTGGATGCACTATGAACTTTGCTATCCAGGACTTCCTTTGCTATTAAATCTGAATCTACTATCTACCTTCCACAAAAGAATTTTGTGAATATAATGTAGATTACCAATACCTTCATAATATGTTGGCTAGTACCTCTGCCAATATTTGATACAAACTCCTTATCAGATGGGTCTAAAATCTCTAATATAAGTAGCTTCTCACTAGACTGAAGCTAGTTGTTCCAACTACAATATAGTTGTTCCAAACTCTCCCTCACCTAATCAATAAATCCTGGGGCTTGGAGCTACGTATTCTCAAACCTGAAAGGAGGATTGGATGATCTGATACCAGCATCGAAAATATTCTTTTAACTACATCAGAATAATTATCATCCCATGCCACTGAGGTTGAGAAACAACTTATTCGTGACATACTTGGTTGCTTCTAATACTTTCCCAAGTGTAGAAGCCCTTCTGGACACTAATAAATCATGTGTACAAGCACATTTATAATAAAGAAAAGGTGAATGTGGTCTAAAAGTATCAAATGGCCATCATGACAGCTCATTATTGTCACATGGAATTGTTAAAAAAAAAAAAAAGTTTCTAATTGCTGAACTTTAACTCGTTAATTCTCTATTCCATAGCGAAAATGTCAGGAAAATACCAAAAAAAATAAAATGAAGGCAATCATTTTACAAAATTTTGAAACTCTAGAGACCAAATTGGAAAATGGGTCAAACTTTAAGGAAAAACATGGATTATCCTGTAAACGTGCTACTTTGTAACTTTAGGACCAAATTCAATAATGGGCCAAACTTTAAGAACTAAAATTGGCATTTGCCCTTTTTCTGTTTGCAAAGAAAAATATAAAAGACAATAATTATCATTGAATCAACTTACCAATGAAAATTTATCATCATCACCTCTCTTGATGTTCTCTTCATTTGGGAGTAGATGGGCTGTCATCATTTCCCATTTGGTCCAAGCTCTAGCAGCTGCATACTAAGAGAATAGGAAAGGGTTAAGAGAGCTATATGATTTTTCAAGTATAACAGCCAAGACAGAATTGCAACCATTCAATAAAAAAATGTAGACCCATTTTTTTTTTAGGCGCATGGGAAGACCTATTTCCTCCACAATAAACAGACACACACTCTTTTGTAGCATTTAGGCCTATGGAAACTCAAACCAGGAAGAGTTCGAAACTGCCCCACCAAGAATGCTGCACATAGAGAGTGCTACCTTGTTATGAAGAGGATCTTTTAATTGACTTTCAATCTATATAAAAATAAAGGTTCTACCTTCAGAACATATGCTAGATATGTTTATCCCACGTGTGTCACACACAAAATATTTAATTCAAATATTTGAAGGAGGGAGGCCTTTGAAGATAACATGTAACGATCTGACATACCTTATTTAACATCATTAACATGAGTTGCAAATTTTTCTTGTGTTCGTTTCCCCATCAAACAGATAAGATCTTTAAGTAATTGTGCAAAAATGAATATTAGTTTAATTTTTAGTTCTGGCCATAATTTTCAGCATTTATCTAGTGAGGCCAAAATGTCATATTGACTGTAGTCTGTATGCCACATCATAGTTGGGTTAAAAGAGTTTTCATTTAAAAGATTTGCTCCAGAGTCCAGTTCATTTATATGCAACAGCAGAATCAAAAGTGTTCAGGATTTCTACGCAGATCTTTACTTTGGCTATTTAGGCTTATCCACATAGTTTAACTGCAACTCAATTTTTATAGGAAAACAGTTCTAGGTGTGCTTTCTTCAGTTTCAAGGCAGTTCATTAGCTCTTCATTGAATTGTTTCTGTTGCAAGTTAGTAATTTAAAAAAATAAAATAAAAAATTGGCTACACATGTTTTATATTCGCTGTTATTTTAAGGTCCATTCAACCAAAACAACATAAAAATATATAATTATTGGGAAATTTACAGTTTGTTGGTTCATTGAAGGCAAGGTAGCTAAGACTACTTTTACATCTAGGATTCAGTGTCTAGGATTCAACAATTATGCCAACATACCACAACAGAATCACATTCCAATCATTTTTTTTTAATTAATTATTTTCTTGTTTAATACATTATTACTAATTGAAAATAAGTAATAACTTCACTTTAAGACAGAAGTAGATAGAGAATGTACAGCATGCCCAACCCATTACAATCATGTTTGAGGAAGGGCATATTATATCGTGAAATTATGAAAGATTATTGGATGTAATATGAATTGTCACTGAGTTTGATCCTTCTTTGCAACATATCCCAAACTTATTGAGTTAGGAAAGGTTATCAATTATAATTCCTCTTTGAACCACGTGGGTAACAGGTTCACAATCATAAGTTCATAACTGCAAGATAGGATCACCTTCATGCTATGTTTGGTTTGGTTGAAAAGTGAGGGGATGGAAAATGGGGGAAGAAAAAGAAAGAGGAATTTATGATTTTCCATCATTTGATTGGGGTGAAAACAGAAAAGGTAGAGGAAAGAAAATGGGGATGGTGGGGATTTTCCCAGGCCCACCAATTTTGTTCCTTCCAAACTGAGGAGAAAATGGCCATGAAAAATAAAATTACAAAAGTATCCCCATTACCCCAGTATTTCAAACTACAATAAGGGCATAATAGTCTATCCCTCCACTTTTCCATTGCTCTTACCAAACACAAAGGAAAAACAAAAATCTTTTTTTTTCCTCCCACTTTTCTAATCTCCCTATATTTTCCATCCCCCAATTTTTCCATCCTTTCAATCAAACATATCCTAAATAGCCTAGGAGTCTAAAAATATTTTCCATCTTGCAGAAACCTTCAAAGCTACATACTTTTAAATATAGGTAAAAGACAATTTTTCTAAATAGATAATTGTTTTTGATAGGTAACATAAAATTGTATTAAAAATCATAGCCAACCATAGTACACTAGAATGTACTAAAGGGGCAAAAGTCAGAAACCAAAATTACAAAGATCAAGTAAAACAGGTAGGGAAAAACAAGAAACAAAAGGCAGAACCAAACTCCATTGTAGGAGAGTTTTAAAGAAAAAAGACTTGAGCTCAAGCATAGACTATTCACATCCCTCAAAACTTCTAGCATTTGGTTCTTGCCAAATACACCACATCAAGCAATGTGGTACAAGCCTCCAAATAGATAATTAAAGGAAGCTCAAGGTCTCAATAGACACAACAGTAGCAAATAGTAAATTTCACATGTCCAACCAAGCCTCAATACATGCCTCACTCACTGGGCAGGACCTGCCTCTATTGTGATTTTAGATAATTCTGAAACTTCCATTCCCAGCAAACCAATATTTGATAGATTCTTGTGGTCTGAGAGATAGGACACAGATCTCACAGCTAATAAATCTTTAAAGATAAAATTTTCAATAAAGTAAAAGGAAACTCTTACTTGTGTTTCCAAATCATCAGAGTTTAATCTCTTTTTGTAGGCATGAATGAAGCTTTCCCTTTCATTTTCTGGAATGAGATCTCTAAATGGCTCCCAAGCTGTACATTGAGACAAAATGCAGAAGCATTCAACCAATTAAATATTTTCTCAATGGTTTAACCAGCAAAAAGAAAAACACCAAATCAATTAATTAACAAAAATTTTTTTTTTTTTTTTTGGAGGGTATGGACGGATTTTTTTTGTCAAATCAAATTTGGTTTTCATGAAACTACCCAGTATAGTTCATCAGCAAATTAAAAACTCCCTCATGGTTTATCATTTTTAAAACAGGATGATTTAGTATGCCTCATAGTCATTAGCCAAACCTCATACAATATTATGTAATATCTTATAATTGGAAGGTGTTGCAAATATCAATTTCTTGTAATGTTTAAAAGAATAACCAAATACGAGCAAAGTTATCATAACTAATGTGAAGGATTTTTCCAAATGCATGAAAGTAATTCCACAGATGTGCTGATGACAGTCTTAATTTTAAATGCATATAACTTTTTTGATAAGTTTTTTAAAAGTTAAAAAAAAATATTTAAATACATAAACTTAGGATAGATTGAATCCTAAAGCTCACATATACTTTCCAGAAAAGATCTGACAGGAAACTTATATTGCTTATACCGCACAATCGCAATAAATCTAGTAGACCAGCAAAGAATTATATAAAAAAAAACATACCATCAGGGAATATGGCAGCAGCACCACCCTCATAAAACCAATCAATCTCTTTCTTTCGTACAAGAAAGATCCCTCTAAGGACAATGCCAGTGACCTGATAAAGAAATACAGAGATTGTCAAAATGTGTATATAAGGGAAGAAATTTCTTAATTACAGATGGCATGTTACCATTTTCAACAAAAGAAATAATGGTCAATGAAATAAGCTTACGCACCTTGTCAGGGTGTGCTTGGCTGTATGCAAGAGCTAGTGTACTTCCCCATGACCCACCAAACACCTGCATAACAATAATAACGTTATCCATAGTTACAACCACCACCATCTACAGCAACAACAACCAAGCTTTGTCCCAAACAGTTACAAACACTAAAAATTAAAAATTTTCTTTTAGGTTAAAAACCAGATGTGAAATATTGACCTGCCATTCAGGAATTTCCAAGTGTTCTCTTAGCTTTTCAATATCATCAATGAGGTGCTGTGTCGTGTTTTCTTCCAAGCAAGCATGAGGAGTACTTTGTCCTGAACCTCTCTGAAAGAAAGTATATATTTCTTGATTAAAACATGACTTCAAATGCAATGGAGCAAATAATTTAGAATAAACATTCACAAAATAACCTGATCAAATAGAATGATCCGGTAAAACTCAGGATCAAAGAATCTTCGATTACTCGGCGTGGTTCCTCCTCCTGGGCCCCCATGAAGAAAGACAACTGGCTGCAAGATAAGGTTCACAAGAAGATTAACCAAAACTTTTTCTTTATTTCTTTTGTTAGGTAAAAAAAAAATCAGCACAGAAATGTAGAGAGATACGAGCTAGACAACGAAGCTCTTTGAGACAATACTCCTTGTACAACCTTGCTAGTTAAGTGCTAAAAATAAAGGTCAAACATTCACAATAATATTTATTCTAAACGGTGCCATAGATTGAACTCATGTTAAGAGAAACAAAATTCCCAACTATGGTCCCCTTCAAAGGCCAAAGATGGTCCTTCGCTTATCAAAAAAAAAAAAGGCCAAAGATAGTCTTTTCCTTGAATTTTTCAGCCACAAGTATTGTGATTGTACAACCAATACACTCTATCAGCTGGCCAACAGGCATTTTCCGTTGAAACACGCAATATTTATCACAACAATTTGAACACACAGCAAGCCTCATAACTCTATATATCAGAACGATAATATATTTGATTAACCATTTGGGAATGCACATATGTCTGATAAAATACGGACAAGATTTTCCTCCAAACCAGTTTAGACAAAACTTGACCGTCCATACATGCTTTTAGTCTCATAACCTATCTAATGGTCATGCAACTTGCAACTTGTTTAAAAGGCTTAAATGGATGATCCAACTAAAAGTACAAGTGAATGATCTTTTGAATTGTCATATAATGAGTCCAAGGAGATTCCTCCAGACTGGTTTGGATGAAAACTTTGCCGCGATAAACATTGAATTATCCAATATGTATAAACTAACGGTGAAGTCAGACAAGTAAAGAGAAAAAGGACCCATATTGGCAATTGCCACTCACATGCCCACTGGGGTTTCCAGATTGCTCCCAATAGATTGTGTGAATGTCAGAAACCTTCAAAAAGCCAGTACTATACAGCTCAATATTCGGATAGAGGTTTCTGTTCAACTCCACAACCTCCTTCTCAGACTCCATCGAATCAATTAGCTGATGATCACAGTCACTCTTATAACCAAGACTATGCGCACGTAGCACCAATTTCTTCCTTCCTGCACAAAACCAAATTGAAATCTAGCCTTTTCCAGCAAACCCATTTGAAAAAAACAAATTTTGAAAACCATGCTGCTTCATACATACATGTGTGCCTATGTGTGTATATAAAGATAGATACTTTTTCTGACAGGTATTGATTAATTAAGAACAGAAAACAGTAATCAAAGGAGAAATTGAGATTAACTAAACCAAGATAATTCTTTTAATTAATCATGCATAGAAAACAACCAAATTTTTTTTTAAAAAATTGAACACACTCAGAGAAAAAGAGTGACCTGAGGAGGTGAAATTGTTGGAAAATGAAGGAATGGGAAAGTGGAGGAGTTGAAGATGGGAGAGTGAAGAGAGAGTATTTGTTGTATTTATGGCAATGCCAATGGTGGTGTTAGTTGGAATAAAGAGCCCTAATGAATTCATTGTTCATTGCTACTGCTAAAAGTAGGGTACCCACTTCTCAAATGTAGCTGAAAATATGGATTCCGTGCCCAATTGCAGACTTGCGTTTTTGTGTGTCTATCTATCTGTGACTGTCTCTTCGTATTATATTATTCACAATCTTATCTATACATCCATCATGTTTTTTCATGTTTTTCAAGAAGATGACTAATTAAACTATTTTATAATATTTTTATAAAATATTGATGTGATTATTTTTTTTTATTTAGACTCATCATTAATATCATTTTATTTATTTATTAATAATCACTCACTACATTAGTAGTTTGTAAATTTTTTTGTAAAAAAATTTGTATCTCTAAAATTATTCTAAGAAAATATCTATAATGTTGATTTTATGAATATTTCCATTTCATGTCATTTGCATTATTATTATTTATCTTATTTTTATTTTTATCAAAATATTTTTATTTATTTTCTAACATGCATGATTTATAGGAGTATCCAAAAACCCATAGAAACCAAGCGGTTTGACTCAGACCAACTCGTTAACACACTAATCATTTCGAATGACTAGGTAGGTGGATGAATCTGTGTCATGTTTTTTTTATAAAAAGGTTGTGTTTATTGCATACAAACGTTTTTTTTTTTTACCTGTCAAAATATAAAATTGATTTTTTTTTAGAAGAAAACCTGAAAGCTTTATTAAAGAAGACCTGCTATAATAGCCTAAAAACAAAATAAAATTGTGGTGGAATATCTTCCATCCACACAGCATAATTTATGACATTAAAATACAAAATTGATTTGATTGATAAATAGTACACACACACTCTCTGAGAGAGAGAGAGAGAGAGAGAGAGAGAGAGAGAGAGAGAGAGAGAGAGTCTCTCTCTCTCTCTCTCATTTAATGTATTACCATCTCACTCAATTGCTCTCACTAGGTTTGGACTTCGTCATCATAACTAGATTGCACCATTCACCATTCCCCTTTGACGGAATTTCGAGATCTCCACTAGATCACAACGCCCATGCCCCAACAATTCGAGTCAACAACAATGAGATCGCTAGCGCAATGTCAACTCATGAGTTTGACCAATTCAATTACCAATGTATTGTCATCAAATCGGCAAACAACTTGTATATTTACAATCAACAATGGTTCTAGCATCTTAAAAACCAATTGCATTGGGTTGATCATCGGTTTTACCCCAAACCCAAATCTAACTTACTCATGGACACCTCTAATGATTTATATGGATTTTTCAGAATTATTCTTTTGATGAAAACAAGTGTAATATATGTGTGTGTTATAGGAATATTATTTTTATTTGTAAAATAAGATGTGCATTGGTTGGATGGATATAATTTTGTCCATTTTAGAGAATGGCTTGTACATTTTTTGGTGTCATTTGGCTTTAAGTAGTTATAGAATACTTCAAGAGTATCGAAAATGCATATTTTTTTCACTAAAAAAAAAAACATAATAGTGGGTCTTATTAATTATATTCATAGTAGGACCTACAATTCATATGAGAGGGAGTACTACACATTTATGATAATCTTAAAGTATTCTATAATTTTCCTTATCATAAAGTAGTTATATTTTTTTTCCCATATGAAAAGAAGCTAATTAGCAATTACATGAATGACAATTATTTCTTTCGACATAAACCGTGAACTATAGTTTGCTTCAAATTATTTTAATAAATTCAATTCTCAATTCCTTTATATGGAAGAAGTTTGTATTGTGTCAAATTGAAAGGGGAAAAAAAATCAATTAGTCTCTTAGTGAAATAGGAGGCTCGTTAAGAACTCAATTAGCATTATTAGGGGCCGTTTGGATTTGCTATTTTCATAACTCATAACTCAAAAATGGTGGGACTCATGGCTAAGAAGTCTATTTGGATTTTGTTTCCAGTTTTTGTTTCCATCACTCAATTCTCTGATTTTTGAGTGATGAGTTTTGTAATTAAACTCACAACTCTCTCACTGTTCAGCCGCAATGTTTGACTTTTGGGTTTTATTTTTTTTGAATTTTTTTTTCTTTTGAAACAAAGCCTAGCCGCATATCTTGACTTTTTTTTTTTTTTTTGGAAACAAAAAGTAACGGTAGAACTGAGTGATGAGTGCCAAACATGTGGGGTTGGAGAAATTGGGGTATTTTAAGTGATGAGTGATGAGTAATGAGTGATGAAAATTGAGTGAGGAGTGATGAATGATGACAAAAAAAAAAATCCAAGCAAGCCTTTAACTTGTGTTGAGGGTCATTTTTGAGAAGTCATAGAGAAGGAAAGGAGCCCAACAACATAGACCGAAAAGAAGTTGGCAAAAAGATAGAAAAAAGAACCATTAAGTCCAAGTGGCAGGAATAATGGATCACAGGTCCATAAAATAATGGGTCTTGAGAAAGCAAATGGGCTCAAAAGAGCCCGGAAAGAGAGAAATAGCAAATAGCAAACCTATGGGCAGTGTATGATGTAGAAAAGTAAGAATGGGCCGCGGCAGGCTCAAAGTAATGCAAGCAAAGAGAGTAAGGGATTGATGGCAGGCCCACAAATCCCAAAAATGAGTATGAGGTAATTGGGCTGGAAAAGCTCAATGAAGTTAGTAAAAGCTCATGGAAACACAAAGTTAGAAAAAGGGCCGAGAAAGCCCAAGACAAGCAAATGGGCCGAGGATGCCTAAGGGAAAACCAAAGGGACACATGAGCCCATAAGTAAGAAAACCCATGGCTATGCTAAGCCACTAGGAAAATAATAAACGGCAAGCGTAAAGAGGCCCAGCAGGATTGAGTCATTACAGCAGGAATGACAGAGTGATATGGCAGAAAATAAGAGCAATCAAGAAATGGGCCAAAAGAAATGTAAAATCCAGTATCAAATAAAACCCAACCCTCTAAGGGGAGCGGGAAATCAAAAAGCAGCTCACATAAAAGGGTCAAAACGGGCGGCAGACTGTGTAGAAAAACCTCCAGACCACGGCGGACGAATAAGCAGCAGGTAGATTTTGGACACATGTGGAAGAAAGGCATGCGCAAGGCTCAGACACCACTAGCTTGTACTCAGCCAATACAGGACATGGTGAGGTCATGGGTTAGAGGTAAGAGGGTATAGTTTGGCGATGGGGAGAGAGAAAAAACCTATTTTTGAGGTTCCTGTTGAGGCTCTTTTGGGGGAAGTGTCTTGCTAGGATGACATACCGCCCAAAAGAAGCAAGTTGAGCTGGAACCACTAGGTGCATGCCATGAGAGCAGAGAATGAGAGAGAACCCAGACTGTAGCAGGAAAGGGTGCCACGACAGACAAACAAACAAAATATTCTTCTTTGTCTAGTGAGGGGGAATGGCACGCAGATGGTCCAGTGGTGGTCGACCAGTACAACCAGACCAGAGAAATGCGGTTAAGGGCTAAAATAGTAAAATTCGGTCACGAAAGGCACTATAAAAGGGGATCCTTGCCGTGTACTAAAGGGGGAGGAAAAATCATAACCTGAGTAACAAGAATCTTTAAGAAAAAAAACCAGGAAGTAGAAAAAACAAAAGGAAAGAAAGAAAGAAAAGATCAGAGTAAAAAAATTAAGAAAGAAAGGAATAGAATAGAGAGTGAGACCGGCAGGCATGCACCGATAGGTTGATTCCCTCTCTTTCTCTCTCTAAATCCAGCTCTCTGTCGAAAAAATAAAAGAATTTTCCTTTGGGCACCAACCATTCAAGTCCACTTCCTTCAAAGCAATTAATTTCTATGGCAGGAATTTCCCTAGGAGATTAGCTGCATTGAGAAGAGGCATTCTTCCCTCTTTGGTCTTACTCCTGCGGATTAGACTTAATTTAATTTCTTTCTTTTCTGATTAACCCATATATTACCACTTGTTCTTTTGCTTTTCTCTGTAAAAGCCATTGTTGTTATTGTGATTATAATTCATTAATAGGGATTATTTGGTCATTTTCTATTAAAGAGCCAGAGTGCTTTATTTTGTTGTTATTATATCTGTCTGCCATAACTCATTTGAAACAGCTCTGCTTGCCATAAGCACACTCCTGGCAAACGAGACATAATTTGTGCACAAGCTAGTTCAAATTAAGTTACAGTTGGATTGGTCTCAACTCTCTTTACTTAGAATACTCAGGCCTATTGCCGCAAGAGACATTCCAACCCAATATAACAAAAAAGCCCATTACAATTAGTTGTTTTTTTTCCTTTTAAAAAACGAGTTGTTGATTTTTTTTGGGATATGAGCCAATCTTAAAGATTCTTTCTAATTTCCATTGTTCTTGGTGAATCATTTTTGGCAATAAATTAGGCTCCTGCTTTTCTTTCCCAAAACCTCTGAATACCTTATATTATGAAAATTAAAATTTCAAAAAAAGAAAAGAAAAGAAAAAAAAGGCTAGGTGGTGATTCAAAGTAGACATTTCCTGTTTTTTGTTTTTCCCCTTCAACATAGACATTTCCAAGTTGTACTAAGAAAATTAAAATTTACAAAAGTAAATAAAAAAAAATAATGAAAAAAGGAATAACAATTAGGTGATGATTATTTAAGTATCAACATATCACATGCGTGCCTGTATATTTCTAAGGGTTCTTTAATCTATCCATATCACCCTAAAATCAGCCTTCTATATGTTTTGTGAATCAATCAATGCATGTGAGTTGTGACACACGGATCATATCTGATATGTATCTTTATTCTTTACATTCAGATTACACTAAAAATTTCAATGGTCATCGTAGTGCTTGTAGTCACTGTTAGCGTGCAATATAATTCAGTAATTTACCATATCCAACATTATAAAGCTAAGATGCACCAGATTCGTGCTTAGTGCTTACAAAAAGGTCTTCCATATTGCTTGTAGTATCCGTTAGCGTCCATTTTATATTTTACTACTACATCCTAGAGTTCAATTCATTTACTAAAGCTTATCTATTTATTTTAAACAATCCAAAGGGATTAGTTTAGTGAGTCTCATGTTCTGATGAAATCGGGGGTAGTTAATTTAACTTGTGAAGTTTTTTGCTATTGAATAAGAGATTTAGGGTTCAAACCCATCAATACCAAAAATCAATTTGGTTTTTTGGCATGATAATAAAAGAAAAATTATTATGAAGCAACATATGTAAGCCCTGCATTAAAGTATTAAAGTCAATGTAGGATGGAGGAATCTATGGACAAGATAATAGGATACTTATTGCTCCAGCCTCTCTTATAACCACCTTTTGTCTTATATTAATCTAATCTATATTATATACTCTATAATTTTATGCCAAACAAAATTTTGTACAAGCAAGTGATTCTGGTTGACAAATTATTTTTGAATAAAGTAGAAGCAGAAAAAATAAAACCTTCATGATGTAACTTGCTTAATGTGAGGATGACTATTGCATATAAAATACAATGAAAATATGTACCTCTGTCCCTTACGAGCAGAGATCAAAATGATAATTTCCCTTTTTGCTATGACTTTCTTACCTAGTTTATTTGGACTCTAACAAGATGATATCCAATGTACTAGACCATTGCTCCAAGGCCTGGGTGTCAGTAAATTTTACTTTCAAATTCAAGTGCTCCAATCTTGCCAGTATTCTTCAGACTCTCATTTGAACTGTTTTGGCATTCTTTGTTGACAGTAATGTTGGTAAGTTTACAAGGCTTAGCCTCTTCCAGCATCTGAACTACCATTCTCATGGAGGGCCTTAGACTTGGAAGTTTTGATGTGCAGTGGACTGCTATTCTCATCACCTTGATTGCATCTTCCTTGAGGGCTTCTGAGATGGTTGAGTCTACTAAGTCAAGCAAACTCTCTTTATTACTGATTTTGCTGCGTACCCAGTAGACTATGTCCTTGTTTTCTCCAAACTCAGGTTCAATCGGCCTCTTTCCCACGACCAGCTCCAATAGGACTATCCCAAAGCTGTAGACATCACTCTTCTCAGTTACCTTGTATGTGTATGCATATTCTTCACCACCAAAATAAGAATAAAAACAATCAGTTTTCATATGAACAGAAATTTGGCCAATGCTAGAGCTAATGTGTTTTTGGAGATCTCATATTGTATTAGCCATCTTAAGTTTTCAAGCCACTAGGAGTTCATGATACAAGAATTAAAAAAGTAAAGGACTATGGAAGAGCTAGCTAGACTTTGGTATTAATCATCAAGAGGAAGGGGCAAAGAAAAATGGACACACTGCTTAAGAAACTAGTATCTTTTTAAAAAAACTACCTTTCCCTAAAAAATTTGCTTGTTTCTTGAGCAATGAGCATTTGTATGTTTTCCTTTCTCATTCTCTTTTGATTATTGGGAGAATGCAACAAAGGACAGAAGAAACTTACCAGGAGCCATGTATCCAAGTGTCCCAGCAATGACATGGGTCCAGTCCCCTCCAGTAGCCTGCACAATCTTAGCCAACCCAAAATCAGCAATCTTTGGCTTCCAATCCCCATCCAGCAAAATATTGCTGGATTTCACATCACGGTGTATCACCGGTCTATCACACCCATGATGAAGATACTCCAATCCTCTAGCAGACCCCAATGCAATCTCATACCTCACCTCCCATCCCATCTCCATCTTCCTACTACAATTGTGCAGCCGATCCCACAAGCTCCCATTGGGCAGGTACTCATATACCAGAAGATTACTGTCCTCACTTGTGATACTACAGTATAGCTTCACCACATTGATGTGCCTCACAGAGCTCAATGTTGCCACCTCGGCCTCATATTCAGCAGACCGGATATTCCTTTTTGTTAGCATAGCCGAGCTGCTTTGCCAGTTTTTCCGGTCACCTGAATCTGACATCCAAATGTGCTTTACAGCAAGTTCTTTACCATCAGTTAATTCAACCCTGTACACATTCCCTGACCCTCCTTTACCAATCTGATTCTCCTTTTTGATGCCATCAATGATCTCTTTCTCTGTGAAGGTAAGTATGTGATAAGGCTTCATATCCCAAGAATTAGGCTTCAATGGGCTATCAAGATTTTTATGTCTTAGCTTGACACATAGGCAACACACTAGTACAAGAAGCAGAATCACAGCTCCAGCAATTAAACAGGATACCATCGTCCCGAGGTGGCTCCGTGAGCGGGACCCTGATGAACATGGCTGGAAATGCTTTAAATTCTGACTACATAAGCCTGGATTTCCATTAAAGCTGGTACTGAAGGCTAGGATGGATAGAGAGTCGGGAATATGGCCAATCAACTGGTTGTTTGATAGGTCAAGAAGGCTTAATGTCAGTGATGACAAACTGGTAGGAATTTCACCAGAAAGTTCGTTATTGGACAAGTTTAAGGAATTGAGATTAGGCAAATGTCCAAGACTTGCTGGAATGTTGCCTGAAAGTTTATTGCCAGACAGGTTTATTTCACTGAGGGAAACACATGAGCCTAATGAGTCCGGTATATAACCAGAGAACATGTTTTCATCTAAATAAATACTGCCTAGTGTCTTCAATCCACCAATTGTTTCTGGAATTTGACCCGAAAATTGATTTGAACTCAGCAAAATTGATACTAATGATGAAGCTTCAGAAATTGCCAATGGTAATTCACCAGAGAAGCGATTGTTATTTAGAAATAATTGTGCAAGAGATTTAGCATTACCTACATTAGATGCCACAGGACCTTCAAATTGATTCATAGAAAGATCAAATGTGGATAACTTCGGCAAGCCCCATATCCCAGCCGGAACAACACCCGAAAGAGAGTTGTTACTTACTCTTACACGTCTCAAAGACAAGCAATTAGCATAGCTTTCTGGGATTCCACCAGTGAACTTGTTCTGCATCACAATCAGGGCATCCAATATACCATTCTTGCACATGTCAGGAGGTATAGGACCCGTCAAAAAATTCTCTGCAACATCAATGTAAAAAAATTCCCCCAAAGAGCCAAGCTTTTGAGGTAAAGGACCAGTGAACTTGTTCCTGTAGAGCGAAAAATTACTGAGGTTCTTGAACTCCCCGATCTCTTCAGGTACCTCCCCTGTGAACTGGTTCATAAAGAGTTGTATAGAAACAATGTTTGTCAAGAATCCCACCTCAGAAATATTGCCTTGGAGGTTATTACGACTCATATCAAGGTTCTTAAGACTAGTAAGATTTCCAAATCCAACTGGGAGCTTCCCTGTCAATGAATTTGAGTAAAGCTCAAGTTGCCAAAGGTTCTTGAGTTTTCCAATATCAGCTGGGATTTCACCAGTCAATTGGTTACAAGAAAGCTCAAGATTTATGAGCTGAGTAAGGTTTCCAAGACCTTCTGGAATTTGTCCTGTAAGGCTGCAGTTTGAGAGGTAAAGCCAGTACAATTTCTCAAGCTTAAAGACTTCCACAGGAAAAGTACTTGGTTCAAAGAAATTGTCACCAAGGCTTAAGAAAGTGAGACTCGTAAGATTTTCCAATGAGCTCCATGGAAATGGCCCAGAAAACCCGCTGTTGTTCAAATTCAAGAACTCTAGTTTGCTCAAAGGAGACAAGTCAGGGACTTTTCCAGAAAATTTATTCAAACCCAGGTCCAAGTGTTGCAAACTAGTACAATTCTTCAAGTCCTCAGTGATGGTACCGTACAAAAAATTGGACCCCAGAGAGAGTTTCTCAAGAGACTGAAGCGAGCATATTGAATCAAATGGAAGAATCCCATGTAGATTTTGTTGGGGAAGATTGATTTCTGTGACAAGTCCATTGGAGTTGCATGCAATCCCGGTGAAATTGCATAAGGAGTTAGCTTGTGTCCATGAACTGAAAACATGATTGGTATCTGGGTTCTGGACAGCAGACTTGAATTGAAGAAGTGAATTAAGCTCACTGGATTTGGAGAATGATATCGGGCTGAGAAAGCATAGAAAGAGAAGCAATAAAACCGGCCTCAGCTGGAAAAATTGGTTGGATAACATGGCCAGAGTGAATGCTAAGATCGAGGTGGTTGTGGTGGTGGAGGTGGTGGTGGTGGTGATTTTGGTTTGGTCTGCGAGTCAGCGTTGTAGTAAGAGGAATGTGGAAACGCAAAAAATACTAGGACAAGTAGGAGAGTTGATTATAGCACGAGGGCTGCTTGAAATTTTGAACATAGTTGAAGTTTCTCATCTCTCACGTGACTATGAGTGCGGTTGGAGAGGAGAGTTTTGGTACGCAAAGCAAGGTTGGCATGTTTCGGTAAAAGGCTGTTGGGTGTGTCCCGTGATTTTGAAGCAGGATGCACCGAAAGAAGAGAAAATTACCGAAGGAATATGACTCATTGCACTTCACTCAATCTGTGGTCCAGTGGCCCCTACAGGATAGATTTTTAGTTTTCAATTCATGCACGAACCTAATTTATTTCCTTATAGTTTGATTGCTCTTTCACCGATCCAATTATTTCCTACTCAATTTCTTTACGCTTGACTTTTTTATTTTGTCGTGGTATAGGATAGCCATCTACTACTTCCTGCGATTCAAAACTTGGACTTGGAGTCAGTGACAGCAAAGAAATCCCAAAAGGTAAAGGCCAAAATAGATCATATCAAAAAGAAAAAATGAATCTTAAGTACATGTTCAAGGCTATTAGCATTGACCCAAAGAACGAAATTATTGAAAGCATTTTGAAATGGTTGTGTTGTGTTTCCACTTTCCACGTAACTGAGGCACATTCCTCGTAGTAGCGAGGCAACTAGGCATGGACAGCTGAGGTAAGTCAATCTTGGTGGCCGTCGTGTTCCACACTTGGCACATCACATTCTTTTTGTCCTTTGGCAGTGACAGATGGTCAATGTAAGAGTGCTTGGTAGCGTTCTCTTGCAAAACTTGATGTCCATTTTCAAATAAGAATTTACATTTTTTATTTTACATATTCACTTTTTAAAATATTTTAAATATTATAAATCTTAATTTTTTTAATTTTTTTTCACACACAACAACCATCATCTATTCTTTTTTTATTCTTGAAATATGTAAAGAAAAAAAACTAAATGTAAAATAAATAATGTTAGTATAAATTTATACAGTTATTGTAGCAGCAATTTATTTTTACACAACTTTATATGACCTGATGTGGATAAATTTTAAACTTAATTAGCTAAAATGTGGTTATTTTCTATTATACAAGTAGTAATGCCAATTTTCTTGTATGGCAACAAGTGTGTGAGGGGATAGGTGTACGAGAGAATTTACAATTACACCTATTCCATTACACACAAAGTTTTCTCTACAAAAAGAAAACCCAAACATTCTCCTTCATGATATTTAGTTGAAAAAAACCAGTATGATTAATTTTGCGTGCTTTTTTTTTTTTGGGAAAAATGTTAGATATATAATTATGCAATTTTTGTAATATGACCAATTGAACCAATAATGAAGTGGCAACAAATTAGAATAAGACAAAATTACAATTTACATCTTCTAATTTTGACTAAAATTCAATTCAATCTTATAATTTTTTTCCTTTCCTTTCAGTCTTTTAACTTTCACTTGTTATCCATTCAATCTTTTCATCACATTGTACCATTAAGTGCCTTAAAAAACAATGTTGTTTTGAAAGTTTTGAGTTTTTTAAATTAAAAAAAAAAATTTAGCGAATTTAAAAAAAGAAAAAGAAAAAAAAAGAGTTAACTAGGGTTAACCCCCCTATGGTTTGGCCAATTTTAACAAAGTCTACTATGGTTTGAAAATTATCACTTAATCAACTTGAGGTGCCTTTCGTTAGATATCCGTTGTCTAGCTCTTATCATTAGTTTTTGTTTTTGTTACTTAATATTAGTTTTTTGATTATATATATAACACAGTTGTGGCAAAGTACAATCACTCTTTTTTTTTTTTAATTATAAATGGTACCCTCCCCCCCCCCTCCCCCCTCCAAAAAAAATGTCTAGAATAATGTTGTATTAGCCAATTTTCTTGTGTACACACACATGCTGGTAAAAAAGTGGAAAGAAGCACCAAGTTCCTATTTTGATGTTGTTGTTACTTATATATAACATCCATAGTCTATTGAATAATTTGTGTTGTTAGAGAAACCGATTGAAGTGGATAAGAATGTATGATTTTCCTATAAATCTTGATGGGGCACATTATAGAGTCTCTCTATTGTTGTTGTTGTTTCTCAATTGTGGTGTTCACGGCATTTAATCTAATCCAAAAGCAATATACATTATGTTCATGGAATTTAAGTTTTTCCCCCTCAAACCATCAAAGTGCTTGAAGAATTACTTTGGCTTTGGAATTTTTTATTTATTTATTATTAAAGCAAAGTTACACTCAGAATTATATATGATGATCGTTGTACATTTTTTTTTGGTAAACCGATCATTAATGTAGCTTTTAGCACCTCAGTTGACTCTTCTCAGGAATTTTGTATTTACAATGATATATTTTCCCTCACATGTTAATGCAAATCAGTCATCCTTGACTTATAAGACCTTTGACTTCTATTTGAGAAGAGCTACTAAATTAAATGGAAAGGTTAAGAAAACTGAATTTTCCCTTTGTATCTATTATTTATTTTGTAACTCTTGAAGCATATGGGAATTCTAAGTGTTTTTGTGCTCTCAATTGGCAAATAGCTTGAGAAACTTTTTGAAAACAAACAAATTCAGGATTGGGTGAGTGCAGGTGCTATTGGTGACCTTCAAAGTCTATTAACCAATATAAGAAGTGTGGGCTCTAATAGGATTGATCCCAAAATTCTTTGTCAAGTCAAGTAATATGCAAATATGGCATCAAACTGCTAGGATGAACTTTTCACTTTACATTATATTTATATTTGAATTTTAAAGGTACTTCTATATTCTATGCAAGGTAAGGAAAGGACTGCGTTCTTTTTCTTGTACTATATATAATAGCATAAGCCTCTTCCTACAATCAAGGCCATTGCGACATGTAGGAAAAATGACCATCTAAAATTCTGCCATGTATACCCTTTTAAAGGCCAAAAGCCCGATCGTTACACCATTTGAGGGCCTCAAATTTAATTCGTACGTTTATTGTGTTTTCCACACGGTCTAAGACAAAACATGATTAAATTGAAAGAGGGAGAGAGAGAGCCTGAGAAATAGAGTGAATATGAGAAATAGAGTGACATTGTTTAAAATATCAGGCGATGGCTTCATTCACTCAAACGCACACCTACAGAAAGCCATCAACACCGTTACCATCAAATTGAGAGATACGGAGATAGAGAGAGACAGTCCATAAGGCGCATAGGAGTAGAGATTGAGGAAGAGAAAACTAAGTGCCATTAACACGTTACCATTAGATCGTTGGAACTACCATTGTGATATCCAGTTTCCATGAAGAAGAAGGAGATAGAAGTGGTGAAAGTAGAGTTAGTGTTGCCAACCCACCTTTGTTTCAAGCAAATCCAAAGGTAGGCACTAGAAACATTTGAAGCAAATCTTTCAGGCTGAGAATTAGAAGAATTTCCCTCCTTAAGAACCACTTGTAAGTTCTTGGAATGAAAGAAAATGTGGGGAATCTTTTCTTTCTTTGGCTTTCCTTCATTTTCGAAAAAGCATATATATTAATTATTAGAAGGAATGATGAGAATGCACCATGCTAAACTTTTTATTACTCATGGTAGAAAGTTGTACTTGCTGAACGAACTGACTATGGCTTTATATATTATATTAAATAGCTCAGGATTTATATTTAAATGATTTTGTTTTACTATGGAAGTTGTCTACTGATTCAAGTACTCAAATTCTCTATTTTACCAATGTAAATTAGAGAAAACAGAATTGATGGAGCCAATTTTCTTTGGCTAACCTACGTTGGAACTTAGTAGTTATGACTCACTTTGTTAGAAATTATTCTATGGGTTGGGACAATCTCATCTTTGTCTTCCATCCAATCTTTGTTACATGAATTATTTGTGCCTACTGAAAGCCGCAATTCAATTCCTTACATTTCCAGTGGTTTCTGGCTTCCTCCTAAATATATCAACAATGTATTCTCACCCCACACGCATGGTCCCACCAAAATTAAAGTCAAACTTAAACCATGGGTCTAATAACAACACACAACAAATTTTTGGAAAATTGTACAACACTTCAAAAGTACAATGCCATATGAATTATTCTCACATAACAGTAGATTCTACAAATTAAATTTATTTTAATACTCACTATTTATGTAAGAGGATAAAGTAAAATATTATTATACTTGTGCGCGCCCCATAACGGGCTTAAGGGGCCAGCTCACTCTTGGGCTTACAAATATTTATAACGTGGGTTTTAGATTTCTTACTTTAGGTGATTCTAGCCAAGAGACTCAATGATTTCTCTTAAGCCTTAATATTATATCCCTCTCACTCATATGACTCTAATACTCTCAGCTCTCTAGTTTCTCCAGAGCTCTTTTAACAACCCCTTCCCTTCGCTTCTCATATTTATAGCCTAAGATTAGTGGAAAAATCATGATTGCCTTTATGGCTAGTGGAAGAGGTCGTCCAATGTTATTATCGTTAAGTGGATGTTTAGTTGGGAATGGGGTACGGTGAGAGTGGCATTGGAACTGGTTCCTGTCTCAAGAGGAAGATGCTCGACGGCGGTACCACTCAAGCCATTACCGAACACCCGTGATATGGTCTTCCCGAGCAGTTGCACTTGTTGGAAATGAGACTTGCCGGGCACATTCCCAGCCGTGGATTAATGAGCCTATATTTCAATGACCAGCCAACAGGTTCTGGGCTAAACATGAGGCCATAGGGTATGCATCTGTATCCCTAGTGGGCCTTAAGCCCAAAATTTGATAGGGGTGTTAGTAACCGCGAGCCGTTCTGTAGAGTTTGGGCCCAAGGTCCGAATGGCCTTGGGGGCCAGTACCGTACAATACTCCTAAGATTTTTTATAATTTTCCCAAATTATGTGAATAATTGATTTTTGAAGACTTTCCCATTTGAAAAATATATCTAGAGGCAATCGTCTCGGTCCTGGTCCAACGTGATAAAAGCTTAGAATGATGATTTCAATAACAAACACTTAGAATCATGGGGATTCAATCCTTTATTTTTTGGTGGATTTTTTTTCTCACATCTCTCGGCTTTAGGTTGATAAATTTTATGTTCTTTAGAACTCTACTTTGGGCTAATGCGATTTAGTTTTGTTTTTTAAACTTTTTTTGTTTTCTTTTTGTTCTTTATGACTGTTAAATGTTATCCTATTGTGTTATAAAGAATTAAATAAAGCATATAAAAATATAATGTTATTCTATTACATAGCATGATTTAAATAATTTGGTTTTTATTGTTTTATCTTTTATTTTTACTTTTCTATCTTCTCATCTTATGTTATTCAACGTTTAAATTCAGTCACATCTTCCATATCATTAAATTATTTATATTATCTTTTTTTTTTTATATAGAAATTAAACACTGAATATTTTATTTAAATTCAAATAAATAAAATTATCCTAAAAAAAGTGTACTCATTTTCTTTTACATTTATACTTTGTCAAACATTTTTCCTTCCATTTATCTTTCATCTCCCCACTACCCTCTACATTAATATCACTCTTTCTCTTTCCCTTTATCTTCCTTTATTTTATTTCCTTTTCTTCTTATCATCTTAATATAAAATATTCAATCTCTCTTCCATTCTATATATAATTTTCCCTCACCAAAAAAAATATATTTATATACTATTTCTCTCAATTTTTTGGTGGATTTTTTTTTTTTTTTTTGGGTTAATACAATTAGTTTTGTGTTTTAAGTTCCTTTTTTTTTTTTTTTTTACATGTTATCTTATTGCATTATAAAGAATTAAAGATAGTTTGGTGCTTATTGTTATATCTTATGTTTTTACTTTTTTTTTTCTTCTTCTGATCTTTTTTTATTCAACATTTAAATTTAATCACATCTTCCATATCATTAAATTATTTATATTTTCTCTCATTTTTATTTTTTTATAAATAAAATTTAATATTTTACTTATATTTAACATATGAAAGTTTCCTCATAAAGTGGAGTAATGCTAGGGACACACTCATTCTCAAACCCAATACACCAAAGGAAAAATGTACTACAAAACAAATGCCAATTGGGAAACACTAAATTAAAAAAAGGCTAAAACACCATTTTGGTCCCTACATTTTGGTGTAACAGTCAATTTGGTCCCTACATTTTGGTAGCGGTCAATTTGGTCATTGTTATTTTCAACTTACAATCAATTTAGTTCCTACTATTAACTCACTAACGGAAAATGCCCACGTGGCTAACGGATTACACAATTGTCACACATGAAGCTAACATGGCTAATTAAATGATAATAATAAATTTTAATAATATTAAAAATGCCAACTGGACCAATAATAAAAAAAACAACAAATGAAAATAAACATGTCATCACCTAGCCAGCAATATGAATTGTCTAATAAGCCACTAATACATTTCACCACTTATCTAGATAAATCTCACATTACCCATGCAACCAAAAAATTTTATATCTTCACCAATAGTCAAATCTAGCCGTTGCCAATATACACACCTCCACCTTCACATTCAACCCGAGAGTGCCACGGCCGCTTCAACCTCACTATCCATTCCAAATCTTCAACTTCAGTCTTCAGCTGTGCCATGACTGATTTGGGCATTCTCAATCAGATCTTGAGGTTCATTTAAAGTTCATCAAAGGGGTGTTGGGCTTGATGAGATTGATTGAACTTTTTTCTTTTACTTTTTTAATTTGTAAAATAACATTAAATACAACTGGTACCAACAAATTGAAGAAAAAAAAACCCAAAATCAAATACCAAGTTCCATTAGTTGCTGGTTGGTATATCCTAGAATCAAAGTAACAACAAATTAAAGAAAAAAACAATTACATAATTCAAGACTTTGTTGGTAATTGAATGAACTTTTGGTAAAATTGCAAACACTTAAAAATATACTACATTGAGGAAAAACTCTCACTTCTACTAAAATAGCCTAGACAACACCTTCAGCAACAAAGTTGACCCACCTTCATACACTCTGGTGATGAATTTGAAGGTGGAGGTTTGCAAATCGGCGACTGCTAGATCTTATTGGTGATGAAGATTTTGGAATGATTGGTTACATAGTAATAGATCTTTAAGGTTAAATGGCTATTTGAGTTAATGGATTAGAAAACTCATGTGGCTGACTAGGTGATGATGTGTTTTAGAATTTTTTTTTGTTTGATGTGGAATTTTAAATATTTTTACTAAAATGCTTACACAGATTTTTTTAATATTTAATTATTTAATTTAATATTATTATTTTAAACATGGGTGCACCAATAATGCAAACCGTTTGTCACGTATGCATTTTTTGTTAATGAGTTAATTGTAAGGACCAAATTGGTTGTAAGTTGAAAAAAACAGAGACCAAATTGATTGTTACACCAAAATGTAAGGACCGAAATGGTGTTTTCGCCTTAAAAAAATAATAATGAGGATATCAAACCAAATATAATATAAAGTAACTAATAGTTATGGATATACTAACTTAATGATAGAAAAATTAAATGAAAAAAAAAAAACTACAATGCATATTTAATGCAATAAAATCATCATCAAATTTAGGAAAACAATAGGTTGCCAATGGAGAGAGAGAGAGAGAGAGAGAGAGAGAGAGAGAGAGAGATGGTAAAGAAAAAAATAACTATACAAAGTAATAAAGAATAGATAATGAGAAAAAACAAATGTCAATTAGTAACTGTTAATTGGAAAACAAAGAGGTTGTAAGGAGAAGTAAAAAAGAAAAAAGAAAAAAAGATATGACCATACGGAGAACATTAAAACTTTACAGTACAATAAAATCACATTTACTTAAAAAATTAAATTAATAATCAACAATTAAACACAATCATAGTAATACATTTAAACTTAAAACTAATCAAACTCTAATTATGAAAACCATATTTTCATTCATAACTAAAAGGAGATGTTCTCTTGTAATAATAGAAATTACATAAGAAATAAAGTTAGAAAATTTTAAAAATTCTTTTTTTGACATTTCATTTAACCTTATATATATATATATATATGGGTTGGGTTCAAGTTACACTTGGTGTAACTTTAAGCAATGTTACACTACTCAATATATTTTAATTGAATGCAAATTTTGACAAATCCACCGTTAAATTATATTATCTTCATATATTCTTTATGCTTGCAAACTTTCAAAGTGATCAAAGATTAATAGCCATGTCATCAATCAATTGTTTAAATTCAAGTTTTTGTAGTTTAAAATAATGCATAAAAGATGAATTTATGGGTCGAATGGTAAATAACATCCAATTGACATGAAAATTGGCATAAATGTTAAGAACATATAGAACATGTAATTCAACGGTAGGTTTTCCAAAATATGAATTCTAGAATAAGTCCTCAGGTGGTGTAATATTGCTTAGAGCTACACTAAGTGTAACTTGAACCCAACCCCTATATATATATATATATATAATCTTCATACACCATTACTTTTAAAAATCTAATGAACAATGCTACATATCATTTAACACCTCCGTTATACAATCATTAGCTAGTAAATCTATATCTATATTATATCTAAAAGGTAAAGTGTATCATTTATTGTTTCTACACTCATGTTGAGCCATATTAGTGACCACATCATTATTTTTATTAATAAAAAAAATTATTTGATTTTCATTCTTTTGCTATTAGGGTTTTAAAAATTTCCACTTCAGCTTTCATAACACCCATGACTCCTTATCTCTACTATTTTCAAATTCTCATATAACTTCTTTAATGTCTGAGACTCCCCCTCCCCATTTCTCGCTTCTTCCTCTCCTCATTGAACCCAAGTATTTTATACCTATTCAGTTGCCATTGTCCCTATAAAATCAAAGAGATCATGTATAAACAGTTAGATGTCATCTATCTCTCTTAACTGGAAGAGAAATAGTTTTGGATTTAGCTCCTGCAAAAAGCATAGGACCAGTGGTATTAGAACAATGTTTAAGATTATTAGCTTTCTGCTTCCTCACTCTAAAACCCAACTCTATATGTCCAATCACATTACACCACCTAGCTAATAATATCCAACTTTCATTTCAATTTGACACACTTTATCTCTCGTTGAGGCTTAGCTTTTATTTGACAGTGATCTATGGTTTTGAGGTTCTTTAGTTGTGACCCACAAAAGTAAACTCTTTTTTCTTGGTCTCTTTGGTGCTTTTTTGGTGGTTTTGTGAGGTTTTTTCATGTGAGTTTTTTGAATTAGGTTTATTTATATAGTATGTGTTTGTGGGTTTGCTTCAAATTTGTGCTCTTTGCTATGATTTTGTGGTTGCGTTCTCTTTTTTGCACCATGTAATATTTGAAATTTTAAGGTTTTGTTATGTGGGTATTTGAACTTTGACCTCTACATGAGGTATTTGTAAATGGGTGCCCTTCAAATACTTCAAGAGCTATTTTTTAATATTCTGTTTTGTTGGACTACTTTTGTTTTGGGGGTTTGGGTTCATAATTTTCTCTAATTTTCATAGATTATTCATTAAAGTTTTGGTCTTTTTGCGATTGGGTTCTTTATTATTGATTTATATTGCTCAATTTTGGTCAACTTATTGAATTTTGGATTCCTTAAGCCAGGTTTATATGCAATCCAAGTTTCATTAGTTATTCCCCCCCCCCCCCAAAAAAAAAGCTTTTTTTTAGCTATTAATCTTTGATTACTTTTTGAAAAAAAAGAAAAAGAAAAAGATTACTCAGTAACAATGTGTTATAAATAGAGTGTGTAAAATTAGAAATGTTTTGCTTCCTCACTCTAAGTTTCTATGTGTTCATGAGTATGCAATGGATTGGAATGAAAGTCCAATGCGTATGAAATGTTTTGCCTAAGCCTAATGCGTTATAGGCTTCCTCTCTCAATTGCTATAGGCTTTCACACATTAACACTCTATATGTCTAATGCATTATAGAAACTTAGGTTTAGAAAATTTTTTTTGCCTTCACTAAGTTCTCTCAACTATCTTATGTGAAATAGGGAAAAAGTTTTGTACAGAAAATAGTGTTAATACTTGTTGGTGCAAGTACAATGGTAATAGAAATAACACAAAGAGAAACTGAAAATACTTCTGAATATTATTAACGTAAAGAGAAATTACACAACACTATTTGGACTGAGGCGTGGCACTCGCTCTCTTTAAGGAGCTTCAAGCCCTTGGTTGGCTAAACTTTGTAACTGGTGCAGTCCTTCTCTGACTTGTCTCCCCCAGGATACAACAGCTCAACAAGTATTGTATGACTAGAACAACCTCTGCACAAAGTGTTCAAGCCCAAAACTCCACTAGAAAGAACACCCTTCTTGCCAAGAATCTCTCTATTTTTTTCTTTGTGTATATTGTGATTTCAGTAACTTGGATTGAACCTAAATGAGTCTATTTATAGGCTCAATGGGCCTCATGAAATTACTACCCAATTTACTCTGATTAATTAGGTCCATTATTCTAATATAGTGGGTGTTACAAGATTAATTGCTGGATTTTAATCTGATTGGCTGAAGTTACACAATTAATGGTTTGATAAGGAGTTTCTGAAGAATGAAGAGGCCCAAATGGATAGTCCATTAAGTGGGTTAATGGGTTTTTATTTTTCATAGTAAAAATGGTGTATTAATTCGAGCCATTTACTCACCAATGGATATGGTAATTTCCAATTTTGATACCTCCACTCTTCACCTCCCCCTTGCGCACGTATTTAGCCCAATATCTGAGTCAATACATTTTAGCCCATTAATCACCATAATTAAAAAGAATAAAATAGTCTCTCTCCTTTTCAATGTGGGATTAAACATTTTTCACTAACTCCTCATCTCCCACATCTTTACATTTATGTTATAACATTTATTTATTTTAATCATTTAATATTAAAATGCTCCAACAATACTCAATTTAATTTCTTCCCATTCTTCGTGTATTGTTTCTAAATTTTTTTTTTTGAGAGAGTTTCATCAACCTATGGAGTTCATTTTTAATAATAACTCTTTTATTATTAGACCAAAACACCAGTCAATTAATATGATGTGGTCAAATTCAGTATTGGGCCTTGGTACACCTTGTTTTATTGGGTTTATGTCAGAGTCTGATGTGAGGTAGAGCGTAGGGTATCTAAGCTTGATCTATGATTGGTGGATTTTTACTGTATATAATATAAGGCAAGGTCCCCTCTCCACTCCTAATGTTAGACAAAACCCTAGATCTCATCGTTTAGTGATTAGGGTGGCTTGCCCCATCGAAAGCCGTCTTGTAAGGAGGATAGTGGAGAGGAAGATTTGCCTGGGCCGTGTGCCTAGTCTGCACATTCGTGACTATTGCTACTCGTATTTAGGTTTGTTGACAATTTAGGTGTGTTCTTTTTGTAAACACACAGGCTTACTACTCTTTTGGGAAATTGTAACAGCATTTTTATTTTCATTATCCACATCATATGATAATGATAATCAAAGTCTTTTCTAAAATGGTTCATTAAATATAAAAGTTATCAAATATTATAAAAATGACTCTTTATTTGCCTAGGTAATAATTCAAACGTATGATTATATGAGGATATTCTCTATTGGTTTAATTAAATTGAATAACAGTCAACTGCATCCACCATTATATTAGAAGAAAAAAAAAGTTTTAATTTATTATTATTAATTATTATTAATAAATCACAATAATCATTCAAATAATAGTTACATTTTTACTATATATGAAAACTGTAGGGACTCAATCTGGATTGACCCTGAGTGATGGGTTTTCAGCCCAATAAGCCCAAACAATAAATTTATAGAGAGTGGGTTAACAGGTTTAGGTGCTGACCGTCGATCACCATGTATGAACTTTTCTTATAAAAAATGTTAAGAGTTTCTTTACAAATAGGGGGCCGAGGAGGCCTTATTGTTCTTTCTTTCCCCCCCCCCCCTTCGTTTACTTTACTAGCTTTTCTTTTATAGTTTTCATCTTCCTATCTCCTTCTTCCATCTGTTGATCATCTATTTGCCTTTCTTCTGGCCGGCCGTCCCATCAGAGGCCTTATCGATACTCAAGTGGTTCACTTTGATCAACGTTATCCTACCAAGGGGTTACCTCCCCATTAATGTGGTCAGGGGGGTTAGTTGAGTGCATTAAATGCGAGAGTGACAGTTTACTTTGGGGTTAGCCTCTCCCCAAAATCACCTTTGCCATGCCGAAGATAAGGTGGTCCTCGGCGTGGATTGGGAAAATAGGCTTTCCCCCACTTTGGTTCAAAGTAGCTTGTGCTCCTCGGCATGGGCCTTGGGCCTGCTACATGATGGGCCGAGGCTATCAGGCCCACGGGCCCCACAATAGCCCCTCAAAACTCTGCTGCACGTTCCCTCGAACGGGGAGGAGGGTTTTGATACATGAAGAAAGAACAATAAGGCCTCCTCGGCCAAGCCGAGGAGCATCCCCTATTTGTAAAGAAACTCTTAGCATTTTTTATAAGAAAAGTTCATACATGGTGATCGACGGTCAGCACCTAAACCTGTTAACCCACTCTCTATAAATTTATTGTTTGGGCTTATTGGGCTGAAAACCCATCACTCAGAGTCAATCCAGATTGAGTCCCTACAATTGGCGCCGTCTGTGGGGAGGATTAGGGTGCTGGCCGGCGCACCAGGTAAGTGTTCTAAGTTCTGAGTATTCGTTTTACAGTAGGTTGAAAAAGATAAGTATTCTAAGTTCTGAGTATTCGTTTTACAGTAGGTTGAAAAAGATAAGTGTTCTAAGTTCTAAGTATTCGTTTTACAGTAAGTTAAAAAAAAAAGTATATGGAAGATTTGGAGTAAAAAAAAAAAAAAAAAAAAAAGAAAACAAAGAAAGATCTTGATATTATTATTTCATGCATAGAAAAATTACATATTACAATCAGAGGCTCAGGTAGGCCTGTTTTACAAGCAAATTTACGAGCTAATAGCCACCTGCTATTCCTACAATCAGAGGCCCAGGTGGAGCCGCCCTAAGAAGAAACTGGCCGGAGAGAAGTGTCAACCCGTGCTTTTATTGGCACCAAGAGAATGGGAGGGCTTGACAAGGGGTGGAGGAGGTGAAGGACAATCCTGTCTCCAGGCCCCCAACAACTTCCTTCTCGGCTAGGCGGAGCTGGAACAAAGAGAGGAGCAGATGCAGGGGCTCCGGGATACCCTCCCCATGATGTTCCCTCAATTCTCTCCGTTCCTCTCAAGTGTTGGCCGTTGGAGACGGCAACACTCGAGCACCGCCATGAGGTGAATTCGCACGCCTTCCTCGTCGGGGGTGTGCTCCGAGGAAAGACGTTAGGTTCTCTAGCAACATCCCTCTGGGATACCTCGAAGGGCACCATCAGGGTTACGCCTAGACTCTGCACACCGAAAGCCCAGTGGGGGCTGCGGCCATACCGGTTTTTTGTCAGTCCCGGTAACAATTCCGGCGGGTTGTTAAAAGGGCATGGGAAGTTGGAAGAAAGTGTTTTGTTCTGTTTGTGTTGAGAGGTTCATGGGTTGTGGAGGAACCATCTCCTTACTTTATATAGGGGATGGGGGTTTGGTGAGAATTAATTCATGCAGAGTTCGAAAAGAGTATTATCAGCTGGGTCAGTGATGAAGTCGCCAATTTCCAGGAAGCCACGGACGGTTGGACTCGTGTCAATTTACGAGGACATTAATGAAGGCGCGTTTTGCGCACCGGAGCGTCGAGCGCGGAACACGAACAGACAAAGGACGCTTCATAAATGAAAAAGATGGGCCTCGAGTTAGAGGCGAGATCAATGCCACGTGTAAAGATCATAATTTGACACAAAGAGTAATCATTTCCAGTAAAGCGATCTGAGGACAAACCTCTACTTACAAAAAATTGAAGTAGTAGACAGAGCCAAGGTATTGCATGGTCCTCGGACCCAAACCTATGGTAAAACTACACACACCATTATACCTGGGTACTAGACAGAGCCAAGGTATTGCATGGTCCTCGGACCCAAACCTATGGGAAACTAGATACTTACAGGGAAAATAGAAGTGGTAGACAGAATCAAGGTATTGCATGGTCCTCGGACTCAAGCCTATGGTAAAACTACATACACCATTATATCTAATACTTACAAAAAATTGAAGTGGTAGACAGAGCCAAGGTATTGCATGGTCCTCGACCCAAACCTATGGTAAAACTACACACACCATTATACCTGGGTACTAGACAGAGCCAAGGTATTGCGTGGTCCTCGGACCCAAACCTATGGGGAAACTAGATACTTACAGGGAAAATAGAAGTGAGAGACAGAACCAAGGTATTGCATGGTCCTCGGACTCAAGCCTATGGTAAAACTACACACACCATTATATCAAATACTTATAGAAAAATAGAAGTACTGGGCATAACCAGAGTGTTGCATGGTCCTCGGACTCAAACTCATAGAGAAAATAACTATCTAGAGAGAAACCAAAGCGTTACTTAGAATCAAGCTATTCTACGATCTTTAGATTTATATTTGAAGGATAACAGATGGTTTCACGAGGCGAACTCCAAAATAGAATACGAATATTGGGCAGAATACAATAGTAAAATAAACAAAAGAAAAGAAAATATCATTAGTTGGAAGCGAAGTATTAAGTATTCAATTAAAAAAGAAAGTATATAATTCCCTTACAACGCCACTGAGGCAAGAAACAAAATGGGATAAAAAAGAAGATAAACAAATTCATCCTATGCCGTATACTACTCTCCTCAGTTCAATGGGCAAATTAAGTCAATAGGTAAATCAAAAGATCTGGGCCAAGGCTTAAGGGCTTGATTTCAAAAGGTCCGCCGGAGGACTTGCCATGTCTTACGGTATTCCCTGACCCTCGGTTACAACTTCCCCCAACACTCTTTGGGGCTCAATCTCCTCGGATGGTTGATCAGTTAACGGCACATCCTCGGGTCCTATCCTGACTTTCAATCGATGGTAATGAGGATCCCTCCCCAGGAGCAGCAGGTGCAACCTCGCGAATGGCAATAGGGTAATATACCCTGTCCTCTCTTCTAAGGTCAGATGAGGCATCAACCCCTGCTTGGTTGAGGGTTTCATGCCAGGTTTGAGAGCAATAATGCCTGCACACTACAGGAACTTGAGCCGAAGGATGGCTTCAGTCTTAGCCACCCCTTCTGCGAAAGCATCCTCCTCTGCTTTTTCCACAGAGCGCTCAGCGTCTGTTTTCGCAAATACCGCCTCATCTTTGGCTCTCACAGCCTCGTCCCTGGCATACTCGGCAACACCTTTTTCATGGATTGCCTTGGTCAAATTTGCCTTCATATAGGTAATGTCCTCTTTGGCCTTTTGTAATTGACCCTCAACATCTTACAAGCGGTTAGTTTGATCCTCAGCTTGCTTCCTGACCACGGCTAGGTCAGAGACAGCAGTATCCCTGGCCTTCGCCATTGTCTGCA